>NC_133776.1:47068705-47421756 GCF_003597395.2 Chelonoidis abingdonii | reverse complement strand
CTAGTTCGTGTCACTCTCATATTTGAGGTAGGCAGGTGAAGCGTTAGGGGGTCTTTTGCCCAAGGACCCCTACTGGAAAGTTGGGTACCAACCGGGATTTGAACCCCGGTCTCTCGTATCAAAGGGCGGTGCTCTTAACCACTATGCTATCCAGTCGCGCTATATATATATATATAAGGCTCTGATTCAGTGAGTCACCTAAGCATGTGCTCCAGTCCCATTGACTTCACTGGGAGTTCTCAAGTGCATTAAGTTAGGCACTTCTTTGCAGGATTGAAGCTTAATACTTTATTCTGCATTCTTTGGCTGTACAGTGTGAACCCAAGTGCCTTCAACTTTCTCAAGAAGTGCGCTAGCAGCCTACCCATTTACTCCCTGAAGTGGCTTATTGCTAGTAGAGTATGACCTTGGAATAGATTGTTCCCTGTAGTTAGCGTCATGAAAATTCATCTCTAATCTGACAACTTTCAGGAACTCGAGACTCTCCAAAACTCACTTGTTGCTGCACGCTTACACCTGTTACCCATTTGCTTCTGTAACAGATTTGTCTGTACAATCCGAAATTTGGGGGCGGGGGGGAATGAGGGGAAGGACCATAGCAATCTATTTGTGCTGACAGTTACACATTTAGATGGTGTTGAAACTTGTGTTTATTTGCAGTTTGTTTGTTTAAGCTTTGTATCAAATGGAAGAAAAATACTTGAGGTTTCTGTGTTTTTGTAAGAAAGATGTTAAGACTATTTCATCTTTTCTTTAATAACTGAAATGTATTGCCAGCATTATGCCCCTGCTGTCAGTATATTTCTCTGCAGTGTGGGTCATTTGTCTCATTTTGTTTCATTTACAATTGCATGGAGTCTTTGAAAAATCAGATTTGTATGGTTCTGTCATGGCACTTTGTTGCACCAATAAATCTTTAATCTGCTCACTAAACCACAGTTGACATTGAAACTCTTGATACGAACATTTTGTGTGCATGTATGTGGAAGTCTTCCCCGGAATCTGTTTGAATATCTTTGGCAAATTCTAGAGTAGAAGCTAGTGAGTTGCAAACACAGAATTAGGTTTGAGCTCACAAACTGTACAAATTTGCCTGTGCAATTCCTTATGCCAGCTTCTCTAAATATAGACCTTGAGACAGAGCATGCTAATTCTTAAATGTGTATGTTGAGTCATGCATAACCATTCTTCAGCAAGTTGTGCTTCTAAATTTACTAAAGCCTGATTTTTGGTATCCTCACAAGTTTATACCTGCTTTGCAGCAAACGTACAGATAATCTGCAGTGTAGAAAGCAGGAGAAGCTAACACTCATGGTGAGGCTGTATGAAGAGTGGAAAAGAACACAAGACATTTTTTCTACATAAACACCTTTTTCCCCTCCACAGAAAAGTTAATGCGGCCAAGGGGAGATGGCATAGGAACCAGAAAATCCTCACTAAGCAACATGCAGCACCCTGACCCATCCTCAGCAAAAACAAAATTAATGTTGCCTATAAACAAAGTTGACTTTCACTGTATCATTTGATTCCCTGCTGGAGGCAGAAAACAGCAACATTAATGGTCCTACCATGGCTATGAGACTGGAGAGCATCATGAAGATTCCAGCACAGATGGCTTGGGTCCAGATCTCAGGGGTCCCCTGAAGGTAACTCATTTTTATCCTCTAGCTCCTGGCTGGGTTCAGGGGAAGGGGGTGGGGAGAAACTTTAGAGTCCTAAGTGAAGGCCAGAAGGGACCACCGGATCATCTGATCTAACCTTTCAGATATCCCAGGCCGTCAACACCACCCAGGACCTCCACACTAACCCCATCAACCCAAATAAGACCTAAGTATTACAACCTACCGAAGCCCTGACTGTTATGTTCCACAGACAAAGAGTAGGAGAGAGTAAGATGCACCAGCACTCAGGGCTCCTACAGTGGCAGGGAGATGGAGTGAGCTGCACCCAGCTAGTCCTGGCAAGTGACCCACACTCACATGCTGCAGAGGAAGGCAAACCCCCACTGTGCCCCCGCTAAGGTCACTGCCAGTCTAATTTGGGGGAAAATTCCTTCCTGACATCACATAGGGTGATCAGTTAGACCCTGAGCCAGCCCAGGTCAGGCAAGCACCTCAGAGTGCTTGGTGCCACCTCAGAACCCTAACCCTCTCCATCCCTGATGCTTCAGAGGAAGGAGATACAGAATACACTGGGGGGGAGGATAGAAACAGAAAAGATGGCCTGCACTGAGCGTGATCAGTCCCCCACAGTGCTCTTATATACCAGCTGGACCTCACATGAGTCAGGTTACTGAGGATCTGAGGATGAACAGAGCTGTAGAACCAAGCAAGACATTCCTAGTAGTTGCTCCTCCTGGCTAATAGACTCACAGACTTTAAGGTCAGAACGGATCATTATGATCATCTGGTCTGACCTCCTGCACAATGCAGGCCACAGAATCTCACCCACCCACTTCTGTAACAAACCCCTAACCTATGTCTGAGTTATTGAAGTCCTCAAATTGTGGTTTGAAGACCTCAACTGCAGAGAATCCTGCAGCAATGGGAACCCATGCCCCACGCGTGCAGCAGGAAGGCGAAAACCTTCAGGACCCGCCTCTGCCAATCTGCCCTGGAGGAAAATTCCTTCCCAACCCCAAATAGGCGATCAGTTAAACCCTGAGCATGTGGGCAAGACTCACCAGCCAGACACCCAGGAAAGAATCTCTATAGCAACTCAGATCTCATCCCATCTAACATCCCAGAGGCACCTGTAACCCCCAGGCACCAGAACAAACCTCAGGTGGCACTTTTGCCCCCATGTTGTGTAGGCCTGAGTACAGGATGGATGGCACAATGAGGAAACACTGGTGCACTGTCTACACTAGTATTGAACTGCCCCAGCAACACAGCTGCATCTATGATAGCAGAGTGGGATATTTCCCAAAAGAGTCTAATGTAGACTCTTCAAGGGCATGGAGGAGGATTTTGCAGGGACATGGGAAAGATTGACACAGGAATCTGACTCAGAGGTTGTTAGACAGATAACAGACTTGAGGGGATGTCCTTCGATCCTGGAAGCTTGACAGACTGGACAACTGGGGACACAAAACTCAAGAGTCAGAACTTTTCCTTATTTCTCTACTGCATCTTTAGGGTTCACAGACTACATGGGCAAGGCTAGGGCATGCCAGACCTAGGCATATTTTCATACCTCTAATCTTTGGTTTCACTGAATCTCTCCGTGTTGTAATAAGTTTTAAAACAATTCAGTTATAGGCTGTTTGGGAAATTCAGACATTTTCCTGTAAAGGTTTTTGATCTCTGAGGAAAGTTTTTGATGGAGAGTTTGCAGCTTAGATGAGCTGTTCCTCAGAGAAAGGGATCCAGCCCTTCCCTTAGGTAGTTGTCTTGATTCTGACTCCACTTGAGCCTGAAGCATAGGGAAAAGCAGAAAGCCCTAAGGAGACTAGAGCTTGAGGTGAACCTTTTCACTGAAGAGCAAGAGTATTGAGATACCTAGCTGAACTAGTGTGATGAATGAGCCATGGGTCAGGAGAGGAAAGTGTGCTGAGTTTGTCTGAATCTCTGCTGACTGGAGGCCCAAGCTTCCAGAATATCTGAGTGCTTATTAGAACCCACTAAGTGCTGGACCCTGTAGGGCCTAACAGCCAAATCACCTTAAGCACTGCACCAGATGCACGGTGCACCACAAGGTACTATATCAAAGGAAACAGCATGATGTCCCTCAGCACTCTAGTGACCCCATAATGGTGACCATTCACTTGGACTGTGTCCAGTTTCTCTCAAAAAATAAACATGGATACATATGGATTTTAGACCAACTTTGAAAAGACAAGGGAAAAAATACTTGACGTGTAGTTTTACTGATGCAGTTCAATTAGTTTGTGCTATAAGGGATACAAATTTGTGCCAGAAATGGCAGCTTATTTTTATTTCAAATGAAAGCGGGAGATGGATGTCAGTGGAGGAGGGGAGCTGCAGGAACTGGAAGTGAAATGATAAATTCCACTGGCTTTGTGACATGTTTATGGTCTGAACTGGACCTGCAGAGTTTGCTCAGCATGTTCCCAATGGGTAGAGTTGCCTGCACAATGGGAGGAATAGCAGAAATAAAATCAGCATGCTGTATATACAACATGTCACACAAACTTGAGCAAGGGATGATCATCTGCTTAGTTTTAATAAGTCCAGTTGCAGTTACTCTCTTGGAGAGATGGTAGAATCAGAATCAGAGGACTGAAGTGGTTTCAGGCTTCACAAGGACATATTGAATTGACCTTTCATTCCACATTCCTTCATGGAACATGGAGATGGGAGCATGATCTGTAGGAAGGAAGAGTCAACAGGAAGTCAGTCTGCGCACACATGGCTAGAATGCTAGGCTGCAGCAGCTCTGTAAATAGTTGATTTAATAAAGATCCAGTTTAGTTTAATAAAAATGGAGTCCTGTCCTATTACCCAGAATGTAGTACATGGAAGATTCCAAACTCCATGTTACTACTTCTTCATAACACTATTAGTAATGCCACAACTGGCCTGGGTGCTGCTAACAGAGCACAGAGATTCTACTTCAGGATCTGCTTTGGGGCAGGAATTCACTGGCTAATGGCTGAAACAATGTGGAAACAATGTAAAACTTTTTTTGCAAGGGCCACTCATTTAAAAATCAAACCTTAATTACTTAATGATAGAACAGAAGGGCAGGTGAGGCTTATTAGTCTATCCTTGCACTAAGGGAAGTATACTTGATTGGATTAACACATGTAAGATACTAAACAAGTGCTAAATAGTATCCTCTTCATATCAAGTAAACATAATACGAACGTGTGACGAACTGGGAATGTTCTTAATGTTTTCTCTGAATACTGTGTTGGTGCCTCAGTGTCCCCTAGGCAGTTCTTAAGTATCTGGCAGAGCAAAGGGCCAGTGCACCTAAATGCCTGACCCTCTGTCTCCTAGCAACTGGTGGCCTGGGCCCTCCCCTGCAAAGGTGCCAGCTGAAGGTGTTCGAGACAAAGAGGTCAGGTGACCTCCTGGCCCAGGAAAGGAGCTGAGCAGAGAGTGGGGGCTGGAGAGGGTTTGTTAGTCTGGAGCTGGCTGAGGGCAGATGTGGGGGTCTGGCTCACTGCCCCCTAGAATGGACCCAGCTGAGGGGTCCAGTTCTCTGTATCTACAACTCGTGTTTTCAAGACCTGTTTTTCCCTGTCATCGGATAAACCTGTTTATGGCTGGCTGATGAGTCACGTCTGACTCTAAGTGGCGGGGGGGGGCAGGAGCGCCTGTGGCATTCCAGGACCGCTCGGGGCGGGCTGCTGTGGGAAGCACATGGAGGGGGCAGAGGATGCTGAATGCTCCAAGGAGAGACCCAGGAGGTGAAGACGTGTGAGCTTCTTGCCCTGAACAAGTCTGCTCCAAGGGAGAGGAGGTTCCCCAAAGTCCTGACTGGCTTTGTGGGGGCTGTTCCAGAGCATCGCCCGGTGACTCCATGAAGAAGGTTACAACTGCATTGTACAGGCATGATAATCAAAGAAACAAGATTACATGGATATGCACTACAGTCTTTTAGTAGGGATGACTTTTAAATTTACTTGGTGATATGCAGCAGCTACAGCAGTGTCAAATTCTATTTACCACCATGGAGAAACACTAGGAAAACAGAGTGCTTGCCTAATAAGAAATATGTACAATCGTAGTCCAGGATTATCCAACAACTTACTCTAGAATGTGAAATAATATTAGGATGAGAGTTTAGGAAACTCAGTGAGATTTTCTTCTTATCTAATGAGGAAATGACAGAAGCAGGTTTGGCTTGATGGAATTTCATAAGTCACTGAAATGTAAGGATTGGATAGCTCAGCAGCTGCAATAACCCTCTGCAGCGTGTTACCGAGTAGAGTCCAAAGCAGGGCCCAGGAGCTGATCAGAATTCCATGCTGCACACCCCAGACCATGCACTGTAATGTTCATTTGCCATTCTAGGGGCTGAGTTGCTCGACTAAGGCCAGAGTGCTCAACACATCGAAGCATCAAGATCTATTACACGAAGAACCAACAACAATACACATTCTATTTTCCCAAAGAGTGCCATACCTTAATGAAGAAACTGAGGGTGAAATCATTGTCTTTCAGGTAGGAGAATCCCTCCCGTCTCTTACTCATGGGCTTAACCTGGTATTCTTTCCAGTGGCTTAAGATAGCACTACCTTCCTTCAAGTTGTCCTCCCCCAAAGTGCTTGTTCAGTCAGTACCCTGTTGTATATACTGGAAAAGTGTTGGACATTTGACTATTTCCTGTATTGGCTGTTTTGGCTGTTGAAAGAGAGAAGCACGAAGAATGCTTGAGTGCAACACCAGCTTGTGGAAGGCTGGCCCTGATCTCAGCTGCCTCACTCGCTGTCCATCTCCATGGTTGGTCTGCACTGGTGCGGTCGCCACTACATGCCTTACTCGTAGAATCAGGGCATGTTGATGCTTAGAACGTTGCAGCAGCACAGCTGTAGCATGTCAATGTAGATGCTCATGACAGCAGCGGGAGGGGTTCTCCCATCACTGTAGTTAATCCGCCTCCCTGAGAGGCAGTGGCTAGGCCGACGGACGAATTCTTCCGCTGACCTAGCATTGTCTGCACAGGTGGGCTGCTTGGTTTTTTCTCTCAGAGGTGTGGATTCTTCACATCCCTGAGCGATGTAGCTCTGCTGATGGAAGCTCCCAGTGTAGACCAGTCTTCACATTGTCGCTAAACTGCATCTCCCTAGAATAGGGAAAGACCCAGGCTAAAGCCCTTCTTTGTGATATAAGAGCACAGCCTCAGTAGTCTTCAGCCTGTAAGGGGCAAGACTACAGTGACTACTAGTTTGAGAACACTTGTCTGTTACCCTGTTTCCCTTCCCTTCCCTTCCCCTCCCATTTCTCAGTGTATTGACCTCTTGCTTTTTGTCACACTATCATGGTATGGCTTTGCTGCAGCTTCAGTAGGCACAACTGTGCTACCTTTAATCTAGTTTAAGGGCTAAAAATAGCAGTGAAGGTGCAGCAGCACAGGCTTCAGCGTAGGCCACTCGTAACCCTGAGTACATACTTGCATTGCTAGTCCACACTAGGTCTATGCCATCGCAGCTTCATTGCTAATTTTAGCCATGCAAGCTGGAAAAAAGGTAGCCCTGGTATGCCCACCCCAGCTGCAATCACATCTCTGATTGCAGTGACATAGCCTTAGAATGTGTGCTCTCGGGCTGGCGGGGGGGAAGGGGTGTTCATATAATGCAATAGGACACTGGGGTCCTGATCCCCATCTGGCCTCATTAAGCAAGTGATAACCTCTGTTGAGTGACAACCCAGTTACACAAAATACTCAAGGTACAACCTGCATCCCACTCCCATCTAAAAGGGACCTGATTTTGCAACCTTTCATCTACTAGATATCTCTTGATTTGAATACCAACAGGGCTGCAACATTAGACATAAGCATGAAATCTGCATCTTGCCATCTCTCTATGTGGCATGACAAAGATCATAATCCAAAAAGTTATTTCAAGTGCATGTGCTGCAAGTAAACATTATATAACTGGGACTAGGACACTGAAGTGCAGTAAAGCTTCCCTGAAAGATCAGGGACTCAAGCAGCTACTCTGTAAGTGCTTACGTACCAAGAAGAGCAAAAAGTAGCAGCAGGTTTTAACTTATGCTTCTCCAACGATTGATTTTTATGCTTCAGTCAGCCTAATTAAATGATTTTTCCATAGTGTCACCAGATGGGAAAAGCAATGAACAGTGTCAGTAATGCAGATAATGCATTATAAGGACAGGCAGCCACAAAGATATATTTTCTGCACATAACTGATGTAAACAAAACTGTCACTTTTGGAGGGGAAGTTTATAAACAGCAGGAGAGGGGTTTCATTTCTTACTGTCTCCTGGTGACATACTGCACAGAGCTGAGAAGACTGTAGAGCTTGGCAAATAATTCAGTGAATAATTTGATGAATTTCACCTGGTTTCTAGTTGAAGTTTGCCTACACGAAGCTTCTGATTTTCTCTAGTTGATGTGCTATGCAAGATTATTCAGTAAGGCCAAGATCCACAAAGGAGTTGAAATCATTTCAATCAATGGAATTTAGGAACCTATAAACCTTTGTGATCTATGTTTTCCACAATTAATTCCAGAGGCCTGATTCTCTGCTGCCTCGTTGTTTACACCTGAGCAAGGCAGGTGTAAAATGCTGCCTAGCATCTGGGCCGGTGCAAGGATGTTTTGCACCCTAGGCAAAACTTCCACCTTGCGCCTTCCCCTGTCCCCAAGCCCCCACCCTGAGGCACCCCCCCCAGCGGCAGCTCCTCACACTCCACCCTCCACCCTGAGGCACGCCCCCAGCTCACCCCTGCCCCACCTCCACCCCGAGCAGGCCGTCGCTGCTTCACTTCTCTCGCCTCCCAGGCTTGTGGCGCCTAAGCTGATTGGCGCAGCAAGCCTGGGAGGCAGGAGCAGTGAAGCAGCTCACTCCTGCCTCGCCTCCTCCCCGAGCACCCCGTGGCTGCTTCAGTTCTACTGCCTCCCGGGCTTGCGGTGCCTAAACTGATTGTTGCTGCAAGCCTGGGAGGTGGGAGAAGTGAAGCAGCCACAGCGTGCTCGGGGAGGAGGCGAGGCAGGAGTGAGCTGGGGCGCGGAGTTCTGCTGCGTGCCACCCCGCCCCCTCACTTGCTGCAGGCGGCCCTCCCTGTGCTCCCCTGCCCCAGCTCCCTCCGCCTAAATGCCGGCGGCGATCGGGGCAGCCGAAGATACGGATGCCATGGTCGCTCCCGAAGAAAATGGCTGCCCCCAAATCCCAGCATAGGTGTTCGCCTAAATGGTTGCACTGGCCCTGCCTAGTCTTTACACCAATTTTACTGAAAAGTAAATGAGAATATGGGCAGCAGAAAATCAGGCCTACAGGTAACATAGCTTTGTTTGTGTACTCACTGGTTGATTATTTTTTAAAATCAGATTTCCTGCTGTAGTTTGAGTTCAGAATTTGCTTTCAGAAAATATACAGTAACTCCTCACTTCATGTTGTAGTTATGTTCCTGAAAAATGTAACTTTAAGTGAAACGATGTTAAACTAATCCAATTTTCCCATAAGATTTAATGTAAATGCAGTGGGTTACATTGCAAGAACTTTTTTGGGGGGCAGACAAAAGGCATTATATTCTATACAGTGCTGTACTGTGGTGGGGAGGTGCCCCTAGCTTACCCCACACAGGCACAGCCTGCTGCAGACAATGAGGCAGGCAAGGATGCTAGGAAGCACCTTGCACCGCAGCAGCTTCCCCCCAGAAGAAGAGGTGCTGACTGTGCCAGGGGATGCTCCAGGCCTGCCTCTTCCCACCCCCACTCCACCTCCTCCCCGGACCACACCACGTCCCCATTCCTCGCCCTTCCTCCCAGAACTTCCCTGCTGCCAAACAGCTCTTTGGCAGCACTTAGGACTTTCTGGGAGGGAGGTGGAGGAGCGGAGATGTGTCGCTTCCCTGCTCCTCCCCCTCCCACCAGTGGGGGATTTAGAGTTAATGGGGCCCTGTGCTCAGCTTCATTTTTTGGGGGAGAATTCTCTCTTATCTCATCCCTCCCCTCTGTTTTTCATTTTTTTTCTCCATTCTCCTCCTCGGGCTCAGGGCTGGGGGGTGTGGGTTCTGGGAGGGAGTTAGGGTGTGGGAGGAGGCTCAGGGCTGGGGCAGGTAGGAGGTGCAGTGCACTTACCTGGAGCAGCTTCTGTTTGGTGCAGGGGGTGTGCAGGTGGTTCTGCGCAGCGCAGCACTGCCCCCATGGCCCTGATTCTGGGAACCATGATTCTGAGAGCTGCCCCCTCCCGCCCCCTAGCAGGCAGGGCCACCCAGAATGCAGGGGCTTTGGGGGCTTCAGGGCCCTGGGCTAAGGGGGCCCCGGGGCCCTGGCCTGCAGCTCTAAAGCCCTTTCAGAGTGCCAGAGCAATGTAGTTCCTGGCACCAGGTTTCATGTGAATCCAGTTGCTGTCCCCTCAGTTGGCCCTGGGTGCACAGCATATGTCTTCTGTTAAAAAACAAATGTCTAAAATGACCCTAAATCCAACTTGAAAAGAGCTACAGCTGTTGTCACAGATCTACTCAGGATCCACCTCTTCAGAGCTGTGTAGATACAGTGCTTTTTAAAGCAATATTGGTCAACAATAAAATGTAGGACTGCTAGAGGCCAAATTCAAAGAAGATAAACTGAACAAATGACATAGGAAATTTGAAGGACATAAAAACTAGCCTAGTGTGAAATTTCACACCAATAGTCCATCTACTTTTAGAGAAAAATAGGAATTTATACCCTGTTTTAAGTCTGTCTTAGAAAACATCCCCAACTGTGGACTTACTGCCAATTGCCTTCATAATGCAGGACCTAAAGAACAGCAAGCAGTTACAGAGCCGCTAGAAGGCATGCTCCCTACCCTATAGAGCTCAGGGAATGCCGATCCTGTCAGAGCCCACTCGCATAGACCCTTGGACCATCCACATAGACGAGCTTGCAGAATCTGAGGCAAATTGTTTCTTGCCAACAATGAGTGAGGACAAAGGAGGAAGTGTGAGGAGATGAACGGGGGAAGGGAGGACTCCCGCCAATTAGATGTGGTAACTTACAAGAAAATCTTTATACTCTCGCGATGTGATTGTTTAATAGTAGTGGTTTATAATCTGACTTTAAAAATCTGTTTCACTGAGTTTTCCTGTGCTACTTCCCTCTAGCACACTTGTGGTTCGTTGGGCTGAGCAAACACACAAAGAAAGAGCTGAAATAGCATCTAGCTCAAATTGGGCTTCCACTGTACTCTGCTTTGTACATAGAGTTCGAGACTGACCCAGAAGTCTACACTCTAAACAGACAAGACAAGCAGTGGCCCAAGAAGCAGAGGCACAAAGGTGAAGGGACCTGGTCAAGGTCTCACAGCAGGTCAACTGCAGAGCAAGGAACAGAACTGAGCTCCTCTGACTCCCAATCCAGTGCCTAGTCACTAGACATGAGTAGCATGTGATAGTTAAATGCATTATTAATTATACTTGGTTGCAGGAACCTTTTGGACACTTGCCAGATCATTATATCAAATGGTTTTATGAATTGTTATACAAGGGTTTATACATGATTTATAGTTTAAACTTTAATATCAAAGTTGATACTTTAATATTGTTTAGAAGGATTATTCTTTGTCTATCAGAGGCTGTTTCCAGTTACAGACAGATAAATAAGCTGTCGAGTTGCTTGAAAATACTGAAGTTTAAAAAAAGGGGAAAAAATGAAACACGATTCCCACTCCAGGCTGTTGCAATTGAAATACATCTTCATTTCTTCAGTGAAGCAGCTTAATGCAAAAACAAGATTACAAACTGTATACTACCCAGAATAAAACCTCAAGCCACTAAGTCAAGTAGGTAAGTTATAAAACAATGTTTCATCAACTACTATTAAATATTCAAATAAACACCATAAAAAAATTCAGGAGGAATTTATGGGGACTTTGGCTGCAGAGAGTAAAATTGTTAAAGCTCCCTAACCCCAAATCAAACTACACCGTTTGTCCAATCTATTCCAGGCATCAGTCAAAGCCGCATACAAATGTCTTGTAAAAAAATAAATTCTTATACCTAATGGACATGGTATGTAATTCATCTCTGGCAACTGAATGCATTCTGCCGTATACACATAGGCATCTTCAAGCGTAGGATCCCTCTCAGAGAAGTGATATAGTGCATATGACACTGATGAAATGGAAAGTGAATAGTATGTAAACATAGATCAGTATTTGAGTGAAAAGAGCAAAGGAGTTTGCTCCTTTTCAGTCTAGAATGCTGTTATTGCCCTGGGTGCATACTGTATACAGTACCAGTGACAATGGAATGATAAATTGCATGAGAGGAATTGGGGAAGTTCTGTAATAATATGATTGTGTGGGAAAGAAATTACAATGGCAAGAATGTGAAAGAGGAAAGGGAGGCTGCTATAAAAAGCATCAAAGAACAGAGCATAATCTAGAAACTGGTATATGCTTAGTGGAGAAGTTGTGTTTAGGAGGGATTTGAATGACATCTGGTATTAACTTGCTTTGAAAGCCTCTTTCAAAGCATTGGTTTCATTCTGTTGCAGTCTGGTATTGTACTGCATTGAATTTCTGTTGTTTGAAGCAGAGGCTTCCAGCAATGAACAGAGGTGAAAGATGGGTCACAATCGTCTATGTGGCTGTAGTGAACATAAAATGTCCAAAGCCTGGTTGCCCTTGAAGAAATTGCTAGAAAATAGCATATATCCATGACAAACAAAAGCAGCATGTACCGTAGCTTCACGTTACTGATCCACTATATTTGTCCGCATGAAAGTCCATATTCTGCCACCCTTAACATTGAACAGTGCCTTACTCCATGAGTAAGGTACAGAGCCAGGTAGGAAATGTGAGTAATGGTGTCAATGTGTGTTCGTGTAAGTTTTGAGCGACAGGAAGCAGATACAAGAAGGGAAAATAGTCACTATCTTAAGCAGAATGGCATTGATCAGGTTCAAGTTGTGCACTGTGGAAGCTGAGCTGAAACATCAAAGGTCCGAACACAGAAAAGTTTAAGATAAAACATGGAAAACATTACAAATCAGATTTTCCAGTGAGAGATCATACAAGGTAAGTTGATTAAAGAGTGAATTGTCATTGGAAAGATGTATTTTAATACATTCTTTGAGCTGGTGTTCCTATAATCAAGCAACTGCTCTAATAGGTATTGCTACACGAGTCTATGTAAAGCTAAATGGAAATGCAGAAGCAACACATTTAAAAAACATACAATCATATCCTCTGTTTGTCTACCAGCCTCTGAATTCCAGACTTTAGGATTCTGTTTCACTTGCTACATATGTCTTCAGGGCTATTCAATCCCTGGCAGGGCTGGTGCAACCATTTAGGTGACCTCGGCGGTCGGCTAGGGCACTAGGATTTGGGGGGTGGCATTTTCTTAGGCAGCGACAGTGGCAGCCAGATCTTCAGCAGCCCTGGTCGCCGCCAACATTTAGGTGGAGGGAGCTGGGGCAGGGGAGTGTGAGGAGGGCTGCCTGCAGCAAGTAAGGGGGGGCGGGGACGGCACGCAGGGGAACTCCTCACCCCAGCTCACTCCTGCTCTGCCTCCTTCCCGAGCACGCTGTGGCTGCTTCACTTCTCCAGCCTCCCAGGCTTGCAGCGCCTAAGGAGGGCAAGGAGGGATGCCTCAGGGCAGAGGCTGGGGAGCTGCCGTGGGGGGGGGGAGGGCGCCTCAGGGCGAAGGGGTGAACTGCCGCCGGGGGGAGGTGTGTGCCTCAGGGCCGGAGCTAGGAGACGGGGGAGGGCACAAGACTGAAGTTTCACCTAGGGCGCGAAACATCCTTGCACCGGCCCTGACCCCTGGGGTGAGGGGCTCTAACTCCCACAGGCAGGAGAGGCTATTGAGAGAAGGCACTAGTCTAGAATTTGTGAAATTGAGTTCAATTCCAAGCTCTGCACCAGACTTTCTGCATAGTCTTGGGCAAGTCACTTACCCTGTGTCTATTTCCTAACTATAAATCAGATAATACAGCCTTAATCTGTCTTGCTGATTTACCTTTTAAACTCTGGATCAGGGTGGGATAGTCTTACTATGTCTGTACACAGCCTGACACAGTAGGGCCCCCATCTCACTTGGGGTCTCCAGCTGCTGATGAAATACAAATATTTATACACACAAGGGATGAATTTCACCTCTATCTTGTAAATGATTTGTCTAAGAGTGTAAGTACCACAGGGTCGTGAGATGGGGGCCAAAGACCAGATTTAAGGATATTAGACTTCTTTTTATTAGCTCTCTGGCCAGGTCACCCATTCTAGGGTAACTGAAGCTAAGTCAGGAGAGGATGCAGACTGCTGCAGGGCCAGGAGAGTGGTGGTGGTGAAGAGCTTGTTATATCAGCCTCATCACAAGGGGGCGCACCAGCAGCGACTCACACCTAAGCAACTGGATTCCATATAAGGGTCCTGATCTTCAAGTGGTGTAAATGGATGCAGCTTTATTGATTTCAAAGGAGCTGTACCAATTTATGCCAGCTGGAGGGTCTGACCCAAGAGGAACAGGGATGCATAAAACTAGGGATGATAATATTTCTTTCACTTGCCATATAAAACATGGGCTCAAATAACTACTGTATTGCTGTTTTCATGGCTTCTAGCAGATGCTACTATTGGTCCTGGAGCAGTGCTCTTATCCTATAAAATTACAGATCATCTTTGATCTCCAAGTATTGTTTTGACTGCTGATCTCAACTGAGGTTGTATTGTGCATTGAACAGATTGCATCCACTCTGCAACTTCACCTACATCCAGCTGATTACAAAACAGTTGGCTAGCACCATTTTGCATCTGAGCTGTGGCAAGCATTGTGTCTGGTCTGTGTTCAGCAGTTGCTTAAAGAAGATGTTTTTATGCAGAGGATATGAGGTAAGAGAGATTTGTCTTTTGTGAAATGACTAGTAGAGTGTAGTGGCATTGTAGCTGTGTTGATCCCAGGAGGTTAGAGAGACAAGGCAAGTGAGGTGATATCTTGTATTGGACCAACTTCTGCTGGTGAAAGAGACAAGCTTTCAGGTGCCTCCCAGCTTCCACTAACAGAAGTTGATCCAATAAAAGATATTACCTCACCCACCTCCTCTTTCTCTAGCAGAGTGTAATCATTACTAAAACCACTGCCCCACTCCCACATTTATATCATGTTAATATTGAGAGACAGGTCACAACATTCAAAAGGGCAGATGCTGCATGGCATTGACAAGAGTAAGTGCTTAGGGTGGCAGAAGAGACTGATGAGTTTTATGTCAATATATTATTCAGCCATTAGATGTCTGTACGCTGTACAACGTTCCAGGCAAAGTATGGTCACTGGTAAACAAAGGAGCCATGGTTGGAACTTGATCTGTGTGGGTGCTTGCAGTTGTGGGCATTTTCTTTGGAAGTGATTTTTGTTGACTCCAGATATAACTCCTCTGCACCAGGAAGTTGCTCGAAAAGGGTTGAGATGCCATGCTGCTATGGGGAACGGGTGGTCTGGGAAGCTGTGAGGTTGCATTGTCCTTTCAAGATCCTCATCAATCTCATGAAGGGCTTGGGGAGCTGAGCCCCTTGCCTGTTCCAGAAGGGCTGATGACCACACAGTGAAGGCAGGATTAGAGGTGGCTCTGTGGTTTTCTTGTGCAGTGTAGCATCTGTCCCATTATTAAGGGTCTTATTGACTCATGCTGTGGTGAGGAGAGTGATGCTATAACGATATAACACTGAAGTGCTGGTCAGAGCGTTCCTTCTCTGGAGGCCTGTTCTCAGCCACTGAGGTCAAACCACCACCAGCAGTGCTCCTGCTGTCTTACATTATTAGTGACTGGATGGGCTTTTGTCACACCTGAGCAGTGCTGGACTTTGGGATGTCCTCATGAAACAGAGTCCGTGTCCTCTTTAGTTTGATTTAGATCGTGGGCCTGATTCTGTTGCCCTGCACCTTGGAGTCATTTACACTCGTGCACAGTGAGTAAAATGTGATGTAAAATGATAGCAGGTCAGAAGTCTCCACTTGGGGCCAGATCCTCTCTACCACCATCTCCTTTGTATGAGGAGCTGGAAAGCTGTTGGCAAGTGGAAAATACATAAGAGATGCAGAGTTGTCTGGCTCTTTACCATCCCTGTTCCTGGCCCCAGTGTAGGGGGATGACCAGGAGGAAGGTCTAAAAATTGTTGCACTCCAGCAGTTGCCGGAGGGAGGGAAGGGGGAGAGAAGGGACAGTTATGAGCTGACAAAATGTAGAACAGCCTCTTTTGAATTCCCATCTCCTTAGTTTTAAGATGGCACTAAACTACACCAGGGCTGGGGTCAGCTACAGATCCAGGCCCACTATCTGGGAGCTGCCAACAGGTCCTTTGCTACTCCTGCTCAGCTGTTCAGCCTGTTTATAGCACTTTACATACCTGTGCACCAAGGGGCTGCACCAGGTGCACAACAATGGAGAGTCAGGCCCTCTATTTTTGTTCCTTGTTTCCCTTAATCTAAAGTAAGATGTGCATAAAGTCAGTCATAGCAATATCAAGTTACATTGTTAAAATAACTTGAGCCAATAACATCAGGAAGTTCTCTTAGAAAGCTATCAGTATCATCTTCAGATTTTAATGTGAAGTTCCTGTTCTATTGGCTTTAGATTATTGGCCACTAGTACACTTTATTTTTTATATCTCAGGATGGAATTTTCAAATGCAAACAGTGTTGTTCTAACTTCTGCTACCATTCATGTCAAGGGCTAGCTTTTCCATTTACTTCAATAAGAACAGAGTTAGCCCAGTGCTGTGTGGTTAAGAAGATGTTCCTTAGTGTCCTGGCTATGGTTTATATCCATTTGTCTGTTACAAACCACGGAAACCTGAATTTGACAGAGGATGTGAAAACCTATTTTATAAAAATCCGTGAACAAAACCAAAACATATTCCACTATGCAGAATACTTAGAAAAAATGCTTTTATTTTACAGACAAAGACTTAGTCTTAGATTTTAACTTGTAAACATCACAGGTTGGCTAAAAGTCAAAGGTGTAGACAGAGATAAATTGACTGTTTTTCCTCACTACAAAGCTACGCAATGGGACGGTCATGAAAAGCAGTCTTTGTAAACAGTATTTATCATTGTTTCTACATTTTTATTGTTTGGTGATAAACAGTTTAAAAGCCACAACTAATTGTTTCTTATATTTCATTAACTTGCTTTAATTAGCATTCTGTATAGTAAATGCATACTAGAGTTCATGAAAATATTCAGTCCTTTTTAGGTAAGGTTATATCTGGAACAATGAGTCAGAATCTCATTGTGCTGGTTGAACATAAATTATGGGCAATATAAGAGAAATAAGCATTCATATGGTGACTCTTATCACAGGATTTCAAAGCACTATGTGAATATTAATTTAGCTCTGTGGTACCCCGTGAGTTTGGAATGGGATTGATATTAAGTATCCGGAAAACTGTCGATCAGAGATAGGGATTAAACAAGAGTGGGATTTTCAAAAGTGCTCAGCATTGGTCCAACTCATTGACTGCAATAGGAGCACAGTTAGGACAGTGCGAAATGCACTGAAAAATTTGATACAAAATATTGTCATTGAAGTTACTTGTTTAACACATGTGAGTGTTTATACTAGAGCATGAACTGTGACAATCTCTGGACGAGTACAGCCTAATCTGGCAAAGACTCCCGCATGCATAGTCACAATCTGTACAGGTGTCTCTGACTCCACAGGGTGCAGTGTGATGGATAATCAGACTCCACATCTCCACCTCTGGACGTTTGCATGAGTCCACTTGCCTTAGGGCTTGTTTAAACTAGACAAGTTTATACTGATGTGACTATACCAATGATGCAACTCCTAATAGAGACACTGCTCCAATTCAAGCTCATCTTATTTCAGTGTTGTGAGTCTAAACTGGGGTGTTGTGCTATCAGTGCAGCCACATTGGAGAGAAATTAGGATGATTAAAACAGTTTATGGCCAAATCCTGGTGCCATTTATGATGATGTCAATCCAGGAGAGATGTAGGGCCCAATTTTCCACTGCCTTGATCTTTTGGAACTATTTACCAGTTTGCAAACTGTGCAAAGTGAGTGTCAAACCAGAGAGGTAGCACTTAGTTGCACTTTGCACATATGGAAGTCACTTTACTAGGCTCAGGGCCATGTTGAAAGGAGCACTGTCATTCCCCTAAAATGCTTGTGCAACTCCTAATAAATGCTAATAAAAAGCACATAAGCACATCCTGGTGAGACTGCAAGTTCTTTAGGTTCTCTAATTTGGAAGCTAGGTCAAGCTTAGGTCAGGATTAAGGAACAACTGTTCTCTAACCCCAACTTCTTTTCCAAATGTAGATAAGAATAATGAAATCCCAGTTTGTTTATTTGTTTTTTCCAGGCTAAAAAGCTGAGGCTGGTGAAGAATGCGAACTAGGAATTTGCACTATCACTTCTGCAGCAAAGAAAGGTGCACAGCTTCTTTGAGTCTCCATTAAAACAGCAAAGGGACATACTTCAAAAATAATTGTTTTAAAATTGGACTAGCATTTAGAAGTACAATATTATAGTTTAAATTATAGACTGGGAAGTTAGAAGAAATTACTTTTAAATCACTAGTATTTCAAAGATGGCTAATATCTTCTAGGGTCTTTTGTCTGTATCCTTTTTATTGGCTGTGAAGTTAAAGACTAGAGGAAAATGAGCCAACATCTTTCAATTTTCAAAGTCATTTGGACCAAATATTCAAAGGCATCAAGTGTCGGACATTTTATGGTTATAGAATTAAACAAATGCAATTTGTATGCACCTCTAGAAAGATTTTATAATGAAATATGACTTTAAATACTGAATTTCATTGAAAGATCACACTATTCCTACTTCGATTAAATCGTATAAAAGCACCACTAGCGTTTTATTAATTTTTACATCCAGTGGAGACAATGTACAGTTTTAGACCAAGGACGCTTGACATGTCAAAGGAATTTCAATTAGTGCTTTCAAAAGCTGTCAATTTCCAATCAGCTGCTTCTTCCCGAGTTCAAAAGAAGGGTCCTTCTAGACCTTGTCTTGTCTGCATGGGGGGTTTATGAAACAGTTTCTAAAAAAAAGTGTTGCTAAAGAAATAGATTTCATGTCAAGTACACCTCTGCCTCGATATAACGAGCCAAAAAATCTTACCGCATTATAGGTGAATCCGCGTTATATTGAACTTGATTTGATCTGCTGGAGTATGCACCCCCATCACTCTGCAGTGCTGCTTTACCACGTTATATCTGAATTCATGTTATATCGGGTGACATTATATCAGGGTAGAGGTGTATATTGCACTAATTTCCTGTTCATGTGTCCTCTAGTTTTAGTGTTTGTCCTACAACTGGGTCTTGGAAGGTTGAGAGCTGTGTCCAGAGTAGAACAACAGAAAAGTAATTGCCAAGATTTCCATAACTATTCTACTAGTGATATTAGGGGCTCAAACTGAATCCTTAAAATTCTTAAATGATTATCAGGAAGTGTTGAACACTCATCCACTGAAAATCTTTTAAGTTATCTCAAGTTGGGCACCCAAAGATCTCATTGTGATCTCTAAATAGGACTGGCACATTAATAATGCTAGATCTATATACGGAAATTTATTTTGTAAAAAGCACCTTGCACTCATGCTTCAGTTCATTTTCCAAATGTAGTTATCAGCTCCAGATGTTTAGGTATATTTTCTTTGTTCTGAGTATTCTATTAACAAACCTATTCTGGAAAGAGACTGCTTTTAGTGGCAAGTATAAGGAATTGTCTGATCTATGGGAAGTTCTTAACCTCTGCTCCATGAGCAGAATAAATTCATTTAGTGTCTAGAGGTTGCTTTAGTGGGCTGGAGATAAATGTTATCACGATGTTACTATTAACGCAGCAGAACAGGAAATTAAATCAATTAAATAGCAATGAAGAATATTAAAAAAACCCCTACTTTAGCATAAAAAATGCATGGAACTATTGTATCTAGGTAGAAGAGTCACCTAACTGAAATACTGAATAGACGAAAATGATTTTATCAAGTCATTAAGCTATTTGACGGAATATCTGACAAACAGTATCTGTTACTCTTCTGCAACACTGCATGTATCCAAGGCTATGAACGCCTTGACTCAAAGAAGCCTTCGTTAAACAGTAATCCTGCTGCTTTCTCCCCAGATGAAACAGTGCCAATTCCCTGAAGAGAATGCATAGAGCCCCTGTTGGCTCTGCCCTTTCATCTGAAAGATCTCGCAATAAAGAGAGTAAGCTACGTTCTCTCCCCAGAGTCCTTTCACAGTGGGGTCCAGCAGGATTCTATTCTGTCACTGCTCAAAATTTGTTTATCCTCTAGGGGAGATCGTGACACCTACATACTGTGGAGTTGGCAAAATAGAAATTCATTTTCTGTACAAAAACTACATTAAAAGAATGTGAAGTTGCAAACTCAAGTGAGGAAATGCTGGAAGTAAGGTTGCCTTGTACATATGAATTATGGTACCCTCTTTAATTGCATGATCACATTCTCTCTTTCCCACACAACCCCTAGCTCATCGTGAGCACAAGATGGATGGTACACACTTACTAAGCAAGTATTCAGTATTGACAACTACCATAACGTGGTACACAGGAGGGCTGAATTAAGTAACACTAACGTGCACCCAGGGCCGGTGCCACCTTGTCTCCCTCCCCAGCCCTGCGGCAGCTTCCTCCCCCCACCACGCTGAGGCGCCCACTTGCAGCAGCTCCCCCCTGACCCTGAGGCGGCTCTCCCCTCCGAAGCTGTGTGGCACCTCCCCACCCCAGCTCACCTCTGCTCCGCCTCCTCCCCAAGCACTCAGCCTCTGCTCTAATTCTCCTCCCAGGCTTGAGGCACCAAACAGCTGATTGGTACTGCAAGCCTGAGAGGTGGGAGAAGTGGAGCAGCGACCGCGCACTCGGGGAGGAACGCTGTAAAAAAAAAAATTGGGGGCACCGCTTTTTGGTGCCCCCAAATCTTGGCACCCAAGGCAACCACCTAGTTCACCTTAATGGTAGCACCGGCCCTGCGTCCACCCTAAGTCTCTACTCCTCAGACTTCTCATCCCAATCCCAGTCTACTTGCCCAGTTAGTCTGTCTTCCCAAGCCATGATTCCTTGCCCTCGTCAAATTGTTCAGCCAGACCTGGCTGTGCCTTTCCCCCAGATCCTCATCCAATTTCAGTGTTCTCTCCATCCAGCCTCCTTGCCCAGCCTCCCCACCATCACATTTTCTCTTCCTTCTTCATTCCCACTCTCTTACATGCATATACATCTCTGGTCCAGCTCTTGTCCCCTCTGCATTTGGGTCATAAACCCTCCTCCTCCTCCTTGCTCCTTGGGTGACATTGGGAGGGTCATCGAGAGCACAAGAAAGCCAGGTTCCTTGATCTCAGTTCCAGTGCCTGCCCCCATCCTAGCCTGGAGCAGCTGAGAACTGCAGTTGCAGTGAACATCCAGATTTGCTTCCATACCCCTGGCCTGGAATATGCTCAGTCACTCTGTGAGGATAGTACATCCCAGTCCTGTTAGCACTAGGAGCTGTGAGAGACTCAGGCATACCCACTGAAGAGGAAATCTCATATTGTAGCTGCTAAAGTCCAGCAGGTGTCTACTGAATGTGTGTGACCTACGATTCCCTTCCCCTCCCTACCCTCATCCCCCACAGAGGCTTATAACTTTCCAAGTAATTCAGGCTGAAGCTCAGACATGCAGCATGAAAAATTTCAGCCCAAATAGTTAGTTTAGCAAACTTATGAGCAACTGAATATTGGTAACAATTATCTACTATTGGCCAGAAGCCTGTGCCCCAGCCAGGGTCGTCTGCAGACTAGCCTACTAACACAAGCTAGTTGCTATACCTAAGGCTGACCATGAAACCCCTCCTGGAAACTGAAACATCTATAGCACGCAGCAAACTGTCAGATCATTTAGATTGCCTTGCACTATTGCGTCATGCTGCAGTGGTTTCTGCCCACTTCCAAGGTCAGTACAAAGGCCTTATCTGTCTTTACAATTCCCTAAGTAGGAAGGGCTCTGGCTACCCCACTCTACTCCCTGGAATGGCAACTTTGTTCAAACCAGACACATCAGAAGGCAGAGCTTTGGACTTCTACTGACATTCCCTTCCCCTGTATGTTGCCTGTTTACGGTATTGATTTCTTGGGGCAAGTTCCTTGTTGGTTGAACATGCCCATGTCGTTCTATAATATGCCAGGCAAAGGAGGAGCTGGAGTGCAGCCATGGTCTGTAAAATCCACTTGATATTGGGCAGTCTTCATATAGTCAGAGCTTGATGCAAGACTCATCTTTTTCTCTAGGTGTTTTCCTAAGCATAGGCCTGGCAATCAGCGTTAAATTCCAAAGAAAGTCCATTGCTCAGTTCAAATGAAAAGACTCATCTGCCACCAGACCTGCAACAGGATTCCAGTCAAGTTAACATTTATCAAAGAAGTTTCGTTTCTTGAATACAGTTAATACTCTATTATAATGACTGTTCAAGACCTTATCCTCAACAACAGTACCCCACATTTTCCTTAATGCTGCAGGCAATATCTGGGCCAGTCTCAGCTAATTGAAATCCCCAGTAAAATAATGTTAACCATATTAAAACAGTGTTAACTTATACATTCCGCCATATGCCTTTCCGTGCTGGCTCAAAGAAGATCGTCACTCTTTCACAGTCTCTCTAGAGACAGACCTGAACCTAAATTCCAGACACTTCAGTTTCTTTTGGTAGGGGAAGGGAGGGACTTGGGAATTTAAGATCTGGATTGTAATCTGTTTGCTGTGCTTTAAGTTCATCTCTAGTTCAGTCCGTGATGGGCTGAAAAACATGTCAGCTTTCATGTTTTAATTATTCTTAAGCCTGAATCATCTTTGGTCTCTAGGGTCCTTTGTGCAGTTGATTCTTACTGTTGCATAAACAATTCATCCTTTTGTTGTTGAATGGATGAATTTCTTACTCATCTTCTCTGACTAGTTATTAAAAGTTTTCAGCAGGCATGCTCATCCATTTGGGGAACAGAAGCAATCCATACATGTGAGTTACTAGACCAGGCACAAGTAACCAAGACAGCTCATGTATGCACAGAGAAGCACTGTCTGGCTGAGAGTGCACTGGGGTGGGAGGCAGGAGAGCTGGGTTCAATTCCTAGCTCTACCACCAACCTGCTGTGTTCTCTTGGACAAGTCACTTTACCTCCCACCCTTTGTCTTGCCTATGTAGAGTGTAAGCTCTTTGTACAAACACACAGTAAGACAGTCCTGCACAGTGGGGCCTCAGTCCCTGATCTGGGACATTTAGGCTCATTTGCAATGCAAATAAATTAACTGTAACGATGCATAACAGAGCTGTTTACAATCCAGAGAGTTAAGAAATTTGCAAGACAAAAATCCATCAAATAATTTTGATCAGTACATTTAAGGAAAGCTGTTTGTAGATCAAAGATCCCATATACAGAAAAAAGGCTAAATTTACCAGAATGTGTTCATTGCAAATAAACATACCTCACAATCAGGCCATTTAACCAATGGAAAATACATTGGGAATAGAAGGAGTGCTCTAAGATCCTCAAACTTGAAAGGAATAGACTGACTAAACAGGCTATTTTTGACTGATGAATTTGGTGACAGATATTACAAGGGTACTTCCATAATAACTCTTAAGGTATAACTTTTCTGCAAGAGTGGGGGAGAGGTTGGAATATGGAACCACAGTAGATCAATTGCACTAGCACTAATTAAGAAATTAATAAAGTTGATGGCATAAGAAGATATGGTTCATATACACCCTACATATGGTCCATTCCTGCATCCAGTGGGTAGACATGTGATGCACTTTAGGCCCTCATTGGCTTTAGCAGGTGACCTATTGGTCCAATTCCTTGTATTTTTGTTCCCCTAAATACATGAATGTGAATGCTTAACATTTGTTTTCCCTGAATATTTGCACAAGCATTTGTTCTTCCCAAATACCCTTTGAAAATCTAGCCCTTTTAAGGGGCTGCGCTGAGGCACCCAAAGTCCTTAGTTGCTTTGGAAAATCTTGGCCTTCGGTTTTATAGAGGGTGATTGTGGAAAATGCATCTTGACCTATTGAAAAGAATAAAAGCTGACAACCTTTGCGTGCTAGTAAGACTTGAATTCAGATATTTATATGTAACTCACTTCATCTAAATCCCTAAGGTGTTACTTTCTCTGTTCTTTCAGACATTGACAGCAGATAGAGGGAAGTAAACTTCTTCTTGTTTCCACAGTTTCATCAGTAGAAGCCTTAATTTTTCTTCCTTTTCAATTTCAGTTAGTATCCAAACAAATTCAATATTTCTCTTTGAACACACATGCCGATCCTTCCAGATTTGCAGTAAATAATAGGGCCTTGTGCTCCATGCAATGAGTCTTTTCATTCCCGTACAGTCTGCCACAGAAATAGTCACCCTGGCTTCCTATTAATCTACCTTCTCTTCCCTTCCCTATTGTTCCTCTTGTTTAAAAAACATTTAAGAGGTTACCCACATCCACCTAGTTTTCAAAGCCCAGTCATGTAAACCTTCCTAGCCAATATTTTTTTTAAACCCCTCATACTTGGAGGCTCATTTCCCATTATCTTCTTTCCAGTACTATTTTGTTGTATTCTTCTTCATGTTACCTACAAACTCTTGCATAGATTTACTTTGGACACTTTGGCTCCTCAGTTTCTCCTATTCTCTGCTTTTGGCACATACTAGTCTAGTCTCCTGTAGGGTGTAACACTTTGGTTAATTTTAGTTGTTAAGTTTACTGTCTGGGTGATGTTGGTGACCTATGATTTACAGGAGTTCAGACAGATGATCTAGTGGTCTCTTCTGGCCTTAACCTCTGACTTTATGATGCTCAATTAACTTTGCACAACAGCTCATTGAAAGCCTGTGTTACCGGCCCCCTCTCCCCCCAACCACAACAATCCTGCCGGTCCTTAACGAGTTTTGGTTTGACAAAGTAATGCTTGATTTTTGAATTGCAAATGCATCTTATAAATAGGATTACTTTATTATCTTTCAAATTGGATTATACTTAGGACGAAGTGGGAAGGAAGCCACCTGCTAAATGCAGTCGATAGAAGTTTTATCATTCATATACAATAGAACTCCTATGTTATGAACTAATTTGGGATTGGGGACTGCATAAAATGAATATTTCAAGATTCCCAGATGTATGCACATAGAAGTTATATTGACATAGAGTTACGGATTCAATTGGGAGCTCAGGGGGTTATAATTAGCATTTAACACACGAGGCTGGTTGTTGACCCTAGTTATACCACCAGCAAAACCTCTCTCCTGGCAGACTTAAACTGGGACATGTGCTCAGCCACCTGCCCAGAAATGAATCTGTCTTGGGTTTTTGGAAGGACCATCAATTTACATCTATTTTTTCCAGACATGTTGACACAGTGTTGGGGAGAGAGGAGTAGAAAATTCAAGAAATATTATTTTTGGAAAGTTACATTTTGACTTGTATTCCCTAACATCACAACCCAAACTCGGTAAATTAATATATACATGAGTCTTCCTTTCCGTTGTTCTTCTCCATTTCACTGACATCTTCTCTCCCAGTTTATGTCATTGACAGATCAATAATGAGGCTCAAGGCAACTGCTGGGTAGGTTATAGACATGACAAAAACATGGGTAATTTGTTTTCAGGTTATCTTGTTCTTTAATTAAATTGTATTTGCTTTGTTGAAGCCATGCAGACTAAATCCTAATCAAACTGAGTGAAACAAGTGTTAAATATCTTACATGCACATATGAGACTATAAGAATTGCTATAGGTATAATACAGTAGAATTTGACTGTTAGTGTTGACAGTGAAGACCAGTCATGAAAACATAATTGGGAAATCAATGCCGTGCATTTAAATAGTACTTTTCATCTGTAAATTTAAAAGTATTTAATGAATGGGGCTTCAAGTTGTCTGAGTTTCTAGGACCCTACCTACCTTCTCACCATCTTACATCTGAGGCAGTGGCCTTTCTGATCCCAGGAGAACATCATATTCTGCCTGTAGTTTGCATCTGTAGTCCCACATTTGTGAAATGCCCTGTCTTCGAGCCTTAAAGTGTGCTACCAAATTAGCCACTTTAAAAATATCCAATTAAGACTCTTCAGTCTGGAAAAGCCTTTGGTATAGCATCATGATCTGTTCTGATATTTGTTTACATATTTTATCTAAATTAGTTTTTTTAATTGGAGAATGCCTAGAATGCAGTGTCACATAGGTACCATCAAAATAAAGTGTATTGTTATTGTCATTGGAACAACTTTTCATATTAAAAAATTGTAAGTAAAATTCAGTGAACAGTTTTAAAAGGATGTACACCAATCCAGATATTACTACTGTGTATTATTCCAGTTTTGATTTCATAACATGTTGTCTCGGGTATCTTATCTCCTCAGAAAAATTCCCTCTGAATATTTGACAAATACAACCATTTCTATGCAAATATAGCCTATGGTGGCACAGCTTTCTTTTATTAATGGAATTTTTCATATCTCATGTTTTGCACTTAAAGCAATTCCATAATTTTGTTTCACATACCTTCAAACTGCATTTAATTTGTATAAATATGCTTCACTTTAAACTTCCTGTGCAGTCTGAAGCGATTTGTTAGTTTGATGCATCAGCTAACAAATGAGAAAAATTGGATAATATTACTTTTCATCTTAACCATGGAGAAGGAAATTTTGGTTTGAGGAAAAACTTAACGTAAAAATATGACTTTATTTTTTAGCTAGACCACTATCAGTTGTACCCTTCTGTTCCCAGAGCAAGTAACCCATAGAAAAGTAACAGCTTTTTCTGATTTTTTCATGCATATTTCTGCAAGGCACATTGTCATTGCAGAGTCAGTGTGCATAGTGTGATTTGGCAGAGGCAGAAGACCTTATTCTTAGTCTAACTATTGGTAGAGCTGGCCTAGATCTTGACTGTATGCTATATGCACTTGTAAGCTTGGAGAGAGGGTCTGTCTGAATGTACATATATTGTCTTGTTTGTGCCAATAGCTGTGCTCTAAAAGTTCTTTGAGAAGCTTTAATCCCTAACCTAAGACACACATTAGTGGGCAGGGACTATTTATTCTTCAATGTATACACAAACAGCTTCCATTAATATAAAGATATAGTATATTTGCTATATTGGATAATAGTAATTTAGGACCTGACCCATTGGCTAATCATTGACTTTAGAGGTGTACAGCTGGATACTTGGCATCCTGTGAGCAATACCTGACATTTCCAGGAGATTACCACTACCGCCCTTCTCATTTAGCATACTGCAACCCTAAATGCTCTGTGCGTATGTAGGTAAAGTAGTAATTACAAATCAGGCCTTCCCAAGCTCTGCAGGTGATCAGATAACATCCTTAATATTAAAGGATAACTTCTTCGTTCTGTTAGTTACTAGTGATGACACTGAGCTGCAAGATTTGGAAACGTGTCTGGATTTCCAGTCTTCTCTCTTTTCCAGCCCCCCCCCCCCCCCCCCCGTGAAGTTCTGGGTTATTCAGTGGCAGAGGCCAGTCCTGAAATTCAGAATTAAATCAGGGTTCAGATTCTGAACGCATTCTTCCTCTACACACCGCTTCCTCCTTTTCCCCTAAAAAGCTCAGATCCAGGGTATTGATTCAGGCTCACCTCTATGAACTCAAATATTGTTAACAGTCATAACATTTTTTTATAAAATGCATTATTTGACTCAATCTTCTGTGGGAATGAATTCTGTAAATTCCTTTGCTCATGTATAAAGGAATATCTCCTTCAGTTTTTTTAAAATTTACTACCCTTTATTTAAGTGATTGCCTTCTCTTTATAGAAGGGTGATAGGGAAAATGTTTGCAAGAACTCTTTTTTTCTGTTGTTTCTTTTTCATGAAATTTTGTTTTGACAGTCTTTCCAACCAATTCCTTGTTTTGAATAATCTAAAACTCCTTCTATTCCTACAACCTGTGTTGTCCTTCCCTGCTGCCTTTCAGTCTCTCCCATATATTTCTTAAACTGATTCAACGAATAATGGACAGTGCACCAGATTTTCCACATAATGTCTACAGATGGTCCTGAGGTGCAAAATTTAGATTGTTGCATTTGAATCTGAGGTTTGGTTTTTGCCCCAACTCTATTAATGTTATCATGCTTTATTGCAATATTTTCTAACTTGTAATATATCCATTTCCATAACAGACAAGAATCCGAAAAAAGTCTCCAATGTCCAACAGAGAACAGTGGAATGCAGGATTGTTTTCTATTAGCTATTTATAGTGTTCTTAAGTTCTTAAGTCTAGTTTTAAGTGTCACAGTTAGCAGGGCTATCACTTCTTTAGGAGATTATTCCACAAGCAAGAGGTCAGAAGGGGCCATCATGATCATCTAGTCTGACCTCCTGCACATTACTGGCCTCAGAACCTCACCCACCTACTCCTGCAATAGACCCCTAACGTCTGGCTGAGTTACTGAAGTCCCCAAATCATGATTTAAAGACTTCAAAAAAACTGAGAATCCTCCATTTACTCTAGTTTAAACCTGCAAGTGACCTGTCCCCCATGCTGCAGAGGAAGGTGAAAAATCCCCAAGGTCTCTGCCAATCTAACACGGGAGAAAATTCCTTCCTGACCTCAAATACAGTGATCAGTTAGATCCTGCAGATGTGGGCAAGACCTACCAGCCAGACACCCGAGAAAGAATTCGCTGTTGGTACTCAGAGCCCTCCCTTTTCTAGTGTCCCATCACCAGCCACTGGTGATCGTTGCTGCTACCAGTCGCAGATTGACTACATGCCATTGTAGGCAGCCTCATCATACCATCCCCCCTCTAAACTTATCAAGCTCAGTCTTGAAGCCACTTAGGTTTTTGCCTCCTGCTGCTCCCTTTGGAAGGCTGTTCCAGAACTTCAGTCCACTGATGGTTAGAAACCTTTGTCTAATTTCAAGCCTAAACTTCTTGATGCCCAGTTTATATTCATTTGTTTTTGTATCCACATTGGTACTTAACTTAAATAACTCCTTTCCCTCCCTGGTATTTATCCCTCTGATGTATTTGTAGAGAGCAATCTCTCCTCGGCCTTCTTTTGGTGAGACTAAATCAGCCCAGCTCTTTGAGTTTCTTCTCGTAAGGTAACTTTTCCATTCCTTGGATCATCCTAGTAGCCCTTCTCTAACCTGACCCAGTTTGAATTCATCTTTTTTAAATATGGGAGACCAGAACTGCACACAGTATTTCAGATGAGGTCTCACCAGTGCCTTGAATAATGATACTAACATTTCCCTGTCTCCACTGGAAATACCTCATCTGATGCATCCTGGGACTGCATTAGCCTTTTTCACAATCCCATCACGTTGGCAGCTCATAGTCATCCTGTGATCAACCAATATACCCAGGTCTTCCTCCTCCTCTGTTACTTCCAACTAATAAGTCCTCAGTTAGTCAGTTTTTCTGCAATACAAAGGTATTTGAGTCCAGCTTTTGACCTCAGTACATCAATTTAAAACTGCAGAGTAAACTGTATCTTTGTATACAGCCTTTTATCTTCAAGAAGGTGCACATTTTACAAGAGTATTCCTGGAGAACTCTCAAGCAATTATAGCAAAATTATCCTGACTGTACACATCAGGTTGTCTCACTACACTACTGTGCATAAGCAATAGAACATGACAGGTAATGCATTTTAATCTGTCCTTGCCCACCTGGGCATTACACCATGTGCTTCAAGCATTCCGAACACCTCCAAAATAACAATGTCACAAAGGAGGACTTTACTGGGTTCAGGAAAATAGGATCTGGGGAAGGAAAAGATCCAGGTTAACTAATAAGTACTAAAACACCCCAAATCAACAAATTCCCCACCTCCCAACTCATCCCTGGCATCTTCCCAGGCAGATGGCACACTGAGGATGACTCCAGAGATGAGTGGTGCAGCACTGTGAATGTTGCCCAGCTTACACAAAGAGGAAAGGGTTCCCCTTATTGAGTCTTCACCCCTGAGTGGGACAGGGTCTCCTCCTGGGTCCCTAGTCTGGAGTCCTGTAGAAGCTGGCTCTCGGTAGCTGGCATGAGGGTCAGATCTCTGGAACTCTGGACGGTGGTCACTGAAGGGCTGGAACTGCCTGACCCATGCATTAGATCCCATAGCAGTTCGGTGACTCCCCAGCTGGTGGGACATGGGAGTTAATTAGAGACTCCTTGAGCTGTTCTGCTTCTCTCTCAGCTCCAATCCCAAGGACCAAGCTGAAACTAATCTCTTTGTCTCTGGCTCAGTCTCTCCACACCTGCTGAGGGAACAATCTCTTTGTTTGTCTCAGCAGGAATTTCTAGCCTATTGTGCCCCCACCCCTGACTTCAAGAATACTGGGAGATGGTGTCAGTGGGCTATGGTAGCTATTATTGTTGTAGTCCATAGACTCAGACCCCTCCTGCCCTCCAAGGCTCCAGAATTTCCAGGAGCTGGAAAACTTTAAGTGAGGGTTACAGAAAAAAGGATAATAGAATTATAAGGTTATAGGTCACTCCTGAATTTACTGGAAATTTATTGACATGGGGACAACATTAGTGACAGCCAGTCCTCATCTTCCTTTTGTGTTTGGAACATATAAAGCTGGTTTGTTGCATAGCAGCTTTCAAGAGGAGACATTAGTATTTCTACTCATTCACTTTCCATGTTATTACACACAAAATATCAGTTATTTCTCAAAGTTCAACCACAGTGAAACAATGTAAAATTTGGAGATCTCTCTGCATTGTACTGTAAGTATGTGTTAGAAATCATCATCACAGAAGCAATCACAGAATAAGTTTCACTTGAAACAAAATCCAGGTTGGTTCCGAATTCAGGCTTGAGAGCTTAGTCTGACTTTTGGGTCGGTAGAGGAATGCAAAACCCTCGTTTTCTCTACAGAAGATTCAATCTAGCACCAGAGTTGACCATAAGGATGTGGGGATTTATATGGTCATGTGATGTTCTTCAGCAGCAAAAGCAGTGGGGCTGGGGACCCACAGCAATAAACGACATTGCCCTTTCTATATTCTTCATAAAGGTAAAAGGCTGCACAAAGAAAACCATTTGCAGTACAAGAAGTTTCATTGGGAAAAACCCGTAACTCAGGAACTACTCTACATATTCTTGAGTGCCACCCATTGACACCTCATATGGACTGTTCTATTTGTACAGATAAACTTGGAAGGATTAGCTTTTCATTGGTAAATGTGGATTTAACAGTACACACACAAACTAATGAAAAAACATTTCCAGCGATAATAAAATTCATAGGCAAAGTAAAATAAACATTTGTTGAGAACTTTAGAGTTTGATTTAAGGATATTTACTTTGTATATTTCACATGCAATGTTGCCCTCCCACCAATAATTTTGCACAGCTATGAAAATGTAAACTGATTACAAATAGAGAAAAATGTGTAAAAATAAACATTGACATTATCCATTGAAATTATTTAAAAAATCAAATTCTGCCACACCTATATATAAACAAAGTACTATCAACAAGTGAGAGCTTGATAGGGTCAAGGTGAGCAGCGGGGCTGCTCATTTTCAAGGCCATGATCCAAATACTGAAGAAACTGGCCCCTTCCTCAGCTACTACAGAAAGCCAGTGGCCCTATATTTAATCTTCATACAGTTTGCTAAGTAGAACTAATATGCTGATTTTTTTAACTTTGATATTTGCCCCTCTGTGAATATTTACCATTGTGCTTTTGTTCCTTTAGTATACATGGCACAGCATTTAAACACAGAACAGGCATCCAAATCCTCTTACCTGTCTGGGAATTTACCTTCTCACTAGCTGTAAATAACACTATTTGATGGAGCAATGTTTGACTGTAATACGAGCAGCTAATCCTAAAGAATATTACTCGCCCTTGGTCCTAGAAAGCATTCAGAACCTTAAATTGTGTAAGCAAGTGGTATTTTGCATGTGCAGATAATTACTTTGCATCCGCAAATGTTCTGGGTGTGCTAGTCTTTTGCTGTAGTTTCTGAAATTTTGTTCCACATGTATAAATATGTAAATAGAGCAAGTGTCCTGGGAATGTTGTTAAAATTCTCTACTGAGTAGTCATCTTTGAGAGTTGCTGTTGGGACCACTGAGCTGCAAACACTGACTTCTCCATAGCTATTAGCGACAAGTAAGATAATACTACTGAAGATCTTGTGTCCTTTCAAATAATCCAATGGCCAATACATATGTATTCAAGGGATTTAAGTTACCATACTCATTTTTCATCAACCAAAAGAAAATACACCAACATATCTGGCCCTTGTTTTTCTTAACAGTTGTTAAAGTTAGGTAGGAAACTAGCTCACCTTTAAATTGCTGCAAATGACCTTCTAGGATAAAAAAAAAAAGTACTGGGATACTTAACATGCCAAGAAAATGTTTCCAGTTTGATAACACTCACTTTGCTGGCGGAACTGAGAGAGTTGACCTTCAAACACAACTAACAGGGGCTTGATTCCTCACTATGTCGGTAATTGCACATTCACAGAAAGAGTGCACTGTGAGCGTAAATTGAGCCCAAATCAGAACAGGAGCTTTATAACACTCAGTTCACACTTGTGTAAGTTACTAAACAAGGCATGAGGCACTGGAGATTCAGGCCTTGTAGCTTTAGAAAGGAAAAAGTAGCACCACATAAACACTTGGTATTCGCTCTCAATATGCACCTGTAATTCCCATTAAACAACAGTGAGAGTTACCTGTGTGTATCAGGGAAAAAATGCCATTAAAGCTGTTCAATTCAAACAGGAAACCATGCACGGTATATAGAGGCTATTATATCTGCTGCGTTTAGATCTCATTCACAGCAGCGTGGGGATTAATGTAACTGAACTAGTAGGCTAAATTTAATTTCATTTGATCTTCTAACATGAGACCTCAAACAGCTTTAGAGTACAATAAACATCTCTGCATACTTCAGTTGGTAACGAAAGGAACAGGAACTGCAGAGTATGTGCCAGGTCCTCAATAATTTAAGGTTTTTCCATTTTCCAGAGGCCTTATTTTCAGACATAAAACAGGTTTTCAGGACAACCTGCTAAAAAGCCAACATCTAGAGATCAGATATCTGGTCACCTAATCCAGCAATGCCTCCAGATATGCTGCTTTCACATTCATGAATTACCTTTTCCTGGACAAGTGTAGCACAAGGTACTGTGAAATTGCTTTCTATGAATCATGCCCTTGTATTCTCAGAAAGCTTGTGAAAAAACTATGGTTGTAGAGAGGTCTTATGATGCCTACTAATGAAACCCATCTCCAGAGGTGTACAGAAGCCTAATTTTGCTGCTACTAAAGTCAATGGTAAAGCTCTCATCAGCTTCAACAGTAGCAAAATTAGGCAGTGATGACTGCTTTTGAAAGTCAGCCCTTCCCCTAAAATGTTGTGGAGTTCCACTGTGTAGTTAATTGATGGAAAAAATTAGGAGTGCTAGATTTTTACAAGACTAAACTTTTCAGATTTGTGATCAGTGTGTAGCCAAGTTATGGCTCTGATAAAGTATGGTAATTCCTGTACTCCAGCAACTCAATTAAAGTAGCATTTTATGCTGACCTAGTGTTAAGTCTCCAGCAGCAGCCAGTGAAAGAAACTGGTACTGCTGGGATGCCCTCTTACAGGAACTTTTTCCCAGCATGCATTGCTGACCTTTTAAATGGGGCAGAACCAACCAGCTCCAGTCTTAAGGCTGCCATTTTGTAGCTGACTACTACCTGCTTGCTGCATCTTCCTCTCTTCTAGCTAGTAAGTGTTTCTTAACTCTGGTTATGTATTTTAGTTTCATCCCTGAGGAGCTAGTATGTTTTCAATGTCTCGTCACAGAGGTACTTCTGTTTTGTTCTTTTTTTCCTTTTTCATGTGCATGGAAAAACTTATTTTAAGGAAGGCAGTTCATATCAAGCAGTTCTTAGTTCACTTTGTTAGTCTTTCTCCTCCCGTTCATTCTCTAACTACTTGGGCTTTACATTTACACTTTTTGCTCATTATAACAACCATTTTTTACAGTCAACATTTTCCTTTCCACTGCTGTGATGAATTATCTTTATCTATTATGCTTTTGTCTAGTTCCCTTAGTCAACTCCTTTGGATAATACCTTTTTTTCCTTTTTTTTTAATATTAGACTTTAATATGTGTTTGCATTTCAAGTTTCAAATTAAAACAAACAAACATAAACCCCTTAAAATATATGGGTTGTTTTGGCTAGATTGGTACAGTGTGTTTGAGCTCGTGGGTCATCTGACAACCAAAATTGGATGTTTTTGTAAATGATCTGCTCTAGGAATTATTTTGGGGAAGTTCTATGGCCTGTGTTGCACACAATGGCTCCTTTGGGCCTTGGAATCTATAAATCGATGACTAATAATACACTTTCTGTCAAACAGTTCAGACATAAATGATTCATTAATGACTCTGATACATCTTCTGATCAGTAATCCTTTATACCTGTCTACATCTGTTCTTAAATAAATGTAATAGTAGAGAGCATATCAGGTGAAAATGTTCACTGCTCTTAAATTTGTCATAATTCTTCTCCTTTTAAGCTAAGAACTTGCTTGATTACTCTGTCAGCAATTTTACAAGACACAGGAGCATGCACATTTTTTTTCAGTGTTCTGAAGCGCAAAGGGAACATGGTATAAAATTTTAATGTAATTAATATTGGCAAATATAATTAATGTTGGGAAAGATTTCAGTGTGCTGCAAGTTGATAAAGAATTTAATTCTTTCCCACTGAGTACAGATCTAGCAGAAACTTGATATGATCCCCATTTTTCACACACATTCAACCTACCTTTTGCTTTTGAATACATTTTAAAAACTGAAAATATTCCCTTAAATCACTGTATAAAGAAAACAGGCTGGTGTGATGCAGAGAGAGTTGTTAATGGAATACAAGGCATTCCACCTCTGGATCACTGCTGAAAAGTCATCCCAGGTTACTGCAGTCTTCCCCATGCTAGGAGTCATCATTGAGGGCTGGAAGAGGCCTCTGCCATCTCCTTCCATCTTGGGGCCCTCTTTGCATGTCCTCTCTTATGAAGTCCTGTAAGTTTCCTCTTTCTGATCAGCATTTAATGGAGGGATTCATTTAGTTGGCCTCTTTTTATGAATCCTTCCACAAACATAATATCCACAGCAATGAGTCCCAGAGTCTAGGTCGACTGACTTGGACTCGCAGGGCTTGCACTGCAGGGCTAAAAATAGCAGAGTAGACATTTGGGCTTGGCCTGGAGCCTGGGCTCCACTGGGTTTCAGAGCCCGGACTCCAGCCCATGTATGAAGGCCTACACTGCTTTTTTTTAGCCCTGCAGCATGAGCCCGTGTCAGCTGGCTCTGGGGCTGTTTAACTGTGGTGCTGATGCTTGGGCTGGAGCCCAGGTTCTGGGCCTCTGTGACAGGGAAGGGTCCTAGAGCCTGACCCAAACATGATTAAACAGCCCCTTACCCCAAACCCTGCAAGCCTGAGTCACTTGAATCAGGTACCCTACGGCTATTGCTTTTGAAGACATTTAGATGTCTGTCTATCTTTGGTGGATTTACAGTTTTCATATCTATATCTTAAGGTGGAAATAATATTTGAGTTGAAGATGTGTAGGTCAGCAGTGATTAATAGTCATCAATTAAGAGTTAAAATCAAAAATTACAAAATTTTGAAGTTGTTTGCATTCTGAAGTTTGAAACAGACCTATTCTTTGTTTGTTCAAAAATTGTCACTCTTTTTCTTGCATATTTCTTCAATATTTTAAAGAAGTCATTACAGAAAATATCTAAAACATCTTTAGATTACCTAACATTTCAGCTAATGGAATAGTTCAATAAAAAATTTCCCCAAAAGCATGACATAACAATAAATCAACAATTTTGTAAAGAACAAACTTAATTTAAGAAATCATTTTTAAATTTAAAAAAACCTTCCGGTCAAAACATTACTGCCGGCTGCACCAGTACTGACGTAAAACAAGTCAATGCCCATAATGAACAGATACTTACATCACAAATATCATCATGATGCCCCGATAACTGTTTCCAGTGACTTTCTCACATAGAACCAGTATGGATGCAGAGTGTTTCTGTGGAGTCGGATGACTCAAGGAGCTGAAACACTGTTACTCACTAGCGGCTAGCCTTTACTTTCTCCTTAGGACTGGAGTAGCCTCCATAGGCATTAGTGTAGAGAAGTGATTGGTGGGTCTGTGCAAGGGTGGGTGCAGTGAACCCCCTGTGATTCCAACCCCCTTGTGTAACTGTATGATAGCATACAGGGAACTCTCACTGAACTGTGTTCTGTGGTGAGCAAGAGATGCACTGTCAAAATGCAGTTCTGCCACTTCTCTGCTATGAGAGACATTTAATATATCATTTATTAATAAAATTAAATACAAATTGGTGTATTTTAAGGGCCTTAGTTTGGTGGTGGGAGTTGTTTGAGCACAGTATGAATCCAAGAGCTATTTGGGTAATATAATAAAATATTCTGCATCTGGACACCTTGGACACATAGAATAAAGCAAATAATGTAGTTGTTGGGGTTATTAATCAGCTGTAGACAACTAAGTGTTTCATATGAATTCATAATGGTAAGCGATCCGTCAATAATTCAGGAGCTATCCTTGGCTGATATGATAAACACAGGGGTCATAGGCAAAATGGGATGGAATATTATTAAAGGGGGCCAATAAAGGAACTAGAAAATCTTCTAAGACAAGTATAATCTTGTGTGCTATAAAAAGCAGACAGTATTCAATTTGATATGCAATGGATGTCAGCCTTGCAAATGAAACACTGGAAGCTTCCTCAGCAATGAATATGAAAATGTGACTATCATTTATGCAGAAAGAGGAAATTAAGCAAGTACTTTTATGTGTAGGTGTGATTAAAACTGTGCAGTATTTTTTTTTAATCCTTTCAGGACCTATATCCTGATGCGTCATTCACTGGCCCTAGACTTTGCCCTTAGGACTTCACTCCAGGCTTCAGCAGGTTGCAGTACATCGAGTAAATTATTTTTTGTTGAATCCCACAGACAACATGAAGACTAGCCCTCTTGGGATTGGAGCTGAGTGGGGGAGCAGAGGCAGCAAGGAGATGAGAAGAATTGCTTTCATTTGCAGCTAGCATTCTATTGTAATAAAAGGCCCTAAGTATGTCACACTGGAATAGATTTCCAAGGAATTTGTTGTGAGACATAGTGCAGCAAAGAGAAGCTACTATAGGAGCACAGTAGGTACTTTGTCTTATAGCTGCAGAAAATATTCTTGGCACTCTGCAATGGATGCTTGTTCTGTTGCAGGTGATCCTAGCCAGGAAAAAGGCCTGCATACTGCTGAAGGCCAAAACTCCCTCTTTCCCTTCCAGTTGAACACTGGGTAATTGCAGAATAGTTGAAGGTGAGGTGCTGTGGCCTATGGATCATAAACTTCCTCTTCTTCACTTGGGCACTATATAATTTCCTATGCCAGATTTGGTCCTTTCTCTTAGTGGGAGTGAACTGTCCATGGGACTTCCTTCAGAGTTTCCTTCCTCCAATGGACAAAGGACTGGCCTCTTGCACTAATCTAGGAATTGAGGTACAGGAGGGCAATTCTGTTTCCTGCTGGGTGATTGGTGGGCTCTCCCTTTTTTTGCTGCTGTAGCTAAATGGCTTTCTGCCCACCAGCAATCTAACGAGAGACTCCTTCTCTCCCACCCATCCAAGCTCTACAGAGAGGAGGGGAGCTCTTTGGACCCACATGTCTGGCCATGTTTTATCTCCTTTGCTGAAATAGCTGTTTAAGGAAAAAGCTATTTTTAAGGTGCAGCCCTTATATTTTTTTTGGTCATTCAGGGAAGACTCTACCATCAGCATTGAGATATCAGATATGTGGAGCCTGGGAGGACACGCTGACAAACTTAAGTATCCTATCCTGCCCCAGTAGCCACCCTTTTGTGGGGTGCTGGTCTGAACTGTGTTGCAAAGCACTGCCTGGCTCAGAACAGGGCTCTTGGCTTGTCTGCTGAATGCAGAATCATCTCTGGGTCAACAAAAGTCCATTTGTACAAGGAGAGGAGATAGTATTTATCAGGCTTAACACCTGGATGTCTTTTACTATGTGTAAGGAAATACTAGGTACCTCAGCTTGCCAGAGGATTCTAGTACCTGTGAGTACGTAGGTGGGTCAAGTATTCATTTTTAGATACTTAAAGCCATCACTGAAGGAATAGAAGAGCTCTGATTCATATGTCAAGCATATTGAAATTGGGAGGAAGGAAAAAAATATTAGAGCACAGCTATTGCTCACTCCCTGTTTGGTGAGGAAGACTTAATGTCACAGGGATTAGGTAGCTGGCTATTTTTAGATGCCTATCACCTTTAGAGGCAATTTGAAGCAGCAGAAATCACCTCCAGCATGTCTTTGTGTTGCCAGAACAGCACCTTGTGATAAGCAGGACTTCATTCAGTTTTAGAGTCCTTAATTTCCTTCAGGACAGAGACTGCATAAATTCAGGCTTGCCAGTTGCTAAATCTCTGTCAAACAGCCTGCTAAACACTTTCTGAGAGGGAGAGCCAGCTGAGTAGCAAGAGAGGAAGAATTGGCATGAATTGTATCAGCACCAGTGAGGAGGTGCATTCACAGCTATCTAACAGATGTTCTTTTCCTTTGTCTCTCCTGTAGGGCTGACAAGAAACAAAATAGAAAGTTAGAACCAAGCAAGGGAATGACATACATTTACTAAAAATTGAAAGAGTGTGTGTGTGTATGTGTGAGAAAGAGAGAGAGATACTTCGCTAATTTTTAATTTAAAAACTATGGGCCAAGTTTATCAGCACACTCTGGCTGTGTTGTGCTGCCCCAGCGCAACTGTAAAATCAGTTTAATGGCTAGTAACATACCAATGAATCTGGCCCTAGATTTAAATCCAATCATGTGTTGTATTCCTGGGATAATAACACATTAAGCTAGCTGGGGTCAGGAAAATGACAATAGCAACCTCTTGCTCAACAGATGTGCTCTACGAGCCAAATGCTGCTCCCTTACAGCAGTGAAATTCAAATCAAGCACTGAAATTTAGTGGCATTACTCAGGCTTTACATTTGACTAAACAGGAGCCGAATTTAGACCCTGGGATCTATTTGGAATCATACCTGCTTTGGTGATGGATATTTGTACAACTCGTTGGTACTGTAGAGGCAGACAGCCATAGGAGAGTGAGCTGCTTTCTGCTGTGGCTCACACATCAACATATTTAATTTTGCAGTTGTGGAATCTTTATTCTAAGGCATACACAGCTTCACACCTCAGTTGTGAGTCTAAGGCCAGATTTACCAGTACAATGGCTGCAAAAGTGACCCAGTTTAACTTTGGCCAGTTATACTAGGTGAAGGGCTTCCTTGCACTGCCAAAGCAGCATGAAGCAACCTAGGTGTACCTGTGGTCTTGTCTTCAGCTGGAGTAAATTGGCATATTTCTATAGAAGACAAAGGTACTCTGCTGATTTACACTAGCTCTGGATCTGACCCTATATGTATAACATATTAGCTGTGTTGAATTATTGGTAATAATTCAGGAGCTGAAAAGGACCTGGACTGACTTTCAGATCCCAGATGGAGGTTGTGGATAGAAAACACAGCTCATTACTTGTGAGTTGAGCAAATCTGATGTGAAGCCAGAGAGCGAGACTGAGGAAGGCCAGTGTTGCCTTTTTACATAGCCCTTCTCTTAAATGACTGCATTTTAAAATTGAATTACTTACTTTCATAATGTTTTCTTTTCCAGGGATCCCCCTAACAAGAGCTGTCTGCTATTTGGAACATAGTTAAGTGAGTTTTCAAATAAGAACTCTGGCAGACGAACCAAGGTCTTCTGAGCCAGAATTTAGTGCTTTAACCACAAGATCATTCTTCCTATCTGAAGGTATTAACTCCCTGAATTCTCCTCCTAGTCTAATGAGTTGGGGAATTCAGCACATTGCTAAAGGCTGGCATTTTCAAAGTGCCTAAAGGAGTTAGGTGCACAAATCTCATTGAAATTCAATAGGAATTGGGCACCTTATTCTCTTAGTCTTCTTTGAAATCCTAGCCAAAGTTGATAGGGTTTCCATGTGTTGTTTTCAGTCACCCTTTATCTCTGCCTGATTTTCTTTTGCTTTTAGCAAAGGTGCATTGGTAGCTAGAACAATCTAAACCCACAATTATAGAAACTAGTTCCAGGGTTTATATAAGTGTTTTTCTTAAGATGAGGTGCTGTATACTATTCCCAACAGCACCTTGGAGTTAAATACTCTTATACAGTACTTGGCATTTGTTGTTATATTAATGATCATGGATTCTCAAACACACACAAAAATCCATACCATGGTACAAGCTCTGTGAAATCCAAAAATACTTTGCTTGAATTGTAGTAGCTGAGATATGCTCTTAGAACTCCAGAGTTTAAATCAAAATGCAATTATTTTGTACCTTATAAATCTGCTTTGCAGAGGGTAACACCAGCTTGTCTGAAGCACCCTTTGGCTGTGTAGAAGTTCATGTGTAAGAGGTTGTTGCTATCCCCATAACTGGCATAGTGGAAATGCATTCTTGTGCATCACTGTGACTTGATCACTAATTTCTATGAGCCCATGTCAATAGGCACTGGATTGGGCCTCAAAAGCAGAAAAGGAGGAGAACAGAAATAAGTCAACAGTACTATTTAAGAGCTTTCTCATGCTTTTTTGTGTTCCCTTTCCATGTACCATTCACTGCAAGGTCTTTTGGACAAGGATCATCTCTTGTTCTGTTTGTATGGTGATAGGGTTCATGATTAGTATCAACATGTGAATCTTGTACTTGCACTCTTGAATACTTGCACAGCATGCTTAAATTTAGTTTCTGAGAGTGCTTGCACCAGAATTCTAATTAGCCAGGGAAGAGAAACTATCATGTGATCCACTGCAGTTAGTGAACTCATCTGGATTTTGAATATTGAGCAGCACAACAGCGGCCCCAATTCAGCAGAACTTTTAAGCATGTGTTTAGATCCCTTGAATGGGATTTAAGCACATGCGTAAGTATTTTGCTAAATAGGGATACTTTCCTGAAATAGGGTCAGAAAGAGTAAATAAAATTTGTGAAAATGCTAATGAAATATTTCAAAAATGTTTATTCAAAAAAATTACTATCTACAGACATTGAAATAACAGGTAAAAAAAGGCAAAATTAATTGCATAAGTAAGAATCATTTGCTCTGCTTTGGTCACAAGTGACATGAGCTGAAAAGTTATTCCAGCCATACAAATATATCTCACATCCTGCCATGTGCTCACTGCTAGTGAATTCTCATATGCAGTCTGCAAGAGCAAATTTTAAAAGCATCTTAGTATAGGTGTATCTGATTTGTTATAGTCACCATCAATAGGCATTAATAGGGACAAAATTTGAAAGGTTCTTAGTGCTTTTGGGTACCTTGAGTTTTAAGTATCCAGCTTGAGGCACCTTAAAATGGGGCCTGATTTTCAGAAAGTGTTGACTCACCTTCCCTTTGAAACTTTAGGCCCCTTTGAAGTGTGTTAAGTTGAGCACCTACAATTACTAGTCACCTCTTACAGATTTGGCCTTTGGCTCTTGTTTAGATTATCATGCACAAACATTTTAATATACAGGTCTAAAAATATGCATTTGTTGCTCTTACCAATGAATTTGTATTGTATATTTGCCACTCCATAAGTTGGTTAAAGAATTTCACTCTAGCAGTTCTTTGGTGTATATAATAATAACAATACATGCACTTGTGTGGCATCTTCCATCAGGGGATTCCAACATACATGCACTTATTTATATATTTACACTTGGAAACACAATAGCTCTAGTGAAATTTCCCACTTTATTTCTATGACAGCCCAAGTACTCTACTGGACATTGTCTACTGTACCTTTAAATAGATATACATTTTTACGTGGCATATTTGCAATTTGTGTCTACATAAGGGGCCCCTTTTTGACAAAGGACAATTAGTAGCTTAGAACACTGGTTTATTTTGTTTGTTTTTTCTTGGTTTGAATGGGCCCTGATTCTGAACATCACTTAAGAACGTGCTTTACTTTGAAATCAGTGAGACTTAAGTCATGCTTAAGGTTAGGCATGTGCTTAAGTGCTATTCTGAATAGGAATGCGTTCATGAATCAGGCCCATAGTTTGTCTAAGATGCATAAATATTAGGGATCTTTCCCCTCGCTGCATACTTCATTATCGAGACCAATGAATGTTAGCAATCTAGGGCAGATATGCGCTCTTACGTTCCATGCCAGAAGTGTAAAAGTCATTAAATAATATGCACTTTTTAAAAGTGCCTAAAAAAAAAACACTCTTCAATCCTTTTGATAAAATATTTCATGTGGTGCATTACTTTTATATGTGCCCACGTATCACAGATACTTTTAATCTGATGAACCTACATGAATTTTTAAACATATTCAGCTAACCATGAACCATATGGAATTTAGAAGGGTGAAGTTTTAGATCTGGGTTATAGTGAGGGTTCAAGGGTGCAACAGATCATGTCTTGTTCAATACTATTGCTGTCTGGTCTTCTTTTTAGCAAACAATTTTGTTTCTAAATCAACCTGACTGTGGGTCTTAGTCTGGGTGCGGAAACAATGGCAATAATGTAGAGAGTTCTGTTCAGTGATGTACCTGAGATTCTCCACTCAACCCCCACCTTCTTTCATTCATGCTACTTTCCTAAAGCTGGATTAAATGAGAAATACCCCCAGATTTCAGTGATCTTCCCTAGGGAATCACATGCAGCCACAACACTCTGCAGTCCCAGTTTTCAAAATGCACCTTCTACTTCTGCTTGAGCCATTGTCTCTCCCAGTGATATGCATGTGCCATTAGGACCTGAGCCAGCTGCCAGCAAGGTCAAAGGGTTTCCTAAGGGCCTCTCCATCCCATTACAGGCATTAGAGGCTTTTCATAACACAGAAATGGGGCATTTTTTGGTTGAAGCCAGTACTGTAAGCAAATAGCACATATGCTGTCTAAATGCAGAGTTACTGCCAGCCCAGGGCATGCAACTGGGCATGCTCAGGGACTGAAAAATTAAGTACTTTCTTGTGCGTACTTCAGTGATGCCATCATATTTAAGCTTCATATTGGTATCTTTGTTTCTAGATTTGATTTCAACGGAAGTGAGCAAAGCAACAGTGAAATTGTCATTGAGGTGCATTAATTGTTTAGCTGCATTACAGGCCTGTGGCATCATCCCTTCTTTCATCCCTTTGTGACTTATGAATTCCTCATGAATCTGTTTTCTCAAAGTCCTAGTGCTAGTCCTGGGTTGCACAGCAGGTGGCAGGTGGATCACTGGAAACTAATAGCCTGCTAAATTTGCTTTGAAAGCTGTGGTTCCCTCTCCTCCCCCCACCCCCGAAAATACCCTTCCCCCAGGACATTAAGGATGCAAAGTCAAGCGCTCAAAAGTTAGGAAGTGACAGAACTGAGGTTTCCTGTGCAACCTTATTTCAGCCCCTCATATGCATTATGTCTTTAATTGCCTGATCACATACTGTTTTCTCCACAGAACCCCTGCCCCTATTGCCCCCACAGTGGTTCGAGTCTCACTCTTCCACTAACTCCTTGTCTGGTCTCTGTGTTCTTGCCAAATGATGACCAGTACCCCTGCTTCCTTCAATGGCTCCCCATCCCAGCCTCCTTCCCCAACGTGCCCCAGCTTTCCCTTCCTCCTCTCAGTCCCAGCCCCAGTTCTCCTCCTGGTCCCCAGTCTGCTAACCATCCTGACCCTGGTTTTCCTCCCCGTCCACCTGACTCCTTGCCTCAGTCTACTTTTCCCCAAAAAATTCAGCTGGTGGGAGACACCCAGCATGGAAAACTTCAGTCCAAATGGTTAGTTCAGCAAAGTAACAAGTAACTGAAGCCAGGATCTTCTAATGGGAAGTGTGGGATAACTTTCTTAACAGCCAGTACTATCAGCCCTGCCTGTAATATATGTTGATAATATAAAGAGTGCCATCTATTGGCATTAGATTATGAAATTGTATTCCTAAATTAATAGGGTCAATAAAATTGTTATGCCCTGGAAGTGTGTAGCTGTAAACAACTTGAATCTGGAGGTGGCATCCTAGCTTGAATGATCAACCATAAAGGAGGGAAGGAAACTCTAGACGTAACACAGGGGGGACACTTTTAGTTGCAATGCTGATTCACCTCTTCATAGGTTTATCACAAATACCCCAGAGCAGCCCATTTATTGCCTTCACCGTACCTCCCCAGACCCATCAAAAGGTGGTGTAGACACAGTCTTCAAGTAATTCCCAGTGACACAGCTCTGAGTCCTGAGAAATGGTGACCTCAAGAACAGTAATGGATTAAGATCAAAAGAACTGTACATCTAATCCAGCCAAAGAACCCCCGGCAAATAAAAGGTGCCCTCTTGCTACACAAGTTTTTATGGCCTTTCTGGTTCCCATCCTCGCTAATGTGGCCTCCTGCTCTTCAGTACCCATACTGGGCCTCAGGTCTTTTAGTGTCTCCCTGCTCCAATAGATCTAAACTTTGAGGCTCATTAGATACCCTCTTATCTCAGGGTCCAGAATCTGTGAATCTGGTCTTGAAAAGACAGTTAGCACTTTTACCCCTATATTTTCACTAGGAGAGTTTGTATTGTCCTCATTTTATAGATGAGGAAATTGAAGCATAAAGAGGGAAAAGAATCCATGGTCACACAACAGGCTTGTAGCTGAGGTGGACATAAAACCCAGGTCTCCTGAGCCTGTGTCCCATGCTGCCTCCCTCCTATTAAAAGGAAGAAGTAGCCCAGAATCAGTGCTGGAAAGTACTGCCCTTCTATTTGACAATGTATTTGATTTCAGAAGCTAGGAATGTTATTTTAGGGGTGCCATTGGCCCCTTCTGGAAAACCTTTTTACAGAACAGGTGTTTCCCCAGCAAGATGTCGTGTTGTGTGCCTGCAGTGGAATTACAGCACCTTCAACAGCATAAAAAGGTGCTACATGTTTTCATCCACCTCCTCTACCCCCCCCCCCGTCCCTAAATACTTAGAAATGGGAGCAGGTTTACTGTTCTCAGCCTAGTTGCCCTTTGTGCACATCATGAAACCACTATGAAATTTGCTGCAAATGGCATGCTGTGCTCAGAAATATAGGAGTTACTGCTGATCAGGAGTAAAGTGCGATGACAGAGCAGAGCTGTGAAGCTTGCAGTGTGCTTGCCTGTGCTTATAACCAGCTCTGGCTAAGGGCTATTTACTCCTCGCTTTTTTAAGCATTGCATTCGCTCCCATGTAATGGGAACAGCATTTGTGATCGAGATTCATTATCTCTGGTGCTGGGGAAAACTTCCCTTTGATTATCAGGAAGCTTGTTCCCTATTGGTGTGTGATGCCCTAGATCTCAGCTTTGTTGACTTGAACAAAAGGTTGCTCAAAATCACCCCAATGTAAGGGGAGGATGTTTGCACATTTTGGATTTTTTTTTAAATGTAACAAACCAATGAAGCCTTTTTGAGATGCAGGGCAATGAATCGACCCATGTATGTTTTTCACACCTGCAAAAATTGTCTGGCACCTCGTTGTTTCCATTTGTAATATGAAAGCTCCTTGATTGAAACTGCTGTGCACCCATCTTTCTTAGCAACTGTCCTCTGCACTAGATTTTATCCATGTACTGAATAAAACAAATGGCATTTTGTAGCCTAACCTGATTGTGAGATGGCTTTAAAAACAAGAGTTCACAATGCAAAATCAAACTCGTTTTAAAGTACTCCACAGCTCAGAAAAGCTTTGTTGTTACCTCAGTATTTACCACCAATACAATAGTCGGAGCCAGAAAGGACTTGGGGATTTTTCGGAGGAAATTAGTTTGGCATCAATGACTGGAATATATGGAGACGTGATGGACACGCAATCCTGCATTCGTGCTTAATTTAGATACAGCAACAACTGCCACTAGGGGATGTTTATGTGGTTGGATTTTTTCTAGGTATAATTCAAGATTATTTCTAGGATGAAGTTTCCTCCTAAATCTACAGCTAGTTATGCCCCCTCCTGTAATTTTTCAAAGCATGGTAGTATAAATGTAAATTACAAGCGGGACTTTCAAAGCCACCTAAGAAAATTTAGGAGCACAATCCCAGCTGCCTTCGTGGCACCAATGGGGGCTGTAGGGAAGTGGTGCTACCTGAAGCCAGGGAAAAGGGGGAACTCCCATCAGCTTTTTTTCTAGATCCCTTACACTGCTCCCCCTTATTTTAGTGCCTGGTGCTAGCAGATCCAGTAGCAGGATCAGAGCAGTTGCTATCAGATTACAAGTGTTGTGGGGAAGGGACCGTCTTTTTGCTGTAGTTTCATATGGTGTCCATTAGCCCTGATTGAGTCCCCTAAGTGCTACTGCAATATAGATAACTCTGGAAGTGCCTGCAATGTGCTAGGCTCCTTCCAGTCATACAAGGCACTGTCCCTGCCGCAAAGAGCTTATACTCAGAAACGGCCACAGCTCATTTTCCTGCAGTAACTCGGCCAAATGCCTTTGCTTTCAAATTTCCCAGAGGAACTGTTGAGGGAGGAGCCTGCCTTGCTGTGGGGCGCGATGGCTTCAATAGAGCAGGAAGGAAGGTTCGACGAAAGTCACTGTAAGCTGCGCAGCCGTCAGTGATGTGGAATCGTGTGCCTAGAGTGTTTTTGAGCTTTGCCATGGAGGTTAATTACATCAAGGACAGTCCTATTCTGTCATCCCAGGCAAGCTGTGACTAGCTGACATGGTGCAAGGAATGTTGACTGCAGTAACTGAGCTCATTCTTTCAGAGCATGCTCTGGCAGTCACAGGCTAGTTATGTCAAGCGAGACACTTCTTATTCGCTTAGTCCATTAGTGGCACATTTATTCCTATATTGTGCTCCACTCTTAAGGATTTTGCCAGATTCACTGTGACAAATATGGCTTGTTTTTCTCTTTCATGATAGCAGTTAGTGCAAGAGGCTCTGTGACTCTTTTGCAGGAGATATATTGCATTAGTGTAATCATATTGGGTTTTTTATTTTGTTTTAGCTTTTGAGTCACTTTGTTGCAGTCCTCCTTTTCCAGGTACTTCAATGCCAGGCACTGGATGGTTTCTATGGTTTTAAAAAAAACTAATTCAGTGACACACTCCTGATGTTGATAACTTTATTCAAATGAACCAATATATCAAATGTTATGATTCAGGGCTGAAGCTATAAATTTGCCCTCTCTGTAGGGCCACTTTTTCCAAGTGAGAGACCTGCACTCTGAGTGGAATCCACAATTCACCCAACTTTTGCACTGGTCTGACCAGACTACATTACCCCTTGCTTACCAAGCCTATTAGCCTGTGGGGAGGGATAGCTCAGTGGTTTGAGACTGGCCTACTAAATTGTAGGGCTGTGAGTTCAGTCCTTGAGGGGGCTATTTAGGGATCTGAGGCAAAAATCTATCCGGCGACTGGTCCTGCTTTGAGCAAGGAGTTGGACTAGATGACCTCCTGAGGTCCCTTCAACCCTGATAGTCTATGATGTCAACAGGTCAAAATGGTTGGGGTCCTGCTATGGACTTCTCTCCACAAGCTTGTGACCAGTATGAAATTGCAGTGACCCAGGACAGTGTCTTCAAAACAAGTAGTATTTATTTGTCCATAGGGACATAACAAATGGTTAGGAGGGTTAAAATAGCACAAGCCTAAATGCACATTGGCAAGGGAAGGCTATGCTTAGGTAAGACAGTTTAAGTAGGTCCCACTTGACTCAGGTATTCCCAAAATTGGGGATGGATGGGATAGACAGCAACTTCTGCCTCTGGCAGCTTGTCCCACACCTATCTGTGTTTGACCCTCAGGTCACAGGCTGCCTTTCATCCTTCCTTTGTTCAAGGCTTCCCACCTGAAGATCTTCCTGGAACTGGTCAAACTGGTTTGTTTCTTAAGAGACATAGGAGGTCTTCAAGCAGTGGGCTCCCTGCATTGCCCATTTGAGAACCCAGCAATTGAATTAGTCGTTGCCAGGTCCCCGGATATCTCAGGATGCTCCAGCTGGAATTAACCATTAGAGTTCCATAGAGCCAGCTATATCACAATCACCAAATCCACTGATATTTATACAGATGTCTCCCATGCTCTTCACATCAAGGAATTACAGCTATAGAAATTAAATTAACTCAGTATACAAAACAAAATAGTACAGCTTTTAGCTGCAGTTCAACAGAATTTTGTGATGAATGTAGTGAAAAAAAAGGACCATGTACTAATATGTGCCTAATTCTGGGTTTGCTCTTTAGTTTTAGTCACAGCAGTGGCCAAAACTTTAAAAAATGGGAGCCTCAAAATTAAGCTTTTAAATCCATATTTAGGCACCTAAAAAAGTGGCCAGACTTCAAAATACGTTGATAACCCAGCAGCTCTTTTTGACTTTACTGGGTGCTGCTGGGTGTACAGCCTATTTTTTTTATTTTTTAAAATCAGGCCACATTGAGGTTTCTAATACAAATTCAGGAACATAACTTCAGGTACCCATTTTTGGCAAATCTTGGCCAGTACAGACAATGCAAGTTGAATTAAAGAAGTGCTACAAGTATACAACAGATGTAATGAATGTGTTTAAATGATGCAGCGTCTGGCACATGATCTGTGAACACTTTATGAATATCAAGTGTAATATCAAATGAGTTTGCTGTCAGAATAGAAAAGAACTTCATGAAGTTAGGAATCAAATATCCATGATTTTCAGAAATACAAGTGTAGCATGCCCTGTAATGATCTACTGCAAATGAAGATCATTGCTGCTTGATCCCTTTTGTTTAAGGGGGGCAAATAAATCATAGTTAGCTCTGTCTATTTTAATTTCCTTTGAATGAGTTCTGTTTGTTTTAACATCTTTTGAGGACTATCACTGTAGATCAGAAAGCTTGAAATCAGGATAGATGAGTGCACCAGAAAAAATGTCTATGTAGATTAACATCTGTAGATTCTTCTGCTCCCAAAATGTACCTGGCATTTGCTAAGCTATAGTCAGTAGTGGCAGTGCTTGAAGTAGTATCTATAGAAGACAGTATTTCAGTGTTTAGATCACGGCCACATCTCTCCTGGGAGTATCACTTCTGGCACATATTTCCTAAGATTGCATATACAATAAGTATCAGAGGGGTAGCCGTGTTAGTCTGGATCTGTAAAAGCAGCAGAGAATCCTGTGGCACCTTATAGACTAACACACGTTTTGGAGCATGAGCTTTCGTGGGTGAATAGTATGAATCTGACAAAGTGGGTATTCACCCACGAAAGCTCATGCTCCAAAACGTCTGTTAGTCTATAAGGTGCCACAGGATTCTCTGCTGCTTTTACATGTACAGTAAAACATCCTTATTCAGGACTGTGAGTTGGGGTGGACTCCATCATACGCACACCCTATTTTCCTGAACAATAGACACTCCTCTCTGATTCTTTCTGACCTGAACATGCCCTCATACTGACTTGATTTTAAAAGCCACCTTTACAACTAGAATTCCTTTTCACATACAATAGAGATCAGAAATTAGCTAACTTTAATTCTTTGACAAAAGTAGTGGCTAATAACAGTGACCATTTTTAAACTTGAAGTACAGTACATATCTAATGCTTTAGAGTGTCTAATGTTTCAGAAATGCAATCTCAAACATTCATAGGTCTGTGGAGTTTGAACACAACTGAGTTGCGTTTAATTTCACATTCATCAAGCAAAGGATCTGTGCCCATCTTCCTTTTGGGACTATAACCATATTTCTGTTACACTAATGACTGTAGTTATTATAATTTGTATCAGATTGTATTTAGTGGCCAAGTCCTAATAGTTTCAACTCTGGCTTCTATTTTATCCCTCATTTGAATATTCTAGTGGTTCCCTGATTGGTTTGCATTGAGGACTGTGTATTAAGGCATGCTGTGTTTTGTGGGGATGATGTAAGAGGATAGCTGATATTCCTAGGCATGATACTTTGTGACAGGTTATAAATAGCTGGTACATACATCACAGCAGTCACACCCCCATCTTCGCCAGTTTTCTCACGTTCTAAAGTAGGCACGGCGAGTACTGACACCTGCTTGGTGCAGACACAGAGAAAAAATAAAGCAATGCTTGACTGTAATGTAATATTCCCTTGTGATAATCAATCAATACTCCTGTGGTATAGGTACATGTACAAACTCAGCCCTAAAAGGGTGGAACAATCTTGACAGAAAACCACATGCTCTTACGAGAAGGATGTTCTTGTGATTTAAGGTTCTCACTTGGGACTCAAGAGAGGTGGGGTCTGTTTCCTGCTCTGCTACAGACTTCTTGGATGACCTTGGGCAAGTCACTTAATCTCTCTGTATCTCAGTCCTCCATCTGTAAAATGAGGATAATACGTCTTTTCTCTGATTGTTCACCTTCTCTATTTAGGTTGTGCTTTTCAAAAGTACTTAGCACTGGCCTAATTCTATTGCCATTGAAGTAGGTGGTAAAGCTCCCATCGATTTCAATGTTAGCAGATTTAGGCCAGTGCTGAGTGCTTCTGACAATCTCATCTTTAGACAACACGTTCTTTGAGGCTGCCCCTAACTATAGGTCTGCTCAGTGCTTAGCAGTGTAGGTATTACTGTAGTACAAGGCTGCCCAGAGGAAGGGGCAAGTGGGGCAAGTTGCCCCAGGCCCCGGGCTCCGCAGGGGCCCCCACAAGAATGGCTGAGGCTCGCTCCCCGGCCCCGGCCCTGGCCTGACTCCATCTCTGCCTCTCTCCCGGAGCCTCAGCGCATCCAGCGTCCCTGGACAGCACAGCAGCTGCATGCCTTCGGCGGGGCCCCTGAGCCCTGCCCTACTCAGGGCCACATGGTAAGGGGGCGAGGCTGTGAGCTCCAAGCCGAGCGAAGGGAGCTCAGGCCCCACTGGAGCTCACAGCCCTGCCCCCTTACCATGCGGCTCTGAGTGGGACGGAGTTCAGGGGCTGCGCCGGAGCCACGCTGCTTCTGTCCAGGGACATTGCTGGATGCGCTGCAGCTCTGGGTGAGGGGGGAGCCAGGGGTAAGGGGCCAGGGCTGGGAGGGGGTTGGCTAAGGGACAGGGAGTCCCAGGGACAGTTAGGGAACAGGGAGGGGGCAGAGGTTGGGGGGCGGTCAGGGGACAGGGAACGGGGGGGGTTGGATCATGGGCATTCTGGGGGATCTGTCAAGGACTCAGCAGGGGATGGACAGGGGTTGGGCAGTCAGGTGACGGAGGCAGGGATGGGTCCTGGGGTGGTGTGGGGGGGGCATCTCTGGGATAGTGAGGGGACAAGGAGCAGGATGGGTCAGGTATTCTGAGGGGGGCAGTCGGGGGCAGGAAGTGGGTGAGGTCGGATAGGGGGCAGGGCCAGGCTGTTTGAGAGGCACAGCCTTCCCCTACCCTAAGCTCATTCAGCAGTTGAGTTTGCAGAAGAGCCAAGCTGTTAGCTTCTCCATTAGGGTTACCATCCTTTCACTTCTCAAATGCCAAATTATAGTCTAATTTAATTTCAGTGCACAGGGAGATTCATGTCAGGGGAGGGTAGCTTCATTTAAAATAGCCACTGGGGGAGGACACATGAGAAACTATATCCTTCCCAACCTACCTAGGGAGACCCCCCTCCCTACATTCCCTCAGGCTCCAGAGGGGTTATTCAGAGTTGTCAAACTTTTATACTGGTGACCCCTTTCACATAGCAAACCTCTGAGTGCGACCGCCCCTTATAAATTAAAAACATTTTGTTTATATTTAACACTATTATAAATGCTGGAAGGCAAAGTGGGGTTTGAGGTGGAGGCTGACAGCTCGAGACCCCTAGTAATACCTCGTGACCCCTGAGGAGTCCTGACCCCCCGTTTGAGAATCCTTTGGGTTAATTTAATTTAGCACCAATGGTCCTTCACAGCATGTGCTATTTTCAGCATTTCAGTTTTCACAACATAGCTCATCCCAGATTCTGGAACAAGCTCAAATGCTCAGTTTGTGGAGCATGTACATAAGCATACTAAAGACAAACCACAGTAACCGTCCTCCAGTTTGTGAGGGACCCCATGGAGCCCAAGTCTCTAGGAAACAAATAAATGCATGGAGGTTAAGTCCATTAATGACTATTAGCCAGGATAGGTAAGGAATGATGTCCCTAGCCTCTGTTTGTCAGAGGGTAGAGATGGATGGCAGGAGAGAGATCACTTGATCATTACCTGTTAGGTTTAATCCTTCTGGGGCACTTGGCATTGTCCATTGTTGGTAGACAGGATACTGGGCTGGATAGACCTTTGGTTTGACCCACTATGGCTGTTCTTATGTTCTAACCTAAATGAACCCAAAGTTATGGAGACAGATATGAGTCAAGGAAGCCAGCAGAGTATCAGAAACCTGGAAAAAACTCTGACTGGATGGACTCAGGCGTTTGGTCACAAGCTGAAGTGGTTCAAAAGTTTTGGATTTTTTTTAAGCAGAATTTTTTTTTGTTTCTTTAAACAATCAAACACAGCAAGCAGCAAATATTTGGTGATACACTTCTGAAACTCCAAACCATATTCAAGTTTTGGCAGACTAATTTCAACTTTTCAATAAAAAAAACCACAACACATTTTGAAGGAAAGCAGACATTGTCCGTGATTTTTTTCTGCTTTTTAAAAACCCCTAGTTTTCGATCCAGAAAAAGTTCTGACGGAAAATATTTGTCCAACCCTTTTAGTGAGCAGCTGATGCTGAGAACCAGTGATACCTTGTAAAGAAGTTTTCTCAAAACTGGGTTTGTGCCGAGACGCAGAAGGTTTATTTTTCCCAGGGCTGCCCGTGGGGGAGAGCAAGTGGGGCAATTTGCGCCGGGTCCCACAGGGGCCCCCACGAGAATATAGTATTATATAGTATTGAAATTTTTTTTATGGAAGGGGCCCCCGAAATTGCTTTGCCCCAGGACCCCTGAATCCTCTGGGCGGCCCTGCTGTAGTACAACAATAATAAATAAATAATCCTGTTTTGCAATAGCCCGACAAATCCGAAAAGGAATGTTTTTTGTCCCGGAACCAATTTGGGAATTCATTAACGCTCTTCCTTTGCAGCGCTGCTTGTGAATATTCATAAAACAGGAGATGGGTCTCTGTTTAAGGCTGGTGTCTTAAGCCCTTTTATATTTAAATTCTTCCAAATGAGTTAAGCATCTCAAGGCAAAAGTGAAATATAAACATCAAATGATCAACATATGTTGTCTTACCATTTCTTCCCCTCTTTACCTTAGCCATTTTAGAATATGAATGAGTCATATGTAAAGGTAAGCTTCACTCATAAAGAACTCCCTTTCTGTAAGCATGATTCATAGCTTCTCTATTTAAATGGCACCCTGATCACAGGACTGTTGAAAGTCAACTGTTCTGTGTTGCACAGTGAAATGTTTGTTTGAACAGCCATGTTTAAAATACAGTTTAAAAATCAGAATTACTGTTAAATTCATTTGAAGATTCAGCAGATTTAGAGGGAAAGGGCTGATATCTTTTTTCACCCCTGGAAATCTAACATTTTCAGAATGGAGCAGTGCAACAACTTAATTTTATATCAAGTATTTGATTTCACAATTCACCATTATTTAGGATCTAGTTGCAGCTGCATTGTGTGTGCTTAACAAATAAAAGCTTTCAGAGAACATCACTCTATTCTCACCTCCTGCTAAGGGTTTTTGAAGTGTAATACATCATGGAATCAAAATGACTTTCACTAAAAGTTCATGCTGTTTAAATCACACCAAATGTTGTATTGAGCTGTAGCATACATAATTCATGTGTCATTAATGGCTTCTACAAGTCTTCAGCTGCATGGCATACCAATGAATCAGGATGCGCATATATATATATATATATATATATATATATATATATATATATTTGATACCTGCCTTAAATTGCATTTAGGAGCAGCGCTAGGTAGTTGTAGTAACTTGGACAGTCAAACAGTCATGCACTGACTTATAGTTTGTGATTGACATGATAAAGTAGATCTTGTTTCTTTCCTGATTTGAGTAAATATTCTATTTTAAACAGGAAATGTGTGATATATTTTTATATTATATTATATAAAATATATATTTGCTTTACTTTAAACTCCAAAAATATATTGGAATCACTCACTGTAGCTAATGGTGAATTGGCGACATCGTCTTGTCAATTAAACCTGCCCAGTTAGTTGTTCTGTATGTATTGCAACAAGGGTCCTGAGTCTAGTGAGTGATGTATGTTGGTGGCTCCCGCAATGAAAGGGGGCAAAAGAACAGGACAGGCTGGGTCCCATGAGATTTCTGGCCTCCACAGGACTTCCAATTAGAGGGTTGCAGAATCTGGCATGAGATTTGGAGCCATGATAAGAGCTGTGTGCTCAAGGCCACTTCCTGTTTGCTGGTTTCCAATCCTCTGCCTGCCTGGATGAGGCTGCAGCAGGGCATCCTCCCTGGATTCTGCCTTCCTTTGTAGGGTGGACAGGACTGTGCCTCATGACCCAGGCAGAGCCCTGGTGGGGAATCAGCCCAGAGTGTGGCTGGAGGGCACCGCTCTGATGTAGGTGCCGATTTGTTTCTGGATGATATCAGGATTGGGATGGCTGAACTTCTGGTAGGCTGTGGAGGGTAGGGTGGAGGCAGCCAAGCTGATGCTGGTGTCTCCTTGTGACAGATGCCCAGTGCAGGAACTCACTGAGTTAGGCTCCAATCCAAAAAGATAACATATCGCCCATCCTAAGGGTATTGCATTAAAAGATCGGAGCAATGTGTCTGACCTCCTAGGGGCAAGTGCAAACCAGGAGCTCTGGCAGTACCCCAGAGGGGCTGCCCTGCCAATGTGCTTGACAGCGGTGCTGGCTGGGTGTTGAGGTACTCTCTCACCTCAACCCCCAAAAGGGGGAGGCATGCTAGTGGGCAAGTGGACACACCCAGAGATCCTCCCAGTGTGATGATTGGCTCACCCTGTGGTGGGAGCCCCCATGAATTGACAAAGGATCAAAAGGCTGCAAGTGACTGCGCTGGGCTATCCTGACAGGAGCTTTGACTTTAATTCGATGACTAAAGCTGCAGAAACCCATCACCACATGTCCTTACCTTCTTCCATGCAGTGAGTACCAAATCTAGTGTTCAGGAGCAAACAGTTATTGTCAAGATCAGGTTTTGATTAAGGGGGGAAACCCCTCAAAATGGATAAATTTTCATGATTTTAAAGCAGCTCCACTCAGGTACTAATTAGTTACTATTGTGATAACCCGCAAATAATATTTTATCACGAAATGAAACCACTGCTGATGTATGTTGTATGTACATCTGAATAACATTATTTCAGTCTTATCAACATTAATGAGGCAGTATCAGGTTTGGCTGATGTAGCATTTCATTGGCACACATTCACCATCCTCTCCTTTTCTCTATGCTCTTACGGTTTGACATCAGGAGAGATCTCACAGAAGCACGGCATCTATTTAATCTTGTGCATTGTGTTAACCTATATTTAAGCTATTTCATTAACAGCTGTTCTTGGAACATGACTGGTAGTGAATTACAAAGCTGTGATGTGGAGGATACATGGAATATATTGTAAAGCTGATTTATCCTTTTCTATCAGGAGTAGCTATGAACCAAGCAGCACTGATCTCAGAATTAGGTTACTGTGTATCTTGTTTGGTATTCTTTTATTACTATTATTATTATTATTCTCTCAAGCTTGCCCAGATATTCCTCTGGGTTTTCTTAAGCTTCATTACAGAAACTAATATGACTATGAAAATCAGAATGGCTTCATTTCTAGCCTTCGAGCTCTTAGTTAAAATTAATTGGGGGTGAGGGGTGGTGCTAGAGGATCTATTGAGATACTCAAGGTGTTGATATTTCTTTCTTGTGATGTGCTGGGGTCAGGGGCTGCTCTAGCTTTTTTGCCACCCCAAGCATGGCAGGCAGGCTGCCTTTGGCGGCATGCCTACAGGAGGTCCCTGGTCCCGTGGATTCGGTGGCATGCCTGCGGGAGGTCCCCGGTCCCATGGATTCAGCGGCGCGCCTGCAGGAGGTCCCCAGTCCTGTGGATTCGGCGGCTTGCCTGTGGGAGGTCCGTCGGTCCTGTGGCTTTGGTGTACCCACCGTCGAATTGCTGCCGAATCCACGGGACCGGGGATCTCCCAAAGGCAAGCTGCCGAACGCTGCCTGACTGCCACCCTCGCTGAGACTGGAAGGCTATCCCCTGTGGCTTCCTGCCCCAGACACGCACTTGGGGTGCTCGTGCCTGGAGCTGCCGCTGGCTGGGGTGAAGCTACTGTCTGAATGAACAGAATTTTCCTGAGTGGAAAATTTGCAAAATGTCAGCCTATGGGAAATAGACAAAAAACCTCTCCAATCAGCTTGATCAAGCCCACATGAAACAAGTTACATGTATACACCTCATCAACTGAGAGTTATGTCATTGTAGGTCCTTTAATCACAGTACATCAAGATGACCATAATTTCAAAATCCAAAATATTTTTGTAGGTTTTTTTTTTTAGCAGTTGAGAATTGGCCATTCAGGAGGCAAAAGCACATGTGGAAAATAAGTGTGCTAGTGTGATTATTGCCAGCTTTTGACTCAACATTTGCTCATGCATATTTCCAACTTTTCCAGGTGCTTGGTATTCTAAATGAGATTATTGTGACCTACTGAACAAGGGACATTAACATTTACTCTGAGCAAATGAGCAGCTTTGATTTTGACACACAGTTGACTTTTCTCTTCACTGCAAGCACTGTTGAGCGCACTGAATGCTCATTCCACTGGGCTGTTCCTGGACAACACAGAGTGGCTTCTACTCAGCATAGCAATATGTCTTGAACAAAGATTTTGTAGTTCTGAAAACATTTTGTGATTTATTTAATGAGAAATGTGGACATTTCTGGTGTCTTTGTAGAAGATCCTGGGACATAATATGAAAAACAGGGACTGTGCTGGTAAAATTGAGACAAACAGTCATTTTAACATTAATCCTCAATATGCAGTCTTGCATTTTTAATAAACTAAAGTATGTGTTTAGTTTGATCAGCCTTGATTCTGGCATTGTGGAATAACACACTAAAAGTAACAAGGATTTATAAAGTAGCAGATAGTGGGGCTGGAGGAAGTGATGTATATATCATATACAAAAACACTTTCAAAGACTTTCTCTCATGACTTTCACGTATAAGTAAAAGTAGGCATTGAAATACAAATGGCCCTACTTGGAAACTGTACTCAGGTTTTTTGGGGTTCTGATTCCAGTTTGCATGATTCAGAGGTTACTGAACTGGTGTTTAACTCATGTCTAGTTAGAGTTGCAATAAGCTGAAAGAGAGCATATGCTACAGAAAGGCAAGTCTTCTAGAATTTACCATGAGGCACTGCCATATCTGTCAAATGTTCAGCTACATCCCCGCAGAGAACACGTGCTGTGTGGCTAAATGCATCAGGTGCATCTTGGAAGATTGCACACAGTTAGGTACAGCACAGAGTTAGGAGCAAAAGGGTTAATAGACGCAAGCGACAAATAGAATTACGAGTTTTTGTTGCTATTATCCCTCACATTTGTAAGCTTTGCTTTACCACCACCTGTTTGACTTCCAGTGATATGTGCTCTAAGCAAACAGATGGAATGGTAATGAGTTTCCTGTCTGGTCTGTTACTGCTGAGATGTAGGATTATCATTTTAAAAGCATCTTCTGAGAATTTAAATTAATTTTAAGTGTAGAAAAATAAAGTACGCAGAAGTGCACAAAAAAAGAGCTTTAAAGTTCTTTGGAGGATAGTTCCTAAAGATGTGCCACTGTCCCCCACCAACTGTAGCGTCATCTGTTTAAGACAGGAATTAATGAATTGCATCTATTCTCAATGTCTTTGCTTGGTACTTAAATGTAAGTTAACAAATAGTCTCTATGAAATTGTTTGTAGTCCTTGCATTGGATTTCAAGCTTTCTTTGCCAGAAGCCACAAATGTTTAAATTCCAAATACATGTAGTCGTTCATTGTTTGTTGCAATAATGCCTATCAGCACATTGTGCAAGATGCTATACATATACATAGGAAGAGAGTCCCTGCCCTGAAGAGTTTACAATGGAAATAGATGATCACAGGGTGAGAGGAAAGAAGTATTTTCTTCATTTTATAGATGGAAAAATAAGGCCTGGAAAGATTATGGGTGACCTCGGCTAATTAATAAAATCTGTTGCACATCCGGGAATAGAATCCAGATTTCTGGAGTTCCACCCTTCCTTCTCTAGCCCTGAGATAGAGAGAATCAGTCATGACCATCTCTCACTACATTGTTGGAGCACAAAATTCACTAGGTTCACTCTTCCTGCTGGATCCTGAAGAAATCTGCCACTTGGAGGCTTTTATCGTGTCATTACCCCAGCTGTAAGAATAACTCAGCAGTGAGGGAAATACACAGATTTTCATCTGGCAAGCATCTCCCTGGCAGACTCCTTCCCATGGCACGATTCTTCCCCTGTTAGCACCACTAAATAGAGGTAATTTCCCCACATTCAACAGGAAATACCAGTTTCTGACAACTAAGTTGATGAGGGTAGCAGATCTCAGATGATGAAGCAGAAAATCCTTCTCTTTATATCTTCAGGGTGCACAAACCTTTGTATTGTTTGGTTAAGTCAGATCCCATGCTGCTGCCTGTGATGTGTCAGTATTTGGTGCAAAGACCCTAGGTTACTGTATGACTCAAGGGAGAATGTACGTCAGTAAAGGCCTGGACACTATGCTATATCTTGCCATGGACTAACATATGGCTCTGGCAGTTTTAGAGTAGATCCAGTGGTTAGGGGTGAAGCAGCCAATTGAATGATCTCCTGGGAGAATACCCAACATCACTGAAAAGCTTCTTACACCAGTCCCTCTGAGGCTAGCTAGATGTGGAAAAAGCGGATGCAGTGCCATTGAAATTGCTGAGTATTGATCTGTGGTGTTCAATATAGTAAGCAGCTTTGTGGGGAGCTCATGCAAATGAGACCTCCTTTCCCCACAAATAGACCATCATGGAGTCTGCCTCCTGGAACCCCCTACATGGGCTCAGTGCAGATTACTGCTTCCCTTGGACTGCAGTGACCCAAGCAGAGCAGTTGCCAAAAAGAGAGACGAGACTAGGAATGTGGGAGGAAATATAACATTTGTGCTGGCTCAGAGAGGGAAAGAGTGAGCTTTCTTTTCTCAGAAGCCCTGTGTAAGGAGGGTATTTTTTTTCCCCAGTGGGCCTTTTATGCCAGATAGCCCTGATTCAAAGCCACCAGCCAAGTCTGCTGGCTTTGGGCTACACTGCCCATACAGTCTATATGGCTGCCACTCACCAGGGGACAGCTTGTGCTCACTGTGGTGTGGAAAAATCATGAGAGGGCATAATATGCTTGAGCAAAGAATCTGCTTCAGACGTGTACTCCCCGTTTACTATAAGAACAGAGACAGGTGTTATCGGAGGAATACATGAAAATCACCAATATAGTGGCAGTGAAGTGATGGCTACAAAACAAAAGACTTAAAGGAAGCAATCATAAGAGTTAATGGCACTAAGAAAAGTTAAAACGTTTATATATGTCAATAACTGTTAAACAATACACTGGATTCAGCTAGAGGAGATTTAATTGAAAAATTCTAAATAGGGGATAGAGTGACTTGAAATATGGGAATTTCCTCAAAGGTGGAGGATTTTGGAGAGGATAGTCTAGCTGAAGCCATGGTAAATGTGAATCTGGTAGAATGCAATTTTTTCATAAATAGTGTCAAGTGTTTTCAAATTCACATATTAAGAAAAATCTTCCCTTTGGATTTTGTCATTTTTAGTATGTGTTTTCAGATTTATAGATATACGTACACTCTCCACAAAATGAGAATACAATTTATAAATATAAAGAAAATGCAGAGATCCATAGAGGAAAATTTCTCATTGGAATCCACTTAGCTTTAATCATAATGTTCAACTTTTATATATATATTTTTGTGTGTGTACACATACTGCACATAATCTTTAGTGTATAATACACAGGACATAAATATAGTTACACAAATAGATATATTTAAAAATGTCTGGGATTAAAATTAATTGGATTCTAATGAAAACTCTTCCATTACAAAAAGACTAAGCAGAAAATATCAGTACATTAAGGTTTTTTAACGAATACCTCCTTTGTGTCACTAATTGCAGCTGTGCAGTCTGCAAGTGAAGGATATGCAGGATCTTATTTTCAATTTCAATCACTTTATTCCTGTTGATAAACAACACTTATCATCTTCCAACACACCAAATAGGTTTTACATTATTTTACAAATGAGAAATTTCCATTGAGCTGCAGCTCATTGTTAGTTGAGACTGGCCTTTATTAGAAAGAAATAGAAATGTAGAATTTTGAAACTTTATTTTCATTTGAGTGATCTGTTTTTTGTGCAGTGATGTTTGCAGGAACATTACATTAAATAATGGTTGTGTGGTCTGAACTAGCAACACTGATAAATAATATATTGCTTTTCGGGTTAAATTCCGCAGTATTATTGGCTCCAACTAAACCTTAGTCTTTTTTCTGATGGGTTTTGGAGTGGCATATGCCCCCACTGCACTATGCATTCCTCTCAAACACACAGCCCTGACTTTCAGAAGTGCAGTTCAAATCAGTTGGCGCTGTGTGTGCTTGGACCTCTGAAAATCAAGCCCAAGGTTCTCAACTTTATGGGTGGTGATCCACAATGCAATCACAAGCAGTTGACTGTGGTTTGTTATCCTGGTTGAATTCTCTTTCTCTAATCATTTGCTGAAGCAGATTTTCTCAGTCATATGCAGCCAGCCAGCTTCAAAGAGCTGTAGTGCCCCATAAATCATTGCACTGAGTCCTGACTCTCCACCACTCTTCCTTTTTGAAGGACCACGGGAATAGGCTCAGAGGGTTCTGAGGTGCATCTGAGGAGGCCTGGCTGAATGACTGAAGATAGGGTTATATTTGAAAGATTCAGAATCCTTCTGTGAAAACATCTCACATTTTCAGTTTGATCATAAAATAAAATAAAATAGCTAAAATAGATAGAGGCCTTTATTGCAGCTGTCAGCTGAGTCTGGGCTAGATGCCACCCTCCACCCCTCCTGCTCATATTGTATAAAACTTTGCTTCTTGGTGAGTTTCACTGATTTCAAGGCAATGTTCAACAAAACTTGCTTGTAACAAGGAAATCAGGCAAGGAAAAGACTAGGGAAACCAAGAAATAACTTCATTCACTTGTTGCATTAAAAATGGAAGTTCTGAGTTCCCTTCACCCCTCAAATACTATTACTTCAATCTACTTAATTATTGAAGAGTGGTGATAATGACAGTAGATGTTAGCGGAATTTGCAAAGAGGAAGTGCAGCTATTTGCATAACAATAATTAACCTCGTAAGGAACCCAAGACCTCTGCTTAAGTCTCAGGATATGTTACATTTTGCCAAGACATTTTACATTTTGAATGGCTTTCGGAACATTCCATTTGTTTCACAAAAGGCTCAGAACACAAGGAGATTTCTAGAGAGTGAGAATAATGATTTCCAATAGTGGAATGAAATATTTTAGCTGAGAAGTTCAGTGTTATGGCTCTGTGATTCCTCCTACACTCCCCGCCAATATCGCATCAATTTTGTTTTGACTTCCTGCAAATCTGTGTAGGGAGGAGGGGGGCTCCCCTTCTCTCTCTGTACACTTACATACTGTGTATAACTGTGCATAAATTTCCTCACACACACTTGTGCCTGTGCCTCTGCAAAGCATAAAGAATTTTATATTGATTTGTGAACTCTATAAAACACTAATAGAGCTGCTCCTTTAGCTTTTGCTTAGTTGGGAAAGATTTTGCTTTAGGAGGCTGCAGGCAAGTTCTTTCTGTGCTGGTCACAGTGGTGCCTATTCCCTGTCCCTGTAGCCTGCTTAGATTCTGCTTGCCTCAAATGCATTCCATTTGCTTAGGAAGCCACAGAATCTTATTCGAGTCAGCATAATGAGTTATCTCTCTGGCATCTGATATACACATTGTTTTGGGGTTATTTTTTTAAACAGCTCTTGAAAAAGAAAAACAAGCCTCAATGTTATGCTGATAGTTTATAACCTATGGTGCTGTGAAATGCTTCATCAGGTAGAGATGGAGAACATCGCTCTTCTCTCGTTTTATTTTCAAACAAATTGTTGTGCTTTCGGCAGCCTCCAGCTGCAGCTTGGTGTCCTCTCTGTGCTCCACTGGAAATGATTCCTCATTACATATATTTTATGCGAGCCTGTGGGTATAGCAGCAGTAGTCTCCATTGCCATGTGTTTAGGTGCAACCTCAGGACACCTTGCTATTCAGAAAGAAGCACATAATATAATAGTGCTGCATACGTTGACAGTACTTTGAATCCCAAAGCAGTTTGCAAACTTTTTTGTATACAGATCAGTCCAACCATTGCTGAAACAGGTGCCTCTGAAGTGAAACACAGCTGCTGTTTCACATAGTCCTTTCAGACAGGATGTGGGGAATACCATTGTGACTGACTGACAATATCCTGTAATTTTCTGAACAAAGCTTATGGAATTAAGATAACTTTACTGAATGAAGCCAAGCCTTTTTGAACTAGGGTCAGTACATTTGGGGTACATGTATTAAAACACACTTGTGTATGTGTTGCTGTGGCATTGTATGTACCTTCTCTAGAAGGGAGGTGGGGATTCTAATAAACTTCCTCCATTTTCCGCTTTTAAAGCTACCCACCTGGGGAGATACGCATAACCTAGTTCAAACTGGATTCTCCAGAGACCAACAGACAAAGAAAAGACCTTTGGATAAAAGGCTGGGCTTTAAACTGACTTGGGGCCTTCTTCCTGTTTCAGGAAATGGACATGACCCCTGGTCCATGGAGGCCCCCAGTCCTTAGAAAGGATTGGAAGGACTTGGCCCACTCAGACCTCCTAAGACTGGGTACTTGTTCTGAGCTGAAGCTGTGATGACCTGTAACCACCAGGAAATCCGTAGAGTTGGATGCTGACAGTCTTCTTGCCAGAATCCATGTTAGGATTGATTCTGGTAAGCTTAGTCGCACACACACAGACTTTGATTGTTTTTAATATGTTTTCTCTGAAATGTTTTTTATCTTGAGACTAAAGTAAGCTTGCATGGGAAGTGCTGTTATTTATAACTGTTGACAATCACTCTGTTGTTAGTCTCTGAAGAGAAAGCAAGTGAGTCTGTTTAGACAGACTGTCTTCACCGAGAAATATACGGTAAAGGCCAGGAACTGTGCAGCCTGGGAGTACCCTGGCCATAAGGGAGAGAGACCCAGGTTGCCTGCCAGACTTGAGGCAATGAGTGGGGAGCTGGAAGCCAAGAGTGGGTGCCCTTGCTGACCCTGATGGGAAATATAGGTGCAGTTGCCCTGATCTGTGATAACCATGTCCTGATAAAACTGCAGGAGGAAACTAAGTAGGCAAAAGTTAATTAACCATACTGGAATTTAGATAGTCATCAGGACCACTGACCTGACCCCACTTATGAGAAGTCATGAGATCCTGAATGACAAATAGGCTCTGCCTCAGTGTAAAATTCTTTAAGAGAGAACCTCCAGCAGCCTGGTTCCCCTACACACTGCAGTGCGGAGCTTGTCCCATAGTGAATCTGGAGAGTGGTACCTACTGAAACACCATCTGCAGCAACAGTTTCCATAGTTGTGTCCCATCCAAGTGCAAAGGGGACTTGCTTGTTTTTCCAAGAGGCAGAGGAGATGTTTGAGGAAGGGGTGGGAACAGAAAACAGGCTGAAGTCACATGGCACTGAGAACAGTAAGTCGGAGAGGATGCTGACATTCCCCAAATGGCCATATTACTGAACATGGGTTCTGCTGGCTTGTGAGTTTCATAAGTTTCTGAGCAGTGTTCTGCTTTGCATTGTACTTGGCTAGCGGTTCTCAACCTTTCCAGATCTACTGTTCCCCTTTCAGGAGGCTGATTTGTTTTGTGTACCCCAAGTTTCACCTCACTTAAAAACTACTAGCTCACAACCTCAGAATTAAAAATACAAAAGTGTCACAGCCACACTATTGCTGAAAAATGGCTGACTTTCTCATTTTTACCATATAATTATAAAACAAATTGCAGCCCCTCAGGTTGAGAAACACTGGTATAGTATATAGAGCAGTATAAACAAATTGTTTTCTATATGAAATTTTAGTTTGTATTGACTTGGCTACATGAAAGGCACTAGCATTTTTTAAAACTAGGCAAACATCTAGATGAGGTGATGTACCCCCTGGAAGACCTCTGCGTCTCACCAGGGGTACACATACCCCTGATTGAGAACAACTGTACTTGACTGCTGGAATGGATGACTGTCCCCCTGCAGTCATCAATTAGTATTCCTGCTGGAGGACATTGCTACTTTTAGAGAATAGTATGTTGACTGTGACAAACTCCAAGACACTTTCCTAGATATAGCCTAAAGCCTATAAGCCCTATAGGGGTTGTCTGCTTTTGCAATCTCTTTTAGTTTCTTTGCAACCTCAGATGAGTGGGTAGTGGACAGAGTGGTGCACTGAGATGAAAGAGGTGAAGTGTCTCTATCAGTCTGACTTTACTCCTAACCATATTTTCTTGTGTTTTTTTTTTTTAAATTTCTCTAATCATTTTGGTTCATTTGATCAACTGCTTTCCCCTGTGATAATCTTTATCAGTTCAATGAACTACTGCACGTATTTCATTAATGCATAAATAATGAGTAGAGTGAGATCATCTCATTGATTGGTAGATGCCTCATTATCTGGTATATACTTGCTGTGCGACCCTCAGGGGGGCCTGACTGCTATGAGCCTATACACTGTTATTTCATTTGGCTTGTTTTCTTATTGTGTGTGGACAAATAATTCAATAAACATGATGTTACAATTTCTTGTCTCCCCTCCTCCTCACAGGAAGTAATAATATTATTTCAAATGTTCAATCAGTGATGTGTGTGATAGGGGAAGTTGGAGTCTTTGGTGCATGCTGAAATTGAAGTGTGGGATTTCACAGCGCTTAGCATTAGCCTAACTCTGTTCCCAGTGAAGTCATTGGTAAAACTCCCATAGACTTCATAGGAGCAGAGTCTGGTTGAGCATTTCTGAAGGTCCCACACTAAACTCTTAATTCTCAGATAGAAAAGTTAGGGCTCTCAAGACCTCTATGTCTGTCCCCAAGCCAACACACCTACCTCTTGCAGGCTTGCTTATGTCTATAGAAGGGGATTGTGATGAAGTGGGACTGTTCTTAATGTTTCCTCTGAATACTGTGTGAGTGCCTCAGTTTCCTCTATGCATTTCTTAAGTCTCTAGGGGGTTAGAGTGTTGCAGAGCAAAGGGCCAGTGCACACAAATGGCCAACACTCTATCTCCTGGCAACTAATGGCCGGGGCCCTTTCCCCCAGCAAGGACATAGCTAACGGTGTTGGAGAACAAAGGAATCAGGTGACCTCCTGGCCCGGAAAAGGAACAAAGCCCAGAACAGGAGGGACTGGGGGTGAGTCAGTTTGGAGTTAGCTGGGGATGAGGAGTGAGTACAGACATGGGTGTCTGGCTTGCTGCACCCCAGGATGGACCTGGCTGAGCAGTCCTGTTCTCTGTACCTGCAAGATCTGTTTTAGACCATGCTCCTGTCATCTAATAAACCTCTGTTTTACTGGCTGGCTAAGAGTCACGTCTGACTGCTAAGTGGGGGTGCAGAACCCTCTGGCTTCCCCTGGACCCCACCAGGGTGGACTTGCTGTGGAAAGCGCATGGAGGGGCAGAGGATGCTGAACGCTCCAAAGGTCAGACCCAGGAAGGTGGAACCCATGTGAGCTTCTTGCCCTGAAGACAGTCTGCTCACAGAGAGAAGACTTCACCAGAGTCCTGATTGGCTTTGTAGGGAGCAGTTCCAGAGCATTGCCTGGGAGCTCCATGACAGGGATCCCTTTTTGGCACCTGCTAACAGTCAGAATAGTGCCCCTGCCAGTGAACTCTGATATAGCATAGGTAACTTGGGGGAACCTATGTTAGTTACTTTGGTGCAACACCCATGTCAGTGAGAGCCAGAGACTCAGCATCAGGCCCATGTATTTTATACAGCTCTCTGACTTAATCTGGCCCTGATCCATCACACACACAGCAACATGGGTATGCTCCAGCCCTACCCTCTCTGAATGGTGGCAAGATTTGGATATGACAGCAAAGTGAGCCAACTGACTCCATTTCCATCACAAGGTGTCCCTCAGGGTTGTTTATTGGCCCCATTCCTTCTTAACGTTTGTATTAATGAGGTGGTGGTGATGGGGTTATCAAAGGGGTACAGTATTTCCCTCCCAAAATTTTGGACCGATTTGTGTTGGTTCTTCCTTTCACAGAAGACTTGATTTTGCTGTCCCAAACTCCTCATGGCTTGAAGCATATGTTAAAGGATTTTAGCTCTCTTAGTCAGCAGGAGTGCCTGACCCTAAATGATCAGAAAACTGAAGTAATTTCCTTTGGCCAAAGACCAAGGCTGCATAAGTGGATGATTGATAGACATTATATTGAGCAGGTCAGGTTTTTTCCTATCTGGGAACTTGTTTTATATATAATGGTCAATGGAATAAATATAGAGCGCAAAGTGAAGAGGAGATCTGTAAGTTTCATTTTACATGGGTCCACGGGGGCAGTTTGATTGCACCAGCTCTGGGCTAACATCTGTGCCCAGTTATTATACAGTGTGGAAACTTGGGGCTGGAATGATCTTATGGTGTTAGAGGTTGTGCAAAATAAATGTTTAAGGCATGTGCTTGACTTCCCAAATTATAGCCCAGCTGCTTTACTTATGGCAGATATAGGGGACTACATTGCTATTTCGACTAAAACGCAATTCCTTTACTTTATTGACTATGTGTTAAGCATATGAATCTACAACACATTCCAAGGCTATGTCTGGAGGAACAGCTTAACAAGACACATACCCTAATGTTCTTCTGGCTTTTGCAAGTCTGTTGTTCAGTCCATTCCTTCGTTTTCTCAGAACTTGACCTGGAAGGATCACAGGCAAGAGCGTGAAATCTTTAATCAAGCTTAAAACAGAAGATATGTGCTAACAACTGGGAATGGCAGTTGTCCAAAAAACAAATATATCTACTTGGCTTTCTCATTTGAAGAATATCCATAGTTATGAGAAATATTTGGGTATTTTGAACCATATGTTAGGGAGGGCTTTTATGGCTCTGTTTTCAAACTATACAGATGGCCTCTCTGGACAGGAGGTATGCTGGTCTCAAGAGACATCATTGGCTTTGTCCATGCAGTTCTAATAAGATCGAAGACCTACTACACTGTCTACTTTCTTGTAACCTGTGTGGTCACCAGGCTCACATGCTTCTTTCCACTCTGGCTTAAAAACTAGAATACTTACTGCGTAAGAGAAATAGTTTTATTACACAGGCTGTTACCTTATTTGTCTGATTGGTCACAAAAATAAGAAAAAAGAATGTGAAAGAGAAGCATCTAAATGAAATACGTTCACTGTATGTATGCCTAGAAAGACAATCCATGTCCTCACGAGCTTCCAGTCAGTGCGGACAAGAGATGGGAGGGAGAATGCAGTGAAAGGACTTGTCCAAAGTCAGGCAGCAGGTTGGTGGACACCCCAGCAGTAAAATCCAAGTCTACTGAGTCCCAGCTCTGTGTTCTACTAGATCACACTGCTTTTGCCAGCAAAAAGCCATTATTGATAGGGACTATATTAATCCCTGGTGGTACTCCACTGAAGACAGTGTGCTTGGATACTATGGAGTAATCTGATTAAAAACCCTGTAAAACCATTTAGGCCCTGTGATGGGTTCCCCCATGGGTGCCACCTGGAACTGGGGTACCACTGAGCCCTCTGACCCACCAGCCTGGGCTTCCTATCACATTGTGCTGCTGTGACAAGCTGCAGACATGCTCCCAGTCTTACACTTCCACCAGAATTCACACAGGCAGGGACGTGCACAGCTGCAGTTACATGCAGGCTCTGGCAAGCCACTGCATGAACCAACAATAAAAAGGCTACAGCCAAGATACCTCCAGCTTCCCAGTCTAAGACCCCAGAGCTGTTCCATCCTCCCCTGGTCCAAACCCCAACCAGTAGGAATTTATGATCCAGTTCGTCTCCCCCTCAATGGGGAGAGGAAATGCAACCAGCCTGCTGAGCTAAGATTCCCACGCACTTCACTCCAAACTCACTGGTTTAGATTAAAACATAAAATAAGTTTCTTAATTACAAAAAGATAGATTTTAAGTGATTGTAAATGAAGGCAAACAGATCAAAGCAGATTATTTAGTAAATAAACAAAAATGCAAGCTAAGCCTAAGATACTAGAACGATAGGATATGAATTAGCAAATTCTTACCCTGGCTGATGATATAAGCAGGCTGGTAGATTCTCAAGATACAATCTGCAATTGCTTTATAGCTTGGAATCCGAAGGTTTTCATACACAGTCTGGAAACCCCTTTAGCCTGGGTCCAGCACTTCCCCCTGTTCAGTCTTTGTTGCTCAGGTGTTTCCAGGAGTCCTCTTGTGTGGAGAGTGAAGAACAACTGATGATGTCACTCCCTGCCTAATATAGCTTTAGCATATGGCAAGAACCCTTTGTCCTAAACCTTAGTTTGTGGAAAAACACTGACATCCCAAGATGGCATCCAAAGTCAAGTAGCTTGGTCACAGGCCCTTGAATACCTTGTTGAGTCATAGCAGCCATTACTTACAGGCTGTCTGGAACGTTTACGGGAAGGTTCACCAGATGATGGATAAGTTTCTCGCAATGCCTATTATTTTCCCTAATGACACATTACCCCGATTAGGCCCTTCCCCATCCACAATCTAGACTGGAAGCATCTTGCCTAGTGGGCATCACCCAGGTATAACTATATTTGAAATACAGTTACATAGTCAATATTCATAACTTCAAATACAAAAATGATAGATGCATACAAATAAGATAATCATATTCAGCAAATCATATATTCTCCAATGACATCTCATATGACCTGTCTCATACAAAATGCATCATAATCATACCATAATTGCATCATAATAATACCACTGTGAAGAATATTGGGTGCAGTGTGACAGGTCCATTTAGATTTTTCATCTGATTTTGTTGTCATGTTTTATATTAAAATTACATTGGCGATCTTGTCTACTAAGTGACCAGGTTGAATTTATTTTGCTGATAGGCTCTTTCATGGCACTCTCCATGCACAAATGGAGTGTTTCCTCAAACATCAATGGAGTTATCCCTATGACACCTCCGAGAAAGGGAAATACCTATTTTATAGACAGGGAAATGAGGCACAGAGAGGTGAAGTGCCTTGCTTAAGGTCATATATGAAGACTGTAATAGAACTGCGAATTAAACCCAGATCTCCTGAGTCCTAGTCCCGTGCTTTATCCACAAGGCCATATTTCTCACAATTCACATTTAGTTAATGCTGTATTGTGTCATAGTCACTTCTCTCAAATTTCCATTCCTTGCAGACTTATGTTTCCATATAAATCACCCTGAATCCTCCACTGATTCAATTCTACTTGCTGCAACTGCCTAACTTCATAGAAATTCTGAAGGACTGGCTTTTGCAGCCAATGTTTCATGTATGGGCTGCTCAAGATAGGACTATCCTCAGGCTATCTAGAAATGAAACAGTGTGAACAGCAGCATGTTCTTCATTGCTCATTCAACACCCTTTCCTCTGAAATTTTCAGCTAAACTGCAGGTAGGAGGGAAAGATGGCTGGGAAATGCTTATGTGTACCCCTGTGTTCTAATGGCTGTGGTGTAGGGCAGAGTGGGCTTTGGAATGCCGCATGACCATTTCAGTGATATTCTCAGCTGCAGTAATATTTGCATATGATGCATAGTAAGGGTGCTGCATAAACCCATCATGAGAGAAGCAGATGAGACAAAGGGAGGGAGAAGTACTGAGGCAATATGACTCGCTCAAAGTTGCACAACAGGTCATTAGCAGAGTCAGGGACAGTACTCTCATCTCTGTTTCTACATCAGCTCTCAATCCACTGCTCCACGCTGCCTCTTTTTTTCCTCACAGAATACACAAACACACAACTCTTAGTCAGGTGTCTCACACACACAGTATGTGAGGATACCTGACTAAGGCTTTTGTGCTCTTAGGTGCCTCTGTGCTGAGGAGAATTTCACCCTTCACTCAGTCTTCTACACACATCTTCTGCTCCACACAGAGGGCTCAAGTGTCATGTAGTATCTTGCGTGGATCCCCTGCACTTCAATGAATTTTACACTTCATGTTAAAGGCAGAGAAAGTGCCATTCAGTTGTCTGGTACTTCCTTTAAATCTTTTCCCTTTCTCCCCATCACCACATCTCCTGTTCTTCCCATTCATCATGACTTTGTAGAGAAAGTTTAATAAATAGCAACTTCAGTAGAATTAAGTGCGCTATACTGAAATTATGGGGTTTACCCTTTTACGTAGATATTCCAGCTTGTGCTGCCAATGTAGTCTGAAAAGGGCGTAAAGAAATCTGGTGGGATTCCCCCACATTTGGTTTTGAATCACTGTTGCGCCCTGATGATTGGCCATGAAACATTCAAAATGCCTTTATTAGATTGAAAATCCCAGTGTGTCCCAGATAAAAGGCTGGCTGTGTCCTGAAGTGCTTTAAGACACCAAATGGTTAAGACATTGGACTTTAATTCCAGCAGACAAATCTCTGCATGGATTCAAATACCTCTTCTGGCACAACAAATGCCCTCAAAACCAAAAAACCCACAAGTGCTTAGATACCAGTCAGAGGCTGAATATAAGAACCTAAATAGAAGAGAACCATAACCAACACAATTTTTTCCCCTCTCTGCATCATCATCCTAATGCAGGCCTGTGATAGCTTCCTGGAAAAGGCTGTGACTTCTTGGAAGAGGCTTTCTTTCTGTATCAGTTCTCTGAAAGGGAGTGCCTCTTTTGTTCCTCTTGTGCGTGCGTAAGAGTAACTCCAACAGACCTTGACTTGATAGGCGGCACTAATTTTTACTACAGCCGGTCTCTGGAATGTAGGATCCTATAGAAAATGTGCAAGCCTGTAAATAACAAAAACATTTTAGCTTTACCTTTTAACAAGACAGTGATAAGGAATCCTTAGGAATAAGTCATACTTGGAGTACAGTTTAGATCTACATTGGTATTGATAGTAGTATATAAAATGTCTCTTCTGTATATTTCCCTGCAGATAATTTTTTTCTTTATTCTGACAATGGTGATATTCTGCTTGTAAACTGTTATAGAATAAGGCTTTCAAAATTGTGGCTGGGAGCCATAACTGAAAGACATAACTAAAACTTAAGGCTTGATCAGAATAGCAGATGTCACCTAGGTTTCAGCCCCAGAAACACTTCCTGATTGACACCTGAAGAGGTGTTTGGTTCGAGAGGGATGTCCATGCTCTTCATTGGGCATTGGGGGTCCCATCAAAATCAAATGTTGCCCTTCGACTGGAGGAGGCCATGGAATGGTAATAATAGGGAAAGGTGTGTAGTGCTGTTCCAGCAATAAAGGGGAAGGTCTACAAAGGCACAAATTGCAATTAGGCACCTAACATTCACTCCTCCCTCCCCTATCCCAAATAACATAAGGCCAAAATTTTCAGAAGGGCTCTGCACTCATTTGGGACCACACTTTCCAAAGGCAATAATCAGAGGTGTTGGTGCTGAGTCCTCTTGAAAATCTGACCCCACATGTTTAACAGTAATTACTATCTTTTGTTGTCAAACGTTCCTACTTATCGTCTGTCATGGTTGACATCTTAGTCCATTAGTCATAATGAACATTCAGAGGAAATAGGTACACCGTCTGTGTGTGGTACCTGATTGCTGCCCTATGTTACTGGTGAAGATGCATGTTGTAAGTTAACGGAAGACTTGATAACTCAGGAGTAGAAAAAAGCTTTGTCCTCATTCACAAAGGTAAATGACAGAACATATGTCAGCCGTCAGCTATACTGTCTCATTCCTTCTTCTGCCACAAAAACTATATACTCTATCTGCATATACATACAACCATGCACAGTACACTGTTATATACACAATAAAACTTTCAGTGAAGATTAAATAGAAAAACTTACTCCCAGTGTTTTTAATATGCTTGATGAAGCAGAAGAAGAATCTAATTACAATGACACAGTGCAGCCTAGGATGGGACAGATTTCCATAATGAACAGCTTAAAACACTCATGATAGGTGCTCATCTATCACTGTTACAGACTACATGTGACAAAAACAAGCATTGGTTTAGCAGCAGGTGAAGTGTCAATGACATAGCAGCCAAAGGAAACTTGGAAAGATTCAGTCCCAGGTTTCTTTCCCAATCCTACATCTGTTCTATACTCATCCTTCTGACAGAGCCAAAACCTTTTAGTATCTTGTGCACAGGTATGTACCACTAAGGATGGTGGGGCTGATTCTGCCCTTAGAATCTGCACACAGATCTCCAATGTAGTCATGATTGTCTCTGTTTATTGAGCTCCCCCTGCAACACATCCTGATCCTTCCTGGTAACTGTGGATTACCAGGAACTTTATAACCTCTCCACAATCAGATCCTTGACAGTGGTGCAAAGGGGTTAGGAAGCCTTTTAAACTGTCAGCTTGCATAGACTAATCCCGGTGAGCAGGATGCCCATGTAGCAAATTCAACATCACCTGCTACCAACCCTACTGGTATTGGAGCAGGAGATGAACTGGCTAGTGGGCACTGTGCTCTGGTGATTCTGGGCCAGTGGACAGCTTCGAGCCCTTAATGCTGATAAATGTGTATTTTAATTCCCTTTGTCAACTCAACACTTTCTACAAGCATTAAATTTAGCACACAAGTAGTTATGAAATTCTATGACATCACTGGTAATGTTTTAACCAGCTGCATGTGAGTATCACAACAGCATCAGTGTTGGAAGGGAAAGGGCAGAAGCGAGGTCAATGCTAGATAGCCACTAAATGGGGAGAACAAAAGGCATGAAAGTCCTTAGAGTAGAGAAGGGTGCTAAAGCCTAAGGAAGATTATCCTGGTGAGGGGAAATGGTACATTTTAGAACTCAGTTGTATGGTTTTGTTAGGGAACACCACAAAGTGATATGCAAAGCTAAGTGCTTTATACGGGAGTTCATAGGAGAGTCACCCCACAGATATTTTAGGAAAATAGAGTTATGTTTTGTTGAAGTCGGGACAGCAATGATGAGTAAAGCCTGATCCTTAGCTGGTGTCAATTAAAGTCAATGGCGCTGTGCCAGTTTACACCGGCTAAGGTTCCAGACCAGTGTATTTATATTTAAGCTAGTAGGTGTTCAACCCAGCTGCCTTGTTCTGGCTTAGGCTACAAGGTGTTCCTTAGGAATACTGAAAATTATAAATACAGGTGGAATTTTCAAAAATTTCTTGGGAGCATAAGTCCAAGTGAAAGTCAATGAGACTTGTATGTCCAAGACTCTTTGAAAATCCTACTCTAAAGGTTTTGTAAACCTCTTATTACATAGGACTCATCTGTATAAACCCCTCTGGCTTTCAATCATGCAAATTTAAGTCAGTTCTGTTATTAATTAGAACCATGCTTGGTTTGATGGAATGGTGTAAGTTTTAAAGGGGTACTTAGTTGGGAACAATGGGGATTTTTTTCAGAGATGTAGCTGTTAAAAGGAGTTATTGTGACAAGCCACAGACTTGGGTGCAGTTTGCCATCTGGTACGTCCTAAATTCATCAGCAATGTAGGCCTTTATGAAAATCCACTGTTTTCCTGGTATATTTGAAAATAGGAGCTATTAGTTATTTGGGAGGAGACTATGGGAGTTGGGCACTTAACTCCCCTTTGTGCCTTTGAAAATGTCTCCCTTGCTTAATAAAAATGGATGCTTACCCAGCTGCTATTAAGGAATGAAGTGCAGACACGAACATGTAGCTTCCAGTCTAATATCTGCAACAGAATGTTCAGATTTGGCATCCAAAGTTTCCACTTCACTTAGTCCTAAACCTGCAAAGCACTTAAGCTTGTCCATAAGTTCCATTGACTTCAGTGGGAAGAAAGCACATGCTCAAAGTTAACCCAGTGCTTATGTGCCTTGCAGGATTGGGGTCTTGGTAGAATAGCTGCAATATATTTTGTTTGGGAGACTCGTCCAGTCTCCTGCTTGAATTCAAAGATGAGAGAGGTAAATGGGACAGGGAAAGAGTAGAAGAGGATTATGGCTGCATCTTTTATAGGAGCAAAAGTAAGTTAGGCGTCTAAATCTTAATAAATTTTTATGAGACTTGGGCACCAAACTTCTTCAGGTTTCTTTAGAAAATCGCACCCAAAATAATCCCCCTCTCCTTCCCTCTCAACCTCTCTTTACGCTTTCACTTTTTCAAGTTTCCTTTCGTAACCCTGCATAAGGGAATTGTGAGAGGGAGTTAGAGGAGAGTCCTAAACGTATCATGGATTACCTGACCATGCCAAGTGCTAATCCTTTCTAACATGGCCCTAGTAGGTAATAATGTCTTGTGATTGTATGGGACTTGTCTTTCTGTAACTTGTTTATTGGGCAAATCTGTATGGAATGTACAGCATATTTATCCCTCACCCATATCTTCCCCATTCCCCGCAAGTTTGTACATAACTCCCAGACCACAACCACCACCAGCAAAAAAACTTCTCTGCATAGCATTGACTCCCGCTGTCGAAAGTCTTATGTGCAGGAGAGTGTTTCCAATGTTCTTAACAATGAGACATGGATTATTAGAGAGCTTAATAACACAGTCCTGCTGCAGTCTGCTCTGGGCACACTGTTCTCTGAGAACATTACTGTTCCTTTCAGAAATAACTTTGCTTTCATTTCTCTTTTGATTCAGCTATTTGTACTTTCCAAAAAGCAGAGTAGCATATAATCATGTCAGGTTTCTAAAGAGAATATTTGCAGATAAGAGCATTCTTGCTTCAGTGCTTTTTATGAAAGATCTTACTAGAAAAATATCTACCTCTAATTGAACTTGCTAATATAAGTGGGCTGGATCCCCAACTGGTGTAAATAAGCAACAAAGTCAGTGGAGTGACTGGTTTACACCAGCTGAGCGTCTGGCCCAAGGTGTTCATTCTTTTCTTTTATCATAGCTGTTTTAATGAAACTCTCTAACTTCATTACATGTCTCTTGCAATCTCTGTGCTAATGTTCAGGTTATAATATATCTACAGTAATGACACATTCAATATTACCTGTAGATGGCATTTCCCCACATACCTTCATAACTACATAATATTGTTTCCTGTGCTAATTATAGATTGTGCCATCATGTCCCAGCCCAAGATCTGCCTAAGAAATCTCCCCTCCCCCTGAAGAGAACATGACAAGAAGACTACTCACTGAAATCATGACTGCATGATGTAGTGTGACAAATTGCCCTGATTCTGTCCCCTTGACTCACACTGAATAGTAATCCCTGCATAGGCCCACTGAAACTATGTGTGTCTGAAGTTGTTTCCTGTCTTGCCATCAGTTACAATTTTAACTGGAACTTGTCTGGAATTTTTCAGTGAAACATTTTTTTCACTTAAGCTGTTTATAGGACAGGGTCAGATGAGAAGAATTTCTCATTCAAAAAAATCTTGGAAACAATCTGAAATTGTTGACATCCCATTTTGATAAATTCAAAACAAAATTATGTTTTTTTGGTTCAAAGTGAGTTCTTGTTTTGAAATGTATGCTCATTTTAGTAAAACAAACAAACAAACAAAAAAGACTGAAATCTAAGCAAAACATTTCAATTTACCTGAACTGAAAAATCTTTTGGATTGTTGGTTTGTGAAAATATTAAAGATTTTTGACTTTTTGTCCCAATATGGGATGGGAAAACTTTCAAAATCTTGAAAATATTCCCGGGAGAGGAAAGCAGGTTCACACTCAGTGCTAGTTTTAACCACGTAACCTTGACTATGACACATTAATTTATGCAAATGAGGTTTTTGCATTTAGGCTGTGGTTTCAAGGAACTGTGTGGGGTCAAGGAAATACCTTTGTGACTAATAGCTAGTTCACATTGCTGTTCAAAAAGGACTATGTTTCTACGTTAATGCAAGCTAGGTACCTTTTAGTTTGCACTAGCAGGGTCTACGCAGGGCTGTTACAGTGCCACACTTTAATGTGTGCTGCAGTTCACACCCCTGCAGTTCACGTTGCGCGGCTGTATAGACAAGCCACCAGCACCATGCAGTTCCAAAGTACTCAGGCTCCAGTGGCCCAAACATATTCTGGATGCATAGCTAAGAAACGTGACTGGAATGTGTGGTTTAATGATTACACATTTAAAATAACATTGGGAGGCAGATGGGTGGGAGAAAAGGGGCACATAGGGCTGGAGAGTTCAAGTTTGGAAGCACCAGCCAGTCTATAGTTTTGTATACTATAACTATAGCACGTGCTAGCGTGGCTATGAGAGTAAGAGTACAATCCAGATATATGATGCAAATTATACATAACGGGCTTGCTAGTGCTCTGCATGGGGCTACAGCAAATGACCATTCACCTTCAGCTGGTGCAGAATGGGACTGGCCATTTATTAAGCTGAAGAGGTACTTCTCTGGAAACATGTTATGTTAGGGTTTACAATGGCTTTCAGTTGATTTCTTGAGAATGTTTAAAGGTGGCGGATTTGTATCTCTGAATCCCTGTCTGGTCTGGGTCCTGGATATCTTAGGAAACCATCTCTCTCCTTGTCTGATACTGTAGCTGTTATGTCCAGCAGAGACATGTAATCTAATATCTCCCATGTTTAAATGGCAGGGCAGGACCTACAAGACCCAGATTTATTTATCCACAGGGCATGGGCAATCTACCAGGCTTGCCCTTGGCAGTTGGCTTAATGAGGAGAGTGTGAGCAGAATGACTAGAGAGACTTATTTGTGGTGAGTCACACCTTTTGTGTAGATATAAGAACATAAGACATTTGCCCAATGAAATTTTTGTGTTACTGGGGAAAATCTATACTAGAGCCTAAAGGTTAATGGCAGTTTTAATGATGACAAATCTAAAAGGTGGATAATAAATAAAAGATGAAGGCTTGTTCGTGCGCCCCAAAGTTCAGACATTTATCTGAGGCTTGTTTCTACATGACGAATTCTAGCGCAGCAAGCCAGCGTATGAACCTATAGCACAGTAGCTTGCTGTGCTCTGACTGATTGTGCAGACCCTGCTACAGCTCCATAGTGTGCTTTGTCATAGGGTGAGAAACTTTTAGTGCACTGTTGCAGGGTCCACCGCGTGAGTTAGTGCGTAGCGAGCTGGTGTGCAATAGAGTGACAGCCTCACTTGCTGGGCACTTACTTGCCATGTAGACAAGCCCTACACCCTGTCCAAATTACCCTGAGCTTCTTAATAATCACCTTCTTCCATCTCCCACTTTTTCTATGAGGCTTCTCAAGTCTCAACTTGTCAGTCTGCGCCCAACCAAGATTTTCTTTGTGGGGGCTCCATTCCTCTCTCCCTTATCTGCACCATTCTTCTCAGCTCACAGCACTCTTCAGGAGGAAGGCACTGTGGTAGAGCTGGGCAAAAAGATGTTTTTCATGGAATGTTGTTTGTTGGCATAAATTTGCATATTGAAATATTTCATAGTCAGTTCATCATGGGAGTTGTAGTTCAGTTGCCTCATGCTCCCATTTTCATCTAAAGGCCTGTCTCCATTGCTGGACTATATCACCCATGATGCACCACTTTATCCCATCTTGCAGAGGGAAGGCTATGTACCATGGGACATGTAGTCTGACCAGGACTTCTGTCCATAGGGAAGAATGGGAGCCTGCGATCCTTCAGCAGCATGGCCAAATCAAAATATTTGTGTTTAGTTGAAATAATTCATTTTTAGGTGCTCAGTTTTTTGGTAGAAAGCATCCTTGGTAGATGCTGTTTAACATCCTCCTTAATTACTAATGGACAGGAAAGCAGTTAATCATCCCCTGGTGATATGAATACATGATCATGCTTCTTTCTCTGTATCAAATAAATATTTATTGAACACTTCTGCCTAAACTGCATCAAACAATTTTACCATCTCCAGTTTGTGATGGGTCCATACTCTTATTAGGATTGATTTTGTTCCTGATATACTTCCTTCTTATTGCCAAAGATAAGTAACTTGGATCTGAACAGAACTCTTCCAAACTTCAACATTCTCCATTTCAGTTCAGTTTGCAGGATGAGTGGCAGTTCTCATTTTAATCAACCGACTTTCCCGTTTCTAACTGATAGGAACTCTAGGGTTGTATCTTAAAGAAGTAATTGAGATAATTCACTTCAAGGTACTTTCCAATGTGAGAGATTTAATAATAATAATAATAATAATTAATAAAAATACAGACCAGGGCACTCCCTGCCCTTGCACTGAGCACTTTCCGCAGGTCTGTGCTTCTTCAAACCTCAGTCACTCAGCTATACAGAATGCCTTTTGAACTCCAAGTCTCAAAGAGCTCCTCTGTACCTCCTCTGAAATAAAAAATAAAAAATAGATCTAAGAGTCAAAGATGAGAACATGTTATCCACTGCATCAGATGAAGGCAGGTGTTTGAGCCTTGTCAAGCACTGAAAAAAATCTGACTCATAGGTATCCTGTGACAGACTGGAGATAACAAAATATGTGGTGTGTAACCAGCATGAAGGTGAGTCACCTGAATTGTCACAAGGGACTGTTTAACACTCTTGCTCTGGGTTCCTAATTAAAAGATCTCAAGAAGTGTGTTCTGCATATTGCAACAGGAAAGACTTAACTGTGCAACACTTTGTTTCCATTAGAATCTTTGCTACAAGAACAGATTTCTTTTGTCTCATTTTCTCATTGTTGTCATGAGAACAAGACTACCATATTTTTATCTCCAGGGCAGTCCGTATAAAAACTGTAAACATTTAATGGACTTATTATCATATACTTCAACCTCTTTAATATTCTGTATTTCCATTGGCTGGCCTTTCACCTCTCCCTTACAGGTTTTTGAGGCCATAAACAAGGGAAATCAAACTGCAGAACTGTGAAAATGTCATTGCAGAATAGTTTACCATTATCCGTCAAAATATGTGACACATTATAATCCTGATACAATAGGCACACTCTGGCCAAGCCAAGTCCCCTTTGCACTGCTCTGATGGCACAAAGAGAACTTCAGGCTGTTCTCAGTGGGCAGCTCAGGAATGCTCCAGCATGGGGGAATTCTATGGCTGGCACGGAGTCAGAGGAGCTAGCTCTAGCCCTCCTTCTGCTGGTCTCTTTCCCCAGCATAGGGTGTAGTTGTGGGGTGATGGCCCCTAGCAGGTTGTTACATAAGAATGTCCAATGGTCTGTCTAGCTCAGTATCCTCTCTTTGGACAGTGGACTGTGCCAGGTGTTTCAGAGGAAATGAACAGAACAAGGCAATTATTGAGTGATCCATCCCCTGTCATCCACTTCCAGCCTCTGGCAGGCAGAGGCTTAGTTACACCCAGAACATGGGGTTGCATCCCTGATCATCTTGGCTAATAGCTATCGATGGGCCTATCCTCCATAAACCTATCTAATTCCTTTTAAAAACCAGTTATGGTTTTAGCCATCACAGCATCCCTGGCAATGAGTTCCACAGGTTGACTATGTGTTGTATGAAGAAATACTTCCTTATGTTTGTTTTAAACCTAGTGCCTATTAATTTAATTGGGTGACCCTTGGTTCTTGTGTTATGTGAAGGGGTAAATAACATTTCCTTATTCACTTTCTCCACACCATTCATGATTTTATAGACATCTATCATATCCCCCCTTAGTTTTCTATTTTCTAAGCTGAACAATCCCAGTCTTTTTAATCTCTCTTCATATGGAAGTTGTTCCATATCCTTAATCATTTTATTGCTCTTCTCTATACTTTTTCCAATTTTAATATATCTTGTCTGAGATGGGGTGACCAGAACTGCATGCAGTAGTCAAGGTGTGGGCATGGATTTATATAACGATGTTTTGATATTTTTCTGTCATTTTATCTGTCCCTTTCCTAATGATTCCTAACAGTGTTAGCTTTTTTGACTGCCACTGCACCTTGAGTGGATGTTTTCAGAGAACTATCCATGATGAGTTAAAGATCTCTCTTGAGTGGTAACAGCTAACTTAGGCCTCATAATTTTGTGTGTATAGTTGGGATTTTTTTCCATTGTGTATTACTTTGCACTTGTTGACATTGAATTTCATCTGCCATTTTGTTGTCCAGTCCTCCAGTTTTGTGAGATCCCTTTGTAACTCTTCACAGTCAGCTTTGGACTTAACTATCTTGAGTAATTTTGTATCATCTGCAGACTTTGCCACCTCACTGTTTACCCCTTTTTCCACATCATTTATCAATATGTTGAACAGCCCTGGTTCCAGTACAGATCCCTGAGGGACCCAGCTACTTACCTCTCTCCACTGTGAAAACTGTCCATTTATTCGTACCCTTTGTTTCTATCTTTTAACCAGTTACTGGTCCATGAGAGGACTTCCCCTCTTATCCCACCACTGCTTATTTTGCTTAAGAGTCTTTCATGGGGGACTTTGTCAAAGGTCTTTCTGAAAGTCCAGGAACACTGTATCCACTGGATCACCCTTGTCCACGTGCTCGTTGATCCCTTCAAAGACTTCTAATGGATTGGTGAGGCATGATTTCCTTTACAAAAGCCATGTTGACTCTCCCCCAGAAATCATATTTACCTATATGTCTGATAATGCTCTTCTTTTCTATAGTTTCAGTCAATTTGCCTGGTACTGAAGTTAGCTTTATTGACCTATAATTGCCAGGATTGCCTCTGGACCCTTCTTAAAAAAAATTGGCATGACATTAGCTATTCTCCAGTCATCTGGTACAGAGGCTGATTTAAGCAATAAGTTACTTACCACAATGAGTAGTTCTGCAATTTCATATCTGAGTTCCTTCAGAACTCTGGTGCATATAGTCTGGTTCTGGTGACTTATTGCTGTTTAATTTATTAGTTCCAAAATCTCCTTGTGATGGCTTGTACAAACCCCACACTGGACCCAAAGAAGTTAACAGACAATACTGCACCCAGGTAGACCCACCCCTCCAGACCTGAAGAGCATGCTCCAGCTGGAGAGGGAGCTTAAAAAGGGAGAAACTCAGTTTAGAAGAGGGAGGCTGGGGAGAAAGACAAACCAACCCTAAGAGCTCCTGAACAAGGGTGTTGAAGAAGTCTCCCTTGTGAGGAATAAGACTGCCTGGTGAGTCCAGCTGGGGATGAAGGGTTAGTTGTCTTTTCTTTTCTCTTGTTATCTCATATTGAACTTGGAGCCATGGGGGGAGACAGATCGTAAGAAGTGACCCAGGGAGGCAACTCTGAGGGCACTCCAGGGTGCCGTACACTGTTGGCTATCATAGGACCCTGGGTCAGAGCCCGGTGGAGATTGAAGGGGAGCCCGGGTCCTTCAACTGCCCATGCTACAGGAGGTGCATAAGTCTTATTTCCACCCACTACACCAACTGGCCCTCCAAGGACTCTATTACGCTCCTCTATTGACACCTCAATCTGGGACAGTTCTTCAGATTTGTCACCTGAAAAAAGGGCTCAACTGTGGGAATCTCCTCTGCGGTGAAGACTGATGCAAAGAATTAATTTAAGTTTCTCATTTGTAAGCTTAGTATACAGCCCTTTTAAGGACCCTTTGTGGTTCCCATTCCTCCCTCACAGTCAATGATACCCAACGCTTACTGGGCACAGCTGAAGATTCAGTTCAGTGTTCTTGTTATCTTTGATCATCTGTGTCTGACAGTGGCAAATCACCAAGAAACAGCATGGAGCAAAGAGACAAAATACATCCTAATCCGCTTGAACCAGCCCCACTCAAATTTAATTAACTGAATTTGCTATTATCTCTTTCTCTGATGAACTGAATTGATAAACACATTTCAAACACAATGTTGTGATGTAGCATCAACTCATTATGATGCTGCACTGTGACCTGTCAATGTGCTACGCTGGGCGCTTAGAAGGTCACATCCCTGCAACTGTCTCAGAACATCCATGAAGGGAGATGAGAAGAGCATGGGAATGTATTTTTACCTACTTTAAGACATTATTGCACTGCTGGAGTGGAGCGAAGAGGCCTTTGCATAATTGAGAATCAGGGTATGTCTGTGCTATGGAGAATATGGCTGATATAGCTATGTTGGTCTAGACCCTGAATATATACGCAGCCCACACTACAAGAAGGAGTTTCTCTGTCAGTGTAAGAACAACCCCTTCCCAAATGACATTAGCTGCATTCACTGAAGCACTCTTCTGTCGCCATAGGTATGCTTACACTGGGGTTTTGTTGGTATTACTATGTCAGGCATTCCTATGACTGATGTAGCTATGCTGATAAAACTTTTCCCTGGCCCTCAGAACTAATGCTGAAATAATTGGACGAGAAGGCCAGATCCGTGGGGAAACAGCTGACCAACGAATCATCCCCAGAGTTTGGGTACTGCCACAATCTTTGGTCAACAGCGCAACCCAAACCTCTCTGGGTTTGTCCACCCCACTTGTAATTGTATGATCCTCCTCAGGTGCTACAGCTAGAAAAGAGCTAGGAATATAGAGGAAGATGAATACATTGGGCAAGATCCTTTGCTGGCATAAATCAGCATAGTCACCACAGACTGCAGGAAAGCAACACCAATTTACATTGGCTGAGGATTTATCCTTAGCTTCTAGAAACACAGCTTTGCTTGCATCTTGGGGGCTAAAAGCAGAGTTTAAAACATCCCTTAGAACTTGTCATCATTGAACTTAGGACAAGTTATACATCAAAGCAGTGGATTTTTTAAAAAAGGAAACAGCTGAGAAATGGTAGATTGCAGTTCTGAGGTTCAGTAACCAGGACAACACAAAGGTATTAATAAAAGTGAGCATCAGAAAGAGAAAATTACAGCTGTACTATGTTTAAGATTGAATTTTTTGAGCAGCTTCTGGAATAGCAGTGGATTTGTTTATAGGAGTTTGATTTTCATGATTTTTTCCTGTGTTTCATATAAGTTACAAAATGTCGTAATGGGGATTTTTTTGTAGAAGGCATCATAACCACTAATGATTTATTTTTTGAAGGGGGCAGAAGGCACAAGATTATTCATAGTGATCAAAAATTTCACTGAAAGCCTGCAGTTGGATCAAAATGAGAGCTCAGGCTTCCTTTGTCACTCTGCTTTTTACTGAAGCTTTCAGCGCTTAAACATGCTAATGGTCCCTTTGCCTCTCCAAGTTCTGAGCTGAAAATTGGTCCTTAAAAAGTTTTCTGCTTATTTTGCAGTGCAATATAATTCATTCTTTTATTTGCAGCTTTTTCTGTTGATTTACACACAGGGCCGGCGCTTCCATTGAGGCGAACTAGGCAACCACCTAGGGCGCCAGGATTTTCAGGGGGCGGCATTTTGCCAGGGGGGGGGCGGCAGGTGGCTCGGGTGGACCTGCCGCAGTTGTGCCTGCAGAGGGTCCGTTGGTCCGCGGCTCTGGTGGAGCTGCCGCAGGCATGCCTGCGGACAGTCCGCTGGTCCCGCGTGGCTCTGGTGGACCTCCCACAGGCACGACTGCGGCAGCTCCACCGGAGCCGCGGACCAACAGACCCTCTGCAGAAATGGCTGCGGCAGCTCCACCGGAGCCGCGGGAGCGGCGCGCAGGTCGGAGAAATGGCCGTGCACCTAGGGCGCGAAAAACTCTAGTGCCGGTCCTGTCTACACACAGCATACCACCCTGAGCACCACCTGGTAGGAAATGAATGAAATCTTCCTAATTTCACAGGAAGTGGAGAGTGTATAACATTACCTATGCTTGAATCACTGATACTGTATGTAGCTGGTCCATAATGGATAGAGAACTAGCTATCAAAAGGGTGTGTGTGTGTGAGTGAGAGAGAGAATTATGTTGATCCAACACAGAAGAAGGCTAATGAGGCATATAAAGTCCCTAAAGCAGAACAATGCCTAATCTTGCAAGTGATCCTGTTCCACATGAAGTCAGCGGTCTGCCTGCAGCACATTCATAATGCTTTTGAAAAAGGATATTAGTTTTCGTCTTGCTGGGTGTGGGATTATTTGTCAGGAGAAAGGATGCTTCGGGATTCATCTTGTTTTTCTGTTTGGCGTTGACCGTGTGTCTCAGAATTGTGCTCTTTTCTGTTTTTTAATGTCTTGAAACACCTTTCAATTGGAATGTATTACAGTCAGCTGCATAAAGGAAAACTATGTTACATTTTCTCCAAGCCCTTCTACAACGGTCACCATTAAAGTCTTTATAACTCCCTTTAGAAGTGATTACCATTACTGTAGTGTTCTGTTTCCCCTAGATATTCTCTGTACTAAATATTGAGTACCATATATACCATTGTAAAGTTTTCTACTGAACTATGCCTATAACCGCCATAAAAAAATTAAAATTACTCCAGGAAAACAATGATTGAGGCTTTCTCCATCAAGCAAATGGTCTGCTCCAAGCCTTAAATCCTGTTCCATATCCACAAGTGTGGATGATCCCTTGCAAGTGATCTTCTGCTGTCCAATGGGGAAGGAAGCTTTTAGGGACCAGGTAAAAGTGGGCTTCTACTTTGCATAGCATGGGCTCCCAGTGTAGCAACATGCATGGGAAGGTGAGTGGAGGGCTGGAGGATTTATCACCTCAAGTGCTTTCCCTCATGATGAAGTTTCACCAGGGCCTTGACGGCTCCCCCAGGCATCAACCTGGAATAGCCTGTGTAGTGTTTACAGCCGTTATGTGGCCTTAGAGAACAGATTGTTTTCCCCATCCCCTGCCTCCCTAGAGCTCAGCTGGGATAATTGGCTGGGAATTGTGGTGTGGATTTGCCCCTAAGCAAGGCATATTATTGAGAATTTTTTTCATGGTGCTTCTGGCCCAAATGAAATGAGGAAGAATCATAAATCCTATGCGAGTATTTTCCAACTCAGTTTTGCAGACCTCCTTCACACAATATTTGCTTAGGTGAAAGGTTCGAACTTTCACTTTGAACTGGAAGCATTCCAGTGCTGGGATTCTGTTTGAAACTGAAAAAAAAAGGAACTACCAGCCTTGAGGCTACGTCTATACGACGCGCCGTATCGGCGCATTACAATCGATTGCTCGGGGATCGATATATCGCGTCTCATCTAGACGCGATATATCGATCCCTGAGCGCGCTTACATCGATTCCGGAACTCCACCAAAACCAACGGAGTTCCGGAATCGACATGGCGAGCCGCGCACATCGATCCCGCGCGGTGAAGACGGGTGAGTAGATCGATTTTAGATAATCGATTTCAGCTACGCTATTCTCGTAGCTGAAATTGCGTATCTAAAATCGATTTTCGCGCGTCGTGTAGACACGGCCTGAGATTAGCTGAGTATGTCTCCTGAGCCTTCTTGCCCAGAAGGAATGTGACTATGATATAAGCGATGAAGGATTGCAGGAGGATAATGTTGAAATGGAGGCTTGTGGAGAGGGGTTCTGACAGGGGTGCAGAGAGACAATTTTCCCCCTCACTTCTCTTTTATAGTCTCCCCCCTTTTTTTGCTGTTTTTTTCCTTCTCCACCCTCCAAAAGTGACTCTGAATGGTGAACTCCCACCAGTAGGGCCATGCTGTCATCTTTTTTTCAAGACAACTGTTTGGTAAGGTGACTAATGCTGACTACTAGTTCTTGAACGCAACTTTGTACTTTGCACCTCTGTAATATCTTCCATCTTAGGATCACAGGGCATTTTACAAATGTTGCTAGATTAAGTCTCACAACACCCCTGTGAGGTATGCTTCTATTGCCCCCATTCACATATGGGGAAACTACAAAGCTCAATTGACTTCAGTGTAGCTATGGTACTTTACACTAGTAGAGGATCTAGGCCATTTGACCAGCCAACTGAATGGTCAGCATTATTCTCTATTAGGAAACAATCAAGCGAAGTGTTTCAAGACACTCCTGTAATAACTACGTCCTCTGTCACTCTGTGTCAAACCATTACCTTGTGAAGTGCAGCCAATCTATTCTGCATTGCACCCATAGATTGTGAAAATGGTCATGTGTAATATAAAAAAATGCAACCGCTACATTTGGCAATCATGCTTGTTTACTAAAGAATTAAAGTGTTTGCATGGGTTGTGTAATAGATTTTGCTATTGAATGTATTTATTCTGTTAAATATTGTCATTATATTCCCATTCAGAAGCCAATGGTATTTATTTATATGGTATTTTTAGGCTTGCCAGTCAGTAGTGGAGAAGGAAGAGACCTGATAATTTAATGTAATAGCCCTCAGTATATTCCTCAGGAAATCCTTCATTGTGTCTCAGACAGGTTTTTCATCAATCTAGCAAGCTTTCCGCTTTGATGTATTTTTGTACAATTTTCCTTAAAGCCTTTTAAAAGTCTTAAACAGTTGTCACACACGATTTTGTGCTTCTAAGTTATTGGCCACATCTATGCATAAATAACCTTACATTTCTTAAATGCAAATGTGCCAATTAAAGCAATATTAGTATTGAGATTTTAATCTACCAAGAAGTTAGGAAATGCAGCCTGTGTAGAGGAATAAGGGGACTCTTTACTCCCTTGCCTGAGGGAATAGCCAGAGTCTAAGGCCTTGGCTACACTGGCGTTTTACAGCGCTGCAACTTTCTCGCTCAGGGGTGTGAAAAAAACACACCCCTGAGCGCTTCAAGATACAGTGCTGTAAAGCGCCAGTGTAAACAGTGCCACAGCGCTGCAAGCTAATCCCCATGAGAAGGTGGAGTATGTGCAGCGCTGGGAGAGCTCTCTCCCAGCGCTGGCGCCGCGACCACACTCGCACTTCAAAGCGCTGCTATATCTTGACTTTAATAAGGCTTTTGATACTGTCTTGCATTCCCTCCTCATAAACAAACTAGGGAAATACAACCTAGATGGAGCTACTAAAGGTGGGTGCATAACTGGTTGGAAACCCATTCCCAGAGAGCAGTTATCAGTGTTTCACAGTCAAGTTGGAAGGGCATATTGAGTGGAGTGCTGTAGGGATCAGTTTGGGGTCTGGTTCTGTTCAATATCTTCATCAGTGACTTAGATAATGGCATAGAGAGTATACTTACAAAGTTTGCGGATGATACCAAGCTGGGAAGGATTGCAAGAGCTTTGGAGGACAGATTAAAATTCAAAATTATCTGGACAAACTGGCGAAACGGTTTGAAGTAGGTAGGATAAAATTCAATAAAGACAAATGCAAAGTACTCCATTTAAAAAGGAACAATCAGTTGCACACATACAAAATGAGAAATGACTGCTTAGGAAGGAGTACTGTGGAAAGGGATCTGGGGGGTCATAGTGGATCAGAAGCTAAATATGAGTCAACAGTGTAAGGCTGTTGCAAAAAAAGCAAACATCATTCTGGGATGTATTAGCAGGAATGTTTTAAGGAAGACACAAGAAGTAATTCTCCCGCTCTACTCCATGCTGATTAGGCCTCAACTGGAGTATTGTGTCCAGTTCTGGGTGTCACATTTCAGGAAAGATGTGGACAAATTGGAGAAAGTCCAAAGAAGAGCAACAAAAACGATTAAAGGTCTAGCAAACACGACCTGTGAGGGAAAATTGAAAAAAAATTGGGTTTGGTTTAGTTTGGAAAAGAGAAGACTGGAGAGGGGAGACGTAATTTTGAAGTACATAAAAGGTTGTCACAAGGAGGAGGGAGAAAAAATGTTCTTCTTAACTTCTGAGGATAAGACAAGACACAATGGGCCTAAATTGCAGAAAGGGTGGTTTAGGTTGGACATTAGGAAAAATTTCCTAACGATCAGGGTGGTTAAGCCGTGGAATAAATTGCCTAGGGAGGTTGTGGAATCTTCATCACTGGAGATTTTTAAAAACAGGTTAGATAAACACCTGTCAGGGATAGTTTAGAAGACTAAGTAATACTTAATCCTGTCATGAGTGCAGGGGACTGGACTAGATGACTTCTCGAGGTCCCTTCCACTCCTATGATTCTATAATTCAATGGAACCAAGATTTCACTTCCAATCTTTTTACTGACAGTTGACTATTAGAGTTCAAATTGACCATTTGGATTTCAGAGAACTCTATTGCCCATATTATATTTAGTGTCTGTCATGAAAAGTCTCACAATGCCTGTCTAGAGTAAAATACCACAAAGGAGCATGAGGTATAAATTTAATAACTGGGCCATGTTCCAAAAACCTGCCGAGTATCCACACTCCCCCTCACTTCAATGAGACTGATTTCAAAGGGAGCTGCAGGTGCTCAGTACCTCTAAGGACATGTCTCACTACCTGGTCAATGCATCAAAGCTGGTCAACAGAATGACATCTGCAGCTATAGATAAAAGAGGGGGGAAATAGGATCACTGAGGCCCATGGGTTCTGGAATGGCAATAGCTGCAGAAAAGGGGATTTCCATGCTAATGCTGGTGAGACTGCCTCAGCAGCAAGATGCACTTTGCATATTTTACAGACAACACTAAAGACGTGGGGAGTTGATTGGACTTTTCATTACAGATTAGAGCAGTATATTTCCTGGAGAAGGGAAACACATAGGAATAATAGGAGACTTCAACTCAATGAGGGAGAGCCTGCCATTTTGTAGCTGCCATAAATTGCAGAGAGAGGGGAAAATTAAAAAAAACCACACGTGGCTTTATTTCTTTGTCAGGTGATGGTTTTTAAAAACATTATTAAATCATTTTTTTTAGAACAGGCACTGAGGGGAAGATGAGTGGCTCGACATTTAATATGTTGACTACTTGTTCCTGTCCATAAAATCTGTGCAATGTTGAGCACAGAGCCCCAAATATATTAGTAGGCTTCCAATCCTTTGGTTGTGCACAATACCATTTTGAAATAAAATTAATCTATTAAGTCATGCTGTACAACTATAGGTTTTATACACAGGGTCATAAATTTTAGGAAATTAACTTCTCCATAAGCACATGCTCAGGTAGTCTTCAGAACAGAGAGGTATATTTTAAATTTAATCACCATTTAATTAAGTAATTCTCAGTTTTTTTCATCTATCTTTAAATTCAGCCTTTGGGCTGAATTTGGACATTGTTTACTTTCACTTTTTTATCAAAAATTAGATTTGTTTCCGACATTTGTGTAAGTATCAGGTATATCAAGTACCGTGCTCTTCACTTTCATGTTTACATGTGGAGAATATAGCATCAGTTGTGAATGTTCTATACAGAGAGGGCCAGATCCTCAGCAGGTTTAAATCAGCTAGCTTCACTGATTTCAATAATGTCATAGTGTTTTGCACCCCTTGCGGATCTGGATTAGAAAGTGCTGTGCAATTATACAGTGAATAAGAATCTTATCTTCTTATCCGGCATGGAGGCTGTGTTTGAGTTTAATGGTCATGAAGGTTTTGTCCTGAGAAGCAGCCAGGTTTAGTTATTGCTTAAGGTTATGTTTAGAATTGGACTTGGAATAAAAGAACCTACCATCTTCAAGTCAATAACAAACTTTTTAAAATTGTTTTTCTACAGAGACTGTCATTCCATAGTATTTACATTAGACCATAAATGTGGACTGTTTATTCTTTGCAAAGCCTAATCTTTCCCACTAAGAGGAATTTCCTATTAACACTATCACCAAGAAAGCAGAGTGCAGAATATTGTCTTTAGGGATTATTCTGCCCTAAAAAGTGGATGTTTCAATTTACAATTATAAATTCAAATGACACTGGATTCTCAGGTGTTTGAGCCTCCATCACAGCACAGTTCTTACAAATTAGTTACTGGTGTGAGAGTAGAGGCTGACAGGAGTCTGCAGTCCTATTGGGAGATGTTCTGACACAAACATGCCTCATACACATCCTCTGGATCTGAAACACTCACATTTGCAACATACTCATTCAGTGATATAGTGCAGACCCTGCTAAAAGCTGATTGAAATGTCTCCACTACGTGAGATCTCTTTGTGCTTCTACTACATATATTACTGTCCTTGTCTTGGCAATGACTTCAGCACTTAGCCCCAAAAGCATAGATACGAGCTGGAACTTCTTGTCTGTACTTAAGCTTTAAAAGCAGTCTAGAAGATTTAGACAATGCATGCAAAATCATTTAAGTCTCATGAAAATCCAGGGAGGGGGCTAGACCCCTAAGTGTCCAAGTCACTTTTGAAAATGGGACTTAAGCTCCTAAATCATTTAGGCACCTTCTTAAATTTACTTTTGGGGGTAATTTTTTCTATCAATATCCCTGTCTCCTTTGATCATATGCCACCTATGTCATCCTTGATGGCATCAAGTCAAAACAGGCATACAACTCTCATCTGGCCATTAGAAATGGGGATACAGTTTTGTAATGAGATTATATACACAAATTATAGTTTCAGTGAACATCAAGAAGTTGTCATTTCAGTTGCCATCTACATCTTGAGTCAAGAACTCTTCATGCCTACTTCACCAGAAGCCGATTTCTGCTGATTAATATTTACTCACATGATTCTGTAGGCTCGCAATTGAAGCATAAAAGCCATCAATTGCCTTTTCAATCCTAGAAGATAATACATCATCTAGAAGTATTGCAGCATTTTTACAGAAAAAGATTAGTGCAATTTGCATAATTCATGCACTGACTTCACATACATTTTTGGCACAGAGTTCTAACAAATGATCAGAATATGCTTTTTTTTAAAAAACTCTGCAGTGAAGATGATTTCTGCCCTACAATTCAGTGTTCACACTCAAATGCTTCTTCTGGTGGCTAGAGAGATGCATTTTAATAAAAGATTTATTTCAATATTTATTTGGGATGGAAGGAAAAGTAAATCTTCTAAATGAAATACAAAACTGGAATGCAGTACTGTGTAGTAAGAAAAGCAGATAGCAGGATACTGCAAGATAAAGTGAAGGGAAGGCATATCTGTCTTACACCCTCCTGTTAGTTCTGGCCCCTCAGCATATAAACCACATTCATTTTGCACATCAAGAGGACCAAATTTTGCTATCTGCAAACCTGGAGAAACTCCACTGCAGTCAATGGAGCTACTCTGGCTTTACCCCTGTGCAACTGATTGCAGTATTTGTGCACACTTTTGGTGCATGTTGCACTGTTTCACCACTCAGACCCATTTCCTAACAAACTAAGCCTGACATATAAGTTACATTGCTGTTTCTATCACAACAAAATCTGGGTCAGATATTTCTATTGTTGTTGTACCCTCCTGACCTAGGCTGAATTTGTCCCAGTAGGCCTTAGAGGGACAATTTTTAGATGTCCCTTGTGGGTATTATCTACTACAAGCCCTAGGCCTATGGTTGTTTTCCATGTGGTCAGGGATTTAACAATGCTGAAACTGCTTAAAACTGTGTGTCAGAAAGACAGGATTCTAATCTCTTTATAAAACTGGCACAAAAAGGCAGAAATCAAAGGTGCTATGTTATATTCCAAATAATGTATACAGCTGTATCCTGCATGAGCACTCATTCAGGGTAAATATCTTTTCTCTGGCGGAAAAAATGCCTCTATCTTTTTTAACCCAGAGTTACTGTAGTGACATGATGCCATGATAGCTAGTTAAGATGTAGCATTACTAACCAGATACCTGTGTATGAGAAGGAGAGCAAATACAGCCTTGGATGGGGGAAATTCATGACTGGATGAGGGAGCCATCTCCCTGAACAAATGACTGTGAGGCCCCATAAGTCTTTGAGAATAGATACTAGGAAAGAGCAGTATTGGTTCAGACTTCACCTCCATTGTGTTACTAAAGGAATGAAGAAAGTGAATGAGATCTATAGAATGTTTCCCTTGCTATTGTCCCCAGTAGCCCACGTTATGGGACTTGGAAGAGTGAAAATTAGATTGCCTCCTTGTTGTGTTCACGGCATACAAACAGAAGTTACATAAAAGCATAAAATACCCTTGCTGGAAGGTTACAGTGTAGCACTACTCTATGTCTTAGACTTCAGAATGGCAAATATAGTGCCCATCTTTAAAAAAGGGAAGAATAAGAACCTGGCAACTACAGACTGGTCAGTCTCACCTCAGTCCCTGGAAAAATCATGGAGCAAGTCCTCAAGGAAACCATTTTGAAGCACTTGGAGGAGAGGAAGGTGATCAGGAACAGTCAACATGGATTCACCAAGAGCAAGTCATGCCTGGCCAACCTGATTGCCTTCTATGATGAGATAACTGGCTCTGGATATGGGGAAAGCGATGGATGTGATATATCTAGACTTTAGCAAAGCTTTTGATATGGTCTCCCGCAGTATTCTTGCCAGCAAGTTAAAGAAGTATGGATTGGATGAATGGACTATAAGGTGGATAGGAAGCTTGGTAGATTGTTGGGCTCAACGGGTAATGATCAACAGCTCAATATCTAGTTGGCAGCTGGTATCAAGCGGAGTGCCCCAGGGTTGGTCCTGGGGCTGGTTTTGTTCAACATCTTTATTAATGATCTGGATGATGGGATGAATTGCACCTTCAGCAAGTTTGCAGATGACATTAAGCTGGGAGGAGAGTTAGATACGCTGGAGGGAGGGATAGGGTCCAGTGACCTAGACAAATTGGAGGATTGGGCCAAAAGAAATCTGATGGGGTTCAACAAGGACAAGTGTAGAGTCCTGCACTTTGGACGAAAGAATCCCGTACACTGCTACAGGCTGGAGACCGACTGGCTACGCAGCAGTTGTGCAGAAAAGGACCTAAGGATTACAGTGGATGAGAAGCTGGATATGAGTCAGCAGTGTGCCCTTGTTGCCAAAAAGGTTAACGGCATATTGGACTGCATTAGTGGAAGCATTGCCATCAGATGGAGGAAAGTGATTATTCCCTTCTATTCAGCACTGAGGCCACATCTTGAGTATTGCATCCAGTTTTGGGGCCCCCACCACAGAAAGTATGTGGACAAATTGGAGAGAGTCCAGCAGAGGGCAACAAAAATGATCAGGGGGCTGGGGCACATGACTTATGAGGAAAGGCTGAGGAAACTGGGCTTGTTTAGTCTGCAGAAGAATGCGGTGAGATTTGATAGCAGCCTTCAACTACCTGAAGGGGGGTTCCAAAGAGGATGGAGCTCGGCTGATGTAAGTGATGGCAGATGACAGAACAAGGAGCAATGGTCGCAAGTTGCAGTTGGGGAGGTCTAGGTTGGATATTAGGAAACACTATTTTACTAGGAGGGTGGTGAAGCACTGGAATGGGTGGTGGTGGAATCTCCATCCTTGGAGCTTTGTTAAGGCCCGGCTTGACAAAGCCCTGGCTGGGACAATTTAGTTGGTAGTGGTCCTGCTTTGAGCAGGGGGTTGGACTAGATGACCTCTTGAGGTCTCTTCCAACTCTAATCTTCTATGATAACATACAAGAACTCCAGAAAAGAGAGAGACAAAGCAAGCTGCTTCCCAAAACAGAAAGGCACAAATCAGCCAACCTTACTGTAGTCTGGAATGACTGCAGACTGACTGCAGCTGCTAGGTCTCATTGCCTGCTTCCTTAAAAAGCCCCCTCGGCTGAAAAACAGAACCAGGAAAATGCCCTGATAATTTAAAGTGACAGCTTACATTTGCAACAGTTTTCAAACACCACTGTTTTCACAGTACAAATGAGTCACACACCAAGGAATGTTTGACTAAAGCCCTAATCAGAAACCATTTGTGTGTGTGTAGTTGGAGAAAATGAGAAGGAGAGTGCACAATAATTATAGAGCAGATCTGTGGCCTAACTATTACTATCCAGGGGAAGAAAAGGAGCAACCTGCTCACTGAAGATATAAAAGATGGAAGAGTCATTATGAGGTCCTGATTCCTGACCTCATTGTCTATGAATCCTATTATGGGTAGTTGACAAGGAATGGAAATAATGTATTCTATCCAGTTTCCAAAAGTCCAGCAGGCTTGTTATCTTCCTTTTATATTACTGAGAACATTCATCCTGCCCTCATCAAGATCCATTCCCTTTCATTTCAGATCTTCTTGTTAAAAATAAGCACAATTTTAAATTAAAGGGATGCTGCCAGGTTAAAGATCATGTCTCTCAGTGGTGGTATCTGGCATTTCTTGTTTGTTACATTGCCTCAGATGATTAAATCTGAAAAAAAAAAACTTAGGACTAGGCTGAGATATGGTAGTCTGTGTGCCAGCAATTGCTCTGTGATCCTTGGTTGTCTGGGCACAAATTGAGTAATTTAGATGTCTGAGTATGAGATTTGTGAGCAGAATCAGGTTCTTACACCTCAAAAAGACAAACCGGGCCTGAAAAACGTCAGGGACAAAAATGGAGGGTCTGTTTAGGATGGGCTGAAAATTGGACCCTAAATCTCTAATTTACACTTCCATATTACTATTGTTCCATTTTTTGTAATTTTCTCAGTTTGGGTGTTCAGAAGGGATAATTAGTGTAAAAGAACCTGAAAGTGATTTTCACTAAAAATTGGCGACATACAAACAACCACTGCTGTTGCAAAGATAATGCAAACACTTCAGCAATCGTGGAGAAAAATCATGTGTGATCAATCAGAAATGAAGCAGGAGATTCACCCACACCTAGGAGACTACAAACTCATAGCAAGAATGTGAACTTTCTGAAATAATGGTTAAATGTGTAACAAGTTCTGCTACATTTGTACAAATGATGATTTTCCCATAAGTTATAGCATAGTAAAATCTGGATGGATCTTTACAGGTACAATGAAAAACATTTCTCTGACCTAAGCACTATCTCCCTGCCAAATTTCAGGGTCATACCCCACACTTCTGAGATGCTAGAGCTGTTCAAAGAGTGTTTGGACTATTTATTGCAAACAGGTAAAACAAATTCATTCTTGCAGAGTGCCAAGCCCTTTCTGAAAAAACTTGCCAAAACTCTTCACCTGAGGTTGACGCAATATGGAAAATTTCAGCCTGAATTGTTAATTTGTCACAGATACTGGTAACTGAAAATGAGGTGTGACAGTGTGTCAGAACAGCCAGGTGGCCAGTCATGGCTTGAGCAGGAGCAAACTGGAACAGGAGTAGGCTGTCAGAACTACCAGGTAGCATCCCCAACAAGTGGATCCCTGGAGTGGCTGCTTTCTTTAGGAATCTATATACCTGCCTTAGGGTCACCTGGTTAGACCCTTGCTTGTGCATTAGCTGGATGCTTAGGACTCGCAGGTAATTGTCTCATATGATTAATTAGGCTCAGGCATGACTCATCCAAAAGGCTACGATTTAGTTATAAGTATTTTTAGTAAAAGTCATAGACAGGTTACAGACAATAAACAAAAGTTCACAGCCAATGACCTGTCCATGACTTGTACTATATACCCAGAGGCTGCCTGAGCAGCGGAAGGGGGCAGCTGGCCCTGAGGCCACCCCAGCAGCAGCTGGTGTTGCTGTCCCCAGGGTCATCTGAGCAGTTGGCTCCCAGGGCCAACTGCTTGGGTGGCCCTGGGGTCAGCCACGCCAGTCACTGGAAAAGTCACAGTTGTCACAGAGAGTCATCAGGCTCAGAACACTCCTATAATGGAATGGATCTGGCAGCCTTAACAGAAGTGGCACTGACTGCACCACTGACTATCCAAATTAATGAGGCAAGAAGGGGTATGTCAGAAACTACCGTTCTCTTTGCAAGTGGGCCAATATAAAAAGTAATCAGTGTGACTTTATTGGTGCAGTTTCATTCTAGGACTTCCAGTGGACATTCTTCTAGACAAATTCTCATTTTAAAATGAGATCAAAATGCCTTGCTGGTGCCTAGTTTGAATTGGTACATTCCATTGAATAGTGCTTATTTTGGCAAATGCTGCCATTTTCTTACTTCTTACTCATAGTTGAAGGTTAAGAGGGGATTTTGTAAAATAATCATCCATGCATAACTTGCAGTCAGATAAACAGTAATATACAAAAGGGAACAAGGGTATGGGTTATGCTAGAAGACTATTAATCTTTGAAACAGACCCATACTAGGACATCAATCAAAGTTAATGAACTGAACATATATTAAAGGGACTATATAGAACACATCTGCTTTAATGACACTCTTCACTACTTTTGACTGCACCTCCAAATAACTTAAAAATGATGAATGAGGCAGTGAGACTGAACAGCATGTAAGCCATCACTAGTTGAATTCTGATCTGTAGAACTGACTTTGCTCATCATTAAAATACTTGCAACCAATATGATGACCCTTTATGATGTTCTGAGATGCAATCCAGGCAGAAGAGAGGTTGTGTCACTGCCTTCACTGTGCCTTAAAACGCTTTACTGGTATAACTCCCTGTCTGGATGCTGCCAGCCAGCAAACAAGCATGCACTGAGTCTGCGTGTTGAGCAGCTGTAGTTCAGCACTATGACACCAGCAGCCAGCCTACAACACAACAGTTCCCCTCCCCACCGTCTCCATCAGCCTCCCCTGTAACACTCAGAATTAGTAACAGTTGTTGCTCCATTAAAGAGACAAAAGTAAATCTTGTCACTTTAACTGGAGGTAACAAGCCTTTCAATTCAAACACAGCACTGGATTGGCATATAGTAAAAATAAAGCAAGTTTATTAACAAAAGGGCATAGGTTAACTGATACCTAGTAGATAGGATAAAGACAAAATGATTACAAGCAAAAAAAAAAGTAAAATACCCTTTCTAGTGGCTAAGACTTAACTGAACAAGATACAGCCTTGGTTCAAGGTAGATTTCTTACCTGTTTTTCTTTCTAGCCATGGTTATCTTCTCTCAGACAGGACCTTTCACAGAAGTACAAGATGCTAGTTTCCCATGTCTTCCCAGGTGGAAGATCTTTGCCTGAGCAGGTTTCTCACGTATATTCAGTTCCTAGAGACTTCAGTCTTGGATGTAGGACCCATCCAGAGGTGCTGGAACAATTTGTATAGTGGGAGTGCTAAGAGCCATTGAACCAAACTGTAAACCACTTCAAACCAGAGGATGCCGCAGCATCCTCTGCACTTCTAGTTCCAGCACCTATGGACCCATCTTTCTCAGCTTGCAGGAGTTCTGGCCACTTGTCTCTGTCTAGTGTTGGATTCAAAGATGGCTTCTTGCTCCTTATATCTCCCCAAACTCACTGTTTGTCCCCAGATTCAGGATAACTTCTTGCTTTTCTTCCCTTCCTGTGAACTTCCCACCCCCCTGCTGATTCGTATGGTAATGGGGCTTCTGTTGTTTTGATTCCACCCTGCTTAATTTACATAGGACAGAGATAGGCAGATAGCTGCCTTCCCTCCTGTCTGGGAGAAAACCTGTTTTCCTCCCTCTGGTCACAGACTTTAAAATATGATATCAATGAGGATCCATACTTACTCAATAGTGTTAATATGTACATTTCACAATGATATTAATCAGCAGTGTGTCACCATTTTGCATATGACACCTTACATGACCCCTTTTAGATACAGATTTTGGCAGTCAGTTGGAGTACCTTGAGATGGACAGACCAGCTGAAGCTCATTGCTATATACCAGCGTGTCCCTTGCCATCAGGAATTAGGGTACTCTGAGGGTCACACCCATCTCCACACATTATAACTTAACCATGAAGAGGTGCTCTGAACAAATGTCAAATCTAATTCCCCCTGGTTGCTATTACAGAAGGCTTTAATTGGTGAAAATTAAAAACAAAAAACAAAAAACAACTTTCCTACTGGTTACTCAGTTCCTGGGTTTCAGATTCTAAAGAAGGGGGAAAAGTAGCAGAAGCCAGTAGCATATTGAAAATCAACGTAAGTTAGTAGTCATGGTACTATGGCCACATTTATGGTGACATTCCTATGGCCGTAGAGAGCTTATATTAAACAAAACACAAGATAGGCAAACACTACAGGTTCAAGAATGTAAAGTCTCAGATTTTTGTATGGTTTTGTTCCATGTGGAAGGATGAGCATTTTTTATAATAAAAAATCTGGGTTTTGATTTTTTTTAAAGTTCTTTTTTTCAAAATTCCTAGAAGATTCCCACAGAAGCAGGAAACATAGTGCCATGCACAGAACAGGGCACAGCATATAACAAACAAGCCAAAATCACTGAGGGCCACTTGGAAAAAACATATTGGCATGAATGGATTAATATTTACATACCTGTCAGTAATTAACCACGCTCATGTGACTTTAGGCATAGCAATATTTTTCTCATTTGAATATCAAATCTGCAGTTATTGATTGTATATTTAATTTTAACAAGAAGCATCTGTTTCTCTAGCCCAGCCTTTCGTTTTTGGTTCCTAGTTTTCCAAAATGCCGAGTACAATATCTGTGCCATAAAAGGCTGTCAAAAATGTTCTGAATAGCGAAGGAAAAACTGGTGTGTGCTGCTAGCAGAGATGCTTTTGTATTATATCTGTTGGAGTAAAAGATCTAGACTGCAACTCAGTAGCCTGGTGAATCTTAATCTGACATAAAGAGTGAGGGATAGACTGCCTTGTATTGCTTGGACGGTTAAGAAATTGGCACTGATGGCCTCTGGAAAGAATCCTCTCTAGTTCGTCTCTGTCTGGAGAGCCTCAAAGGTGTAAAAGGGCAACAAAAGGGGATACTTAGTGCTCCAGAAAGGATGCCCAAGACCCTCTTCTGCAGCCACTTTGAAAACAAAGAGCAACTGCAAAACTGGTGGATCCAGCCCACTGAGGAGGGAATCCCTGGTTGACCTAGAGCTATCATACCACCTTGATACCATCCTCTGACAGAAGGGGGCGCGGTTGGAAAAGAGGGAAGCTGGGTATCAAGTTAAAACAATGTCATGCCTGCTCTAGCTTACAGTAGGAACTGACCCACTGTGCTGCTCCTCTCTGGTCCTGAGTAGAACGCAGCTCAGATCACAGAATTCAGGCCAATCATTTTGGATCAATGACTGAGATTCTCACTGTCCAGGAGTATGCAGGTCAGTGTTGAAGCCCTTGGGTTCTGCAATTAGTTGGAGAAAACAGTGGATGATGTCCACTTTCAGTGCTGGCTGCTGTCAGAGTAGCATTTGCAATTGATTTAAGAGGTGACAGATTGCCTAGCCAATTAGAGGAAAGAGTCTCTAACACAAAGCATTTACAGGGAGGGCTACAGCAAGTGGTGAGCCTTTGAGATAAAGTGAGAGAAGGAGCCAACCCCGTGAGAGGGTTAGGAAGCCCCACCTTTACAAAAATTCTAAAACGGGACAGTGTTTGTTGCCAATTTTTGCTCAGTGTGAAGCTCTCTATATGTTGAGAAGTATGGAAGAACAGCAAAGGTGTGGCCATATGTTTTGGGTGCCAGTCATCAGGATGCTATGCAGTCTGCCAGGCCCCAGCCCTAAGGCTCGGATGAGGTAGTCAGGAGACAGTTATAAATGAGGAGGGCAGCTGTCCAGATTATAATGGAGTTTTGCAGAATAATGCAACTTGAATTTAATGTTGGGAAGCCCTTGCAAGTCTCATAACTAGATCTTGTTTAGCCATTCTGATTATATATTTGATACGTATACAACTGTACATATGAAAGAGCAAGGTGGCATCAAATCTAACAAGTCACAGAGATTTATAGTCTAGATTTAAAATCCGTCTCAGTGGATGATAGTCAGAAGCAAGCCTGTGTAGATTTTCAATGGCATGCAAGATTTAGAGAAATTGGTTTTAGTATTTTCAGCACTATAATATGAAAGCACAGGAAGGATCTGAGTATTTAAACACAACTCTCTGTGGGCATCACACCATCTACCACACACCATTAACTGAAGATTAAAGAGGGTGTAAGACTAACAGTAATGAGAGATTTCACTGGAGCATGATGGTTTCTGTTCAGCTCATCAGTAAAAATAGCCCAAACTTACAAGGGCTCTGTGGTGTAATAGATTACCATGGAGATTTGGGTTCAAATTATTTTTAGGGTACAGACGAATCTTTGAGTTATCCTAAGAGATCATTAGGCTTTAGCAGGATTAGAGTTTTATTGATAAATGTTGGTAAATGCCAATTTCACTCTACACGCACAAACCACTGAGAAAATACTTCCATTGATAATAATTGAAATGTCTACATAGGCAAATAACAAAAATACCGCTTGAAAACTTCTTAGTGTTTTATTCAAAGAAATTTATATGTATATTTTGACATGTGATGTTGACCATTTGTGTTTTAATGGTTATGACATTTTAACGTTTTAATCTCAGTCTACTATCATTAAATAATTGCTTGACACCCCCACCCCATTATTTCTCACAACTGTGAAAAGGTAATCAATAAAAATAAAAAAGCCTTAATCCCATAATTTGTACAACTGTGAAAAATTTAAGTCGATAAAAATCTAAAAAAAAATGAGAAAAACATTGATATTATCCACTGAAATTATGAAAAACAAATTGAATTCTGCCAAACCTAGGGATAGTGGATGCTTTTTTTGAACCCCTCCAAAATTCCCCCAAAGAATGTAATACAGTGAGGCACAACTCAGGACACCATTCTTTGATTTGCAAAAGCCTCTATGCTGTAATAAGCGGGGATATTAAGGACTGGATGAAAGGCTGATGGAAGCTCAGTTGGCACCTTTGGAAGCAGCAAAGCAATAAAAATCTAAATCTGATTAACTGCCTCACTAAATTGTGAATATAGTTACCAGTCTCCGAGGAGAGGCAAGATGGGGAATTAGCTGATTGCAAACTTAGAAAGGGGCTTTGCTGTGCAGATGATGGTCAAATACATATACAAGAGATGGACAATGTACTGAGAGCAGCCAGGAGTGAATGGTCTCATTGCAACCTACAGAGTGCCTGAGCCAGGCCTTCTTATGTTTGTTCACAGAATTCCTTAAAGCAACAATTCCCAGTTCAGTGGTTTGAGATTTTAAGAATGTTTCATCTGGTCATAAGATTTAGTAAACATGACATCTAATCTGTCTCCCTTTGAAGCTGGAGTCTGCATTGGTTAGTGTGTTGTGCCTGCCTCAGCCACAGATCATGTGAGCCACATTTGGGGTCGGGAAGGAATTTTCCTCCAGGGCAGATTGGCAGAGGCCCTGGAGGTTTTTTGTCTTCCTTTGTAGCATGGGGAAGGGTCATTTTGTGGAGGATTTTCTGCAGCTTGAGGTCTTCAAACAACAATTTGAGGACTTCAATAACTCAGACATAGGTTAGGGGTTTGTTACTGAAGTGGGTGGATGAGATTCTGTGGCCTGCGTTGTGCAGGAGGTCAGACTAGATGACCATAATGGTCCCTTCTGACCTTAAAGACTGTGAGTCTATGAGTCAGTTATGGTAACTGTCACAGGGCCCTGGGCCCTTTAAAGGAGTCAGAGCCAGCCTACCTGTGGTGGACTCCACTGAAGGGAGGGAGCCAACCCAACTCCACCTGGGGATAGCTAAGGGCCTTGTAAGGAGGCATGCTGGCTCCCCGCCGCACCTGAGGGGGAAGAGCCAGAGCAGGCACCTCCGTGGGCGGAGCCAGTACCGCCTGTCCCCGCCCCCCGGAAGTCAAGGGGCGGGACAGGAAGTATAAAAGCCAGGGCCCAGAGCTCAGTGTCCCAGGACGCCGAAGAGTACAGACGTGGAGGCCTGAGCTCTCCGCTCGGGCCCAGCTTGCCCTGTGTCGCTATATCCCGAGGAGCGCTGGCCAGACCTAACTTGGGCCAAGTATCCAGGGAGCGCTGGCCGGACCTACTCTCGGGCCAAGTATCCAAGGAGCTGCTGCCGGACCTACTTGGCCAGTATCCAGAGGAGCCGTGGCCGGACCTGGACCCGTGCTGCGGTTATCCTGAGGCCCTCAGCCTGAACTACCCTGCGCCCACTGGCCGGAGGAGCCGTCCAAGCCTGTTCCCCCAGTCTCTCCAAGGAACCTATGGTCTGGGACCCACCGGGACTAACGACGGAGGACATGGTACAGGGTGGAGGGAAGTTGAGTGACAGTAGGGCCCGGGGCAGCTGGATGACAGTCAGGCCGCAGATAGCCCCGAGCTATGGCTGATGTGTATCAGCCATGGACCCACTGACCAACCCTGTGTCAGTGTGTTCGCGTATGGGAGCTCCTATGCATCACCCTGTCAGTGTGTTTCGTTGTTCGGATCCCCAACTGACCGCTTACTTAGTCGGCCAATCCGCCCTACCAGAGGCTCGGGCTTGGAACGCGAGCGAGTGGGGTGGAGCCTCGTCACCCCTGCCACCCGTCACCGGGTGGCAGATTTCCCCTCATCCCAAAACCCCCTGAGCTGTTGCTTACGAACTGTTTTTGGGTGCCCTCGCCCTGCCTGAAAGAGGCCGGCCCGTAGCTATTGCTACCGTACTGTCCCTGCCCCAGAGTGCCAGAGCCTGAAACTGTTTGGTGCCCGCCCTGCCCGTAAGGGCCAGGGCTCCTAGACTTTGTTGCCGCTCTGCCCTGCCCCAAAGGGTCAGAGCCCGAACTGTTTGGTGCCCGCCCTGCCCAAGGGCCAGGGCCTCTAGACTTTGTTACTGCTCTGCCCTGCCCCAAAGGGTCAGAGCATGAACTGTTTGGTGCCCGCCCTGCCTAAGGGCCAAGGCCTCTAGACTTTGTTACCTCTCTGCCCTGCCTCAACGGGCCCGAGCCTGAACTGTTTGTGGCCCCGCCCTGCCTAAGGGCCAGGGCCCATAGACCTTATTTGCTTGACCCTCAAGTACAGGACCAGCGTGGAACCCGTCCCGTGCCTAGAAGGAGGCACCCTGGCTCCCCGCTGCACCTGAGGGGGACGAGGCCCGAACCGACGGGCTTACAGGCCTAAATAGCAGCAGGGCAGTTGATAAAGTAAGGAGCACCTGGACCTGATAAAAGGCTTAGGAGAGCTCAGCTAACAGGAACTCTGAAAGAGAGGAGTTTCTAGGGACCCTGAACTAACCACAAGCTTTCCATGCAGGGAGGTCTGACGGAAACCTTGAACAAAGTGGTGAAAAACCACGGAGCTATGTAGACAGCAGAGAAGCCTGAGGCCGTACAGCAGAAGGAGCTGCTGCTGGAACCTAGAGACTTCTATTTTGGGACTGTTAAGTTTCACTCAGACTCTGAGGTAAGAGCCTTTAACTCTCGTTCTAGTGCTGCTTTCAGAAGGCTTTATTAAAGGGAGATAGACTGCTGTAGAGTATTTTGGCTTCTCGTTCACCAAGCTATTTGTGACCTCCTTGTTTTCCCATTAAGGGAAACTGAGACAGGCCATAGCAGAACTGCACTCAGCTGTGAAAGGGGGTGTTTGGGAAGCTCTCTTGCCTCTTCTACCATAATCTTGAGCTGGGTTTCTGTTGTATCATTGGGCAATTTGTGTCTGCATGACTCCTCCCACCTTGTCAAAGACTACCTATAATCCAAATAACATGATCATCCTGTATTAGTCCAGTCCAATGTTTTAAACAGACGTGGGCATAATTTTCATCCAAGGAGCTTGTACAATGTGTGACAAAGTTCCTCCTCTATCTTGGTGGGTCCTGCACCAAGTCCAGAGACCGTCCCCTCTGGTAGAAGACACAGTACAGGTCAATTCTTCCTGTATCTGATCAGGAGTTGGGAGGAACCTGGGCCCACCCTCTACTCTGGGTTCCAGCCCAGGGCCCTGTGGACTTTAGCTGTCTAGAGTGCCTCCTGGAACAGCTGTGTGACAACTACAACTCCCTGGGTTACTTCCCTATGGCCTCCTCCCAACACCTTCTTTACCCTCACCACAGGACTTTTCTTCTGGTGTCTGATAATGCTTGTACTCCTCAGCTTGTACAATCTCTGTCATCAGCCTTCTCTCACTGGGCTGCAAAGACTCCACTCTCCATCACGTTCTCTCGTTCTGCTGGCAGGTGCAGCTTCAACTGCTTTGGCCTCCTTTCTGGTCCCCTACCAGGGGGCCCACTACCAGGTGCATTATTCCACGGGGGAGGCCCAGTGCTACCTCTGTCAGGTGATGGGGCACGTCCGGAGGAGCATCTGGGACCCCCGAACCCCAGCCGGGCACTGGCCCCATCATTGCCGGTGTTCCTGACTGCCTGGAGCCCGGAACCACCCCTCCTCCTTCTCAGTCCACCACTGCTCCCACTTCGGCCCAAGGGTTACCTCCCCCAGTCCGCCCAGATAAGCAGGAGAACCCCGCTTCCACTGCTTGCAGTCTGGCGGGGCCTGTGGAGGAGGGTGCAGCGGAGATAGTACTGGACATGAGAGAGGGCCCACCCCGGGGGAATCTTCCATCCCTCGTGCCTCCCTACCGCTACCTCCCCAATCCATCGCCCCTGATCCCTGGCCCAACGCCTGTTAGCCAGCCCCAAGACAATGCCGTGGAGGGCTGGGCCATAGTAGAGGGGAAGTGGGACAAGTGGAAGGCTCAAGCTCTGCTCCTTCCCACCGATGCAGAAGCCCCCTGGAAGACCAGGAAGGGAAGCACCGATGCCAAGCCTTCCACTTTGCCCCCGGGTGTGTTCCATCCACCAGTGCTGGCTGGTAAAGACATGGCAGCATCGGAGAGTACCACCCCACCTACCTCTGGAGTCCCTTTCCTTGAAGGCGCCCGATGGAGTCCCTCCTGCCCCCTTAACAGTTGAAGCCCTTGCGAGCCCTGAAGCGAGTGTTCCTTCAGGTGCCAGTGGGGAGAACTCTGGGGTGGTGGAAAGTGATCTCCCCTTCATTTATGAGGAGATCAAGGCCCTGGGGTCTGATCCCAGTCACCCAGGGGGAGTACAACCCTCTGCCAGCGGGCCTCAATCTAAGCGACCTCACCCGGCCCCCATTTCCCCATGCTCCCTCCCTTTAACCACTCCTTCTGCTCCTGCCTCCAAGGGTCCCCTGGGCTCTTCCATCTGCCCGGCCACAGATAGCACCCTGCTGACGGCTGCCAAGCCTACAGAAGTGACGGCCAGGCCTTGCTATGGAGGGCCTGGTCTTCAATGATGTTTCTCTTGGGAACCAGGATCTGGTCTGGGACCTCTTGAAGCTCAGGTGTAGGGATGGTCTGTCCTTCACCCTCCTGTCCCTGGATCCGGAGAAGACATTCAACAGGGTGGACCACAGCTATCTCCTGAGCACTCTGCAAAAATTTGGCTTCGGACCCCAGTTTGTGGGTTTTTTCCAGGTGCTGTATGCTTCCGCAGACTGTCTGGTCAGGCTCATCTGGACTCTGATTGAACCAATCAGTTTCAGGCGAGGAGTACTGTAAGGGTGCCCCCTCTCGGGCCAGCTTTACGCTCTGGCAATTGAGCCCTTCCTCTGCCACCTCTGCAGGAGATTGAAGGGGTTGGTGCTGTAAGAGCCGGAGCCATGGCTGGTCCTGTCAGCATACGCTGATTACGTGCTCCTCGTGGTCCAGGACCCGGGTGACTTGGCAAGGGTGGAGGCTTGCCAGGCCACCTACTCAGCAGCCTCCTCCACCCAGGTCAATTGGGTCAAGAGCTCTGGTCTGGTGGTCAGGGACGGGTTGAGGCAAGCTCCCTCCCACCCTTGCTTCAAGCCATCCAGTGGAGCGTGGGTCCGCTGCTCTATCTTGGCATTTACCTTTCTGCCATGCATCTGTCTCTGCCAGAAAACTGGTATGGTTTGACTGGCAGGGTGATGGAGTGGCTTCGGAAATGGACAGGACTACTCCGGTGCCTCTCCCTCCGAGGGAGGTAACTGGTGCTCAGTCAACTAGTCCTGTCCATGCTCTGGTACCAACTCAACACCCTGGTCCCAGCCCCGGGCTTCTTGGCCCACCTCCGGACGGTGATTCTGGAGTTCTTTCGGCCAGGACTGCACTGGGTGTCTGCAGGGGTCCTCCACCTTCCCCTGGTGGCAGGGCAGGGCCTGAAGTGTCTACACACTTGGGTCCATGTCTTCCGTCTCCAGACCCTGCAGAGGCTCCTTTATGGTGCAGGTAGTCCGGCATGAACGGTACTGGCTCATACCTTCCTGCGCCACTTCCAAGGGCCCTGAAACGACTGGCAGCTCCTTTATCTCCATCCGAGAGGTCTTCCACGAGACCCTTCTGGGCTGCTGGTCTTCTACCAGGACCTCCTCTGCACCTGGAAGCTGTTCTCAGCGACCAGGTCTGTGGCAGCCACCGAGGGAACAGATCTCCTCGCAGATCCCCTACTACACAACCCCCAGCTCCGTGTGCAGGTGGCAGAGTCCCCTGCAGTGCACCAAAGGTTGATCCTAGTAGAAGTCACCAGAGTTGGAGACCTCTTGAACTACGACTGGGGAGACTGGCTAGATCCCCTTATACTCGCTCAGTGCATGGGGCTCTCCAGGCATCGTACTCCTCGGCACATACTTCAGGAGGTGAGGGCCGCTTTGCCGCCCAGTGCTCGGGCCTACCTTGACCAGGTCCTGCGAGAGGGCACGCCCCGCCCACCCTCCACCCCAGGCCCTCCGAACCTTTTCATCAGGCCCCTGCCCCATGGACCCAACTGCCCCCCACCCCAGCCCCTTCACCATGAGCCTGCTGCACGATCTACAGCTGCTCTGTTTCCAGACTGCGCTGAGGAAACATCTATACACGCTTGTGCTCCATACCCTTCACTTCCTCACCCTTGCGTCCAATCCCAACACAGAATGGCGGGACCTCCTGCCACCTCTAGAGGGTGAGGAGCCCTGGTGAGCCAGCCTATACTCTGCCCTGGGCCCAAAGCCTGCAGGGGATATCAGTTGGCGGCTCCTTCATGAGCACGGGCGTGTACTTGGTGTGGTTTACCCCGATCCTGAACACCTGCCCCTTCTGCGGCTTGAGGGAGACCCTGGCGCACATTTACTTTGAGTGTGCCAGGTTACAGCTCCTATTCCGCCTCCTCACAAATATTTTGTTATGCTTCTGGCTGCACTTTTTCCCCTCACCTCCTTATCTATGCACTCCCCATCCCGTGGCCCCACAAAGCTACGGGACCTCATAGTCAGCCTCCTCCTGGCTCTGGCTAAAACGCCCACCTATAAAACCAGGGAGAGGAGGCTGGCCGATGGGGTGTCCTGTGACTGTGGGGCCTATTTCCAATCCTCCATCCGCTCACGCATCTGGGCACAGTTCCTCTGGGCAGTGTCTGCTGGTTCCTTGACACCTTTGAGGAGCAGTGGGCACTGTCCAGGGTTCTCTGCTCAGTGTTCTTGTCAGGTTCCCTTTGTTTGACCCTTTGACCTCACTCCTGTCCCTGTTATGTCATTAGTTGTCCCCCGGAATTATTTGGTTTCCAGGCCCTGTGGTTACTCCCCTTAGGCTGGCGGGGGGGGGAGGGGTCCTTTAGCAGTGGGAGCGTTCTGACTGCCCACTTCCTGGTTCCATATAGGAACACTCTCCTGTAGCCATCTGGCCTGACCCTGTCACAAATGCTTTTAGGTTCCAACAAACTGCTTCCTACTCCTCCACACATAACCATATATAGCCTTCTGTTAGTTAGAAAAATTATCATTCATGTGTATTATGTTCTAATTTCTTGATTTTAAAATGCCTCATCGAGTCTTCAGTGACCATTGTCTAGTTCTGCCCTTTGGAACTGGATGAGCTGGTCAGTGTATTCCAGTGAGACTATTCATGTAAATTAAGGAGAGTTTCTGAGGCTAATATCCATGTGGCTTTCAGTTAGCAATCATGAATATAATTTTTGGGATCCAAGCTGAGAATGATCAAGAGGAGCATCTGTTTTTTTTGAAAATGACAATTTATATTTCAAGGAAGCTATTTATGTTTTAACAGCCCTATTCTCTAAAGGTTCCTGGGGTCTGATACTTCTGATTAGGAAAATGATCTCTGGACCTCTGTATTTGGTATTCATTACACTAACAGCCCTAATAAAGCTATCTGGTATTAATATGAATGCACATGATATCCAATTCCACTGTCCTTTAGTAATGAACCAACAGAGCATTACTTTAAAGTTAGAAATTTCCCCAAAGCATGCACAGAACAGCAAGTATCTAAAATAATTCTCGGGAAAAGGAGCAAACTGGGAAATATTTCATTTGCTTCTCTTAATCAGAGGGAAAATCTTACTGTTTTCTGCCTGGTTGCCAATGTGAAGTTTGCATCAGCTAACTGTGTTGTATGGTCAACATGTTCAAATAGCCTAAGTCCCACTTTCAAAAGTTAATAAGACTTAGGCACCTAAGTGACTTGGGCCCATTTGAAATCTCTTCCCATGTGCAATTGTTCAGCATGATGTCAGAACATTTATCTTTTCATTTCAAGAGAGCTTTGAATTGCTCGTCATTCTTTTGAGAGAACAGGAGTGTGTCTTGAAGTGTGTATGAATGATCCATCTGAATGTGTGTAGTATGTAAAGTTCCTAATGCCCTCCTAATTCATCCCTGTGACATATTATGGGCATGGCTGGTATTTTCCATTATAAGGCCCTATTTTTAGTTGCTTTATAACTTTTTATCAAACTTCTACTGTTTATGTTTAACTTTCCATGTTGGATGTCTGCCTCAGGCTGAAGTTTTTTGCAAAGATTTGAGACACAAAGGCTTAACTGTTTCTGAGAATGAGGCAAGGGAAAAATACACATTTCTTGCCTGTGTTTTTTTTGTTGTTTTTTTGTTTGTTTGTTTTTAAATTCTGGCAATGTTTTATTTGAAAAGCTCTAGCTCATCTATGTCTGGAGCCTGCACATGAAACTTGGTGGCAGGAATGTGCCTTTTGTTCGTCCCCTGTGAAAATTCACCCAAATTTGTGGCCTTTGAAAAATTGCAGATTGCACATGCTCAGTCAAGACTTCTTAAATTTTAACAAAACTTTCCAATTTTCCATGTTCCAGCCTAGAGCTAAGTAGGACTTTTCCTTCAATTACAGCTCTGGGCTGCTATGCTGGGTCGAGGCACTTGAAATTGAGAGCAGGGAACCTATTGCAACTGGGGAATCAGTGGGAACAGGGAGTAGGAATAGGGAATGGCTATTGGAATAGGGAACTGGGAATGGCTGGGTGGTGAGGCCGGTATGGGGAATTCAAGAATTGAAAGCAGGACTTGCTTGGCAACGAGACTGAGATGAGAAATGCAAGAAGTGAAGATTGGGACTGTCTAGGTGAGGAGAATGAGACTGGCACAAAAAGCCAGGGTTGGGGAAGAGACAGGACTAGGACATGGACAGGTTATAGGAGACTGGGAAATAGGAGTCAAGCTTCAGGGGAAATGGACAGAAGATGGTGGGCCCACTAGAGCATACTCCCATCCAGAGCCTGGAATGGAACCCAAGATGCCCGAGTTTCATCATTCCTTTTCTGTCTGCAAATATCTGTGAAACCCAGTATCAGCATGTCTGTCTCATCCCCCTCTGCTGCTGGTCAGCATAGAGGATTACACCTACTTTTGCTAAAAGTTACTCCATTAGATCAACTGACAGAGGTATGTGCAGTGGGGCTAAAGGTTCCAACCTTTGAGCTTGCAAAGTCAGGCCCTCAACAGTTATGAAATGCCAGAATTAAGGTTGCCTGGGCAGCCTTAACTTGCTACCTTTGTGCAAATTAGGTCTGATTACATGATCACCTTCTACATTTTTCCATAGAACTCCTGCCTCATTCAGTGCACAAAATGGCTGCTGCTCACCCAATGAGCAGTTATTCAATATTTTGTTTTCTTCTTGAATGTGTGGCCCCAGGCCTTATTTACTGCACACTAGTCAAACCCTTTCTCATTAAACTCGGATGGGTGGTGATGCACATGAGGGAAAATATCAGTGGTGCTCATCACAAAAGTATGAGAGAAATTCACTTATTTGTAAAGCCATCTTCAGAGCACCTCTGTGAGGTGTGGGAGGGTGGTGGTATCTCCGTGGGGAACAGAGGCACAGACATAAGCCAAAATTATCCGCTCATTTGGTTGCCCAATTTGAGGGACCTGGGACCAATTTTTCAGAGTATTTAACATTATATAGCACTTCATATGTTCAAAGCTCAGCTTCCAGCAACGTCCGTTGCTGCTATGAGTGCTCTGCACTCTTTCACAACTGGTGACCACCTGAAAAAAGTTTGGTTTAAGTGACTTGCCCAACAACACATAAAAACTGCTGTGGTGGAGGCAGCGGTGCCAGGATGGGGGGTGGGGATAAAGGGCCATGCCCCCAGCCCCACTTTTTACCACTTGTAAGGCAAATGTTGGTGGGAAGGGGTGGAAAGGAGCAAGGAGGGGTGGGGCCTTTGGGGAAGGGGTGGCACAGGAGTGGGGCCATGGTTCAAGTGCCAGTGCCCCATCCACTTTAGGGACCTTCTGCTGCTCCTGGGTAGAATTTAGTTCCTCAGGGCAGCATTCAGCTGCCTTAATCATGAGACTGCCCCCTGCCACATTTACTGCCTGCTTTTCACCTTCTGCAACAAATGACACAGGCTACACAATTCTGATTCTTACCGAAGGCAGATCCATACTATGCACTGAGTGAGGCAGAGGTCCTGTGGGGGAAAAATAGCATGTAATTAATGGCTGCATCCTAATGCATACACACAAGGGGGCCAAATTAGGGCTGCCCAGGGAACCTTAACTCTGGCATTTCCTAACTCTTGAGTGCTTGACTTTGCTACCTTAATAAAGTTTTTTTTTTTTAACTTAGGTTTCAGTATACAATTACATATATAAATCGTAGGCCTTGTTCTGTGGCTGCCCTATAAAAGACAGTGCATCGAAAGTCATTATCTTTCTTTAGACCTATATTAGCAGTAGAATTTGACTTTGTTCTAATTTTGAAATTAAAAAATGAATGGAAAAAATTTGTTTTCCCAAATCCATCCTCCCCCCAATCTTTCCACCAACTATAGTTCATTGAAAAATTCTATGTTTCTATTTTCAGATTTCAAAAAGAGGAATTTTGAAAAAAGTGGGTAAAAGTACATGAAGAGCTCCTGCAAAATATGGATTTCATCCAAAATAAGTATTACTCATATTCCATATTACTGAATGTAATTCGTTTCAGTTTTAATATCCTTAAACTCTTGGGCAAGATTCTTCTGTGTGGATCCATGAGCGGAGAAGATCTAGTCACATCAGGACCAGTGTGACAGGGAAAAGTATTGTTTCTTCAGCCACATCACTCCAATCCCTTATTCCTTGCCTATGCATGAACAGAGCTCAGTAAAGTTCAGGTGGCAGGAAGGTAGAGGAGCAGGGCATTTCTGTTCACTGCAGCTCCATCTCTTAATAGTTCAGGAATTTCTGTGACTGGGAGCCATGCTACATGCCAGCCGCAGATATTGAGATCAACCACAGAAGCATCCAGTTCAGGGCAGTGTCCCTCTTATTGGAACCATACTGCCAGATATTAGGGCGCAGCAGTTGGGCAGGTTCCACAGATTCCCTCCCTGCAGGTCTGACTTCCACTGGGCTGGGAAGAGGTGTGCTTTCCAAATCTCATTACACCCCTCCAGCCAGAGATGAAGGATCAAAGATCCTTCTTTCTTCCTTCTCCTCTTTGCTCCAGTGGTTTCTCTATATGAGTGATGTGTCTTGGCCTTACTTTCTGTGATAAACGTAGATGAAAAAATTGTGATGAAAAATGTCTTGCTTTTTTAGGAAGACAAAACTTTAAGAACATAAGAACAGCTGTAGTAGGTCAGACCAATGGTCCATCTAGCCCAGTATCCTGTCTTCTGACAGTGACCAGTGCCAGGTGCTTCAGAGGGAGTGAACAGAACAGGGTAATTATCAAGTGATCCATCCTCCGTTGTCCAGTCCTAGCATCTGACAGTCAGAGGTTTAGGGGTACCCTGAGCATGCAGGAATTAACTTTCATCTTAACTTTCTGAGACACAATGGTAGGTGAAGTAATATCTCGTATTGGACCAACTCTTGTTGGTGACAGAGACAAACTTTCAAGCTTATGCAGAGTTCTTTGTCAGGTCTGAGAGAGGTACTCAGTATCACAGCTACATTTCCCAGGCCTGAAGAAGAGCTTTGTGCAAGCCAGAAAGCTTGTCTGTCACCAAAATGAGTTGGTCCATTCAAAGATATTACCTCACCAACCTTGTGTCTCTAATATTCTGGGACCAACATGGCTACAACACTGCATGCAATCTTAGTGTTCTGTTTTTGTTTTCTAATAAAAACAACAAAAGATAAAACTCTAAAATTAGAGTTCCTTTCTACATTTTTCCATAGAAAACACTAAGTACTTTCTGACCAGCTCTAACAGTGCGTAGCTCTGATATGAGAGGACAGAGGCAAGGTGACTTGCCAGAGGTGTCACAGCTGAACTGTGGCAGAGCCCGGAGTACAGTCCAGGTCTGCTGATACCCAGCCCTGTGCTGTTAGCAGCCAGGCTTAAATAACTACTGTCAAAATATAGATGTTGCCATTTTAATGGCAATCAGTGTAAGAAGATTAGGCAGCTATCTGAAGTCAGAAAATCATATCTTTAATTCATCTAAAGCCAAGTATTTAAATATAATATGTGGAATATTGTACTTGTGTATCTCATCCATGAGTAGCAAACTTTAAAAAAAAAAATCAAAGTTATGCATATTAAACCTCTTCACTTCTGTGCTCTGCTATAGCCACTCAGCCTCCATAGAATGTGGCAGCATTCATTTAAGCACTGCCAAATGCTGATACTTCACTAGGTACATGAGACAGCAGTGGAGGTGAATTTTGACCCATACATCTCTTTTGATAGGCAGCAATAACATAACACTCTCCAACAGCAGGAAAATAAGCAACTACTGTAGTTCTGTGCATTAATTTACCTATTTTCATCTATCAGCAATCCATCCACCACAATACACCACTATTTAAGTATAAAAAATATTTGTCTCTCATTTAAATTAGACAGTTGTGCTGTATTCTCGTAAATTTTACATCCGGCACCCTTCTCTTAATAGTGAAGTAAAAACAAGTATACAGTCAACAACTTTGGTATCTTTATTAAAACGTTGGTAACTAAAACTAGGGTTTTCAAATATGCCTAAGGAGGTAGATGCCCACCTTCCATTGAAAGTCCTCAGGCAGCTGTGAAAATTCTATCCTAAATTCTTATAAATTCTAAAAACATGTAGTGATGTGTTTATGTATGTGAGTGGAAGAGAGAACATAATCATAGTTCTAGGAAGCATCATTACACAGCTCAGTGGGGTTAAAGTACTTATTTCTTACCTTTATTAGGGCAGGCCTACACTACCGCTTCAGTTGATCTAACTTACATCGCTCAGGGGTGTGAAAAAGACACCCCCCCATGCAACGCAAGTTACAGCAACCTAAGCGCTGACACTAATCAGTTGCACACATACAAAATGGGAAATGACTGCCTAGGAAAGAGTACTGTGGAAAGGGGTCTGGGAGTCATAGTGAACCACAAGCTAAATATGAGTCAACAGTGTAACACCTGTTGCAAAAAAAGCAATCATTCTGGGATGTTTTAGCAGGAGTGTGGTAAGCAAGACACAAGAAGTAATTCTTCCACTCTTCTCCGCGCTGATTAGACCTCAACTGGAGTGTTGTGTTCAGTTCTGGGCACCACATTTCAGGAAAGATGTGGACAAATTGGAGAAAGTCCAGAGAAGAGCAACAAAAATGATTAAAGGTCTAGAAAACATGACCTATGAGGGAAGATTGAAAAAATTGGGTTTGATTTAGTCTGAAGAAAGAGAAGACTGAGGGAAGGATATAACAGTTTTTAAGTACATGAAAGGTTGTTACAAGGAAGAGGGAGGAAAAATTGTTTCACTTAATTTCTGAGGATAGGATAAGGAGAAATGGGCTTAAATTGCAGCAAGGGTGGTTTAGGTTGGACATTAGGAAAAACTTCCTAACTATCAGGGTGGTTAAGCACTGGAATAAATTGCCTAAGAGGTTGTAGAATTGCCATCACTGTCGATTTGTAAGAGCAGGTTAGACAAACAGTAAATTTCCAGCTGATGGCTCTTGTTCTTTACACAACAAATGTAATATGAAGGACCGGGCACAGTGAGGTGCATATAACTGTGCTCATTAACTATGCACAACAGGCAAGGCCTAGCTATGGGGGGGAGATTGCTGCTCTGGCAGACTTGCAGAGAACCACTAAATAGTTTTTCTGTTACTACCCAATTCCTGTGTGCAAAACCAACCCTTTCTATTGTAAAGTGACTTTTGGACAAAATTAAACTGATGACTAGACAACGAAAGTTTACCACTGACTCTTCCTAAAGACCACAATTACTTGTACCCTGTCCATAAAGGCTTTTATAAGATCACCCTGGTGTGAGAGTGCCTTTGAAAGCCATAGACATGAGTATTGCTGTTTTGGGGAATGTAGTGGGGCGGATTGCCCCACTTCTTGGGAGAGTGGGCTGGGGCAGGCCAGGGAGCCTGTGCGGCCCGAGAGCCAATTAGGAAAGGGCTTATAGGGAGCCAGTCAGGGCCCAGATTGTAGACAGCCAATCAGGGCCAGGCTAAGAGGTATATAAAGGCTGCCCAGAGAAGGGAACAGTTAGTCTGTCTCAGGCCTTTGAAGGGCAAAGGTCAGTCTTGAAGGGGGAGACTAGCACTGTGGACAGCACAGTGCTGGGCAGGCTCAGGGAGGCTAGAAGGCTCTAGTCCCTAGCCACCAGGCTGCAGGCCCTGAGGGGAAGGGCCTAGCGGGTGCAAGGGGCCGTAGGGGAAGCGGCCCAGGGAAACAGACTGGGGAGGAAAAGGAGGAGGACAGTGAGGCTAACGCCAGATGGTCCCTGGGCCGGGACCCAGAGCAGAGAGTGGGCCTGGGTCCCCCCCCGCCCCCTTTCCTCCTTGCAGTACATCCAGCCACTGGCCGTAGGGAGTGGCCGTTATAGACCACACCAGATCTCTGCCGAGAGGAATTAGACTTTGAGGGCGAGTGGTTACACCTGAAGGCTGGAGTGGGACTGCTGATTATCGATCCCCGGAAGGGGGTGCAGATGGACTAAGGGGCACTGCCGGAGGTCCAGAGACACCAACAGAGGGCAGAACAATGGACAGAACACCACCAGGAGTGGATGCTCAGCTGGAAGCGAGCTAATTCCCAGAGTTACCAGCAGGAGGCGCCAGGTGGTGAGTCCCACACCCGTTTACAGGGAAGGCCTCAGATTAGCTAATGATAGGGAGGGACAGCATTACCCAGGCTGTCAGTGATGGTGTCAGGTCCACCACAGTCTCCCTACCATCTGAATGCCAACAGCTGAGCCAGCTGTTTTTCCAGAGAGGGCTTGATACAAAGCCAATTGAAGTCAATTGCAACCTATGGGTTTTAATGTGCTTTGCATCAGATCCAGAATTAGTCTGGTAGCTACCTTGGTTTCTGTGTTACTAATAAGGAACATCATTCCATCAAAATGGAGGCTGGCTGATGTCTGAAGTGCTATCTGCCTCTTTAGAGAGTATAAGCTTTTGAACTATAATTGTTATGGGGATGTATTAGCACAGTTCCTCTTGTATACAGTCTATCAGTAAATACTTCATTTGAGATGCTCAGTTGCTGTTTTTAACTAAATATCCATATAATGTCTATGCTGGAAAAGATTAGGTGGGCAAGCATCCCCGTTCCATGTTGTTCAGAGTTTCAGCTTGTCTTTAATTAAGATGAATATTATGTTATGTTCTTCATTTTCAGCTCTGTTAATTTTTCATTAAGTTCCTATTCATAACTAAAACTGGTTCACATGTTGCCTGGTGCTTTGCAGAGTGTATTGTACGTTTAAAATTCCATTTTGAAATGTTGTCGTCCCCATCTGATTAGTCTGAGTGCATTTCTATGTCCTAAATAATCACAATCAGTAAATGTGAAGAATTGGAACTGACCTTCTTTCAAACCATTGCTAATCAAGTTCAGATTATCAACTTACACACATGAATATATTGAACCCAAGGTAGGAACTCATAGCATGCAAATTAAGTCAGCAATTAAACTAACTAGGCTTATCTTGAATTCTGTGGGAGGCAACATTTTTTTTTATTTGAGGACAACTTATATATTCCAAATATTGTTTTAATGAAGCAGCTGTTCTGCAGATGTACCTGATCTGTTAAGCTATTTACACTTGTAAATGTTAGTTTGACTGTATTAGTAAAATTATATTCATTAATGCAAATTGAATGCAGTGAAAACTCAGTCTTTACTGTATTTATGTAAACAGTGTTCTTCGGTGTTCATATGCCATGCAGTTATTATGAATGAATTTGGGGTTTGATACTTAATGCAATCTACGCTACCAATTGTTTGAACACTTCTAACGTTCCCGCTTATTGGGAGAAAAACCTGTTCCTAGAGCACTTTAATGTGATATGTTTGGGTATTTTCTTTCTTTTTAGAGCTTCTGGCAGCCACAAAATTTCTCTGTTTTGGTGAATTATTCTGTGTTGGCCTAACTCAGTTTCTACTGAACAGGTAAAACTCCCATTGTCTTCAAGGGGAGCAGAGTCAGGATGACACTGAGGGGTTTTGAAAATCCCCATCCTCTTTATTTGGTTTTGAAATTCTTTTATGCATAAGGTGTGACAAATCTAGCCTAAAATTTAACTATGCAGTTCGTGTTATAGTATTGATGGGGTTTGCCTGTTAGAATATTTATGGTATGTCTAAGTACAGTCTATCACTCAGGAGTAATAAAAAAAATCCACATTCTGGTTCTGATGACTCTGCAAATCTCAAGATTTTTTTCCACATAGTTAATGATTGATGCTTATCTGCTGCAAATCCTACCACAACACTTCAGTATGGCACAGCAGTGAATTTGGCTGTTTGACAGCAATGGTAGCATTCTCCAGAAAGTCTAACCATGCTATCAAGGTCTTGGACTGTCAGCCTAGAGAAGGGGTTGCTTCCTCTGTGAAGGGACGTATAATCCCTCTTTCCGAGGCTGAAAGCTAGCTAAGTTGAGGAGGTAAATGCACCACTGACAGCCCAACCAGCGGGTGGCTGAAAATAATGGCTAAAACAACATAGAAAACCAAGTCTCAGTTCTCAGCATGTCCCTTGATCCCAACTCAGTGAGGCATTCGAACGACAAGAGGCTGCAAAGAATCGCAGGTGCCAGGTCACCAAAAGGAAACCAGAAAACTCTCTGTGTGCACTTATAACTGCAGAACACTGATGAGGGAGAAATTAATAAACTATCTCATGGAGAAAAAGGCAAAAACAGCCTGTGATGTGCCGGGTGTTTATGAAACATGACGAAAGAAGGAGATGGAGGTCAGCTGGAGGGATCGAAGCATGGTCATTTTAAGAAAAGGAGAAGGCACAAGGATAGCTGGAGGAGTCGGATTCATCATAAACAAGGAATGGTCTTCGAAAATTGTCTCATACCATTTGAAGTCGTTGTGTATTGGTGTGCTTTACCTCCGCTTGAACCGAAATAGTACTCTCAAAATTATCCAGATCTATGCTTCCACAAGTGCATGCAAAAATGATGATCTGGAAGGATTCTATCAGGAACTGCAGGAAACCCTCATTCACAGTTCCACATATATGATCGTGATGGGAGATTTTAACGCCAAGGTTGGAACAGAGAGAGAGGGCGAAAAGTTCATAGGAAGGTACGGTATCGGAGAATGTAATGCATGAGGAGAACGACTAGCTATATTGGCAGAGATGAGGAGAATGTTCATTGGTAACACCTGGTTCTGAAAGAAGGCCAACAGAAGATGGACCTGGATTGCATCAAATGTGAAGACAAAAAATGAAATTGATTACTTTCTCATTGATAGATGATGCATTGTACATGATATTTCAGTAGTGCCATGATTCAATATTGGTAACGATCATCGCCTACTGAGAATTAGGCTACGTCTTCACTACTCGCCGTATCGGCGGGTAGCAATCGATTTTCTCGGGGATCGATATATCGCGTCTCATCTAGATGCGATATATCGATCCCCGAACGCACTCCTCTCGACTCTGGAACTCCACCGGAGCGAGCGGCGGTAGCAGAGTCGAGAGGGGGAGCTGCGGATGTCAATCCCGTGCCGTGAGGACGGTAGGTAATTCGATCTAAGATACATCGACTTCAGCTACATTATTCACGTAGCTGAAGTTGCGTATCTTAGATCGATTTCCCCCCCCCCAGTGTAGACCAGCCCCTAGACTCATGTTACCTGTGAAGGTGGAGAAAAAGGTGATGCATATGGCGAACAGAAGGCACCAACCGGTAGCTTTTGATGAGGCAATCCTGAAGAAAAACATTTCTAGGGAAGATTGGAGCCTCCTGGATGACTATGACGATGATTATGAGAACTGCAGTAAGAGACTGAAACAGTGTGTGATTTCAGCTGAATGTGAAAGATCAAGAAGAGCTAGCAGAAGAATCTCAGAGAATACAAAGACTTTATTGGAGAAGAGGAGGAAAATGAAAAGAAATGATAGTGACAGGCTTGAGTACTCCCCTCTCTGCAAGTTCATGCGAATGAAGATGAAGAAAGACTTTGAGAAATTTCAAACCGAAAAGCTCCTCAAGGCTGCTGAAGATTGTAAAAGTCTCAAAAATGCAAAGAGGAACTGGCATTATACAGGTCATCATTATCGGCTTTGAAGAACAGGGACGGAGAATCAATAACCAATCAAACAGAAATGGAGGCAATCTGCAGTGATACCCAGCTGTTTGCATCCCATATAGACGTCCCAATGCGATCACTTCAACAAACCAATGAACACATACTCTTGGTTCTCATTAATGAAGTCTACCACACAATCCATCAAATGAAAGAGGGAAAGGCTCCAGGTAAGGATGGTCTGACAGCATAAGTGCTTAAGGTAGGAGGTCAGGAACTTTGGAAAGTTCTCGCCCAAAGGTTCAGCTGCTACCTGGAAATTCAGAAGATACCATCCAGTTGGAAAGAGTCCAATACCATCCTGTTTCATAAAGGCAATCAAGACAATCTAAAGAACTATAGCCCAGTCTGCCTGCTTTTGCATGTCTATAAATTGTTCACTAAAATAATAACAAATCGACTATTGCGAAACCTGGATGAACAGCAACCTAAAGAGCAGGCTGGCTTTTGAAGGAATTACAGCACTGTAGACCACCTCGTCACGCTAAACCAACTACTAGAGCGTTCAAGGGAATATGTTTCCTTTGTGCATTACCTTCATGGTCTACGAGAAGGCGTTTGATAGCGTAGAGACTAACACCATTCTTGAAGGTCTTTCAGAACAGGGGATCAGCACAAAATATATCACATTACTAAAGGAAGCGAACTCTGGCTGCAGCATGGACATATTGCTGTTTGATACTCCCCTCCGAATCCCCATTGAGAAAGGTGTGAAACAAGGAGATACAGTTTCACTAAAATTATTCACAGCTTGTCTTGAATTTGGTTTTTCAACAAGTAGACTTGAAAAGTGGGATTAATATCAATGGCAAGCGGCTAAACCATCTCAGGTTCACAGATGATATAGTGCTCATAGCTGAAAATACAACCCAACTTGAGAGAATGCTTAACGAGGTGAACACAAAAAGTAGTCAGGTCAGATTAAAAATGAATCCAGTTGAAAACGAAATACATGAGATCAGATGTTCTGCCAAGAACCCAAATAACTCTTGGAGAGCAGATCCAAGAGATTGATGAATACGTTTATTTGGGCCAGGAAGTCAACATGCGCCATGATCAGAAAGGCGAACTGTCGTGCAGGAAAAAAACTGGATGGTACGCATTCAATGACATCAAGGACATCCTCCCAGGAAAGATCAACAAAACAACTCACGCAAATTTTTTCAATTCGCCTGTGCTTCCAGCAACATGGTCGCTGACAAAGACTGAAGAACAACAACTGTCTGTCACACACAGGGCGATGGAACGAACATTTTTGGGCATTTCACTCCGCAAAAACATCCCCAATGAAATAATTAGGTAGCAGTCTGGAATGTGAGATGTTTGTTTTTTGAAAATAGGCTCAGCAAAATGCGGTGGGCGGGACATGTGCCCCGACTCAGCGACAACAGATGGACTGCAGCTATTTCTGAGTGGTATCCGTGAGAACAGAAATGGCCACGCAGTTGGCCTCCGAAGAGGTGGGATGATTTCTTAACAAGGAGATATGGATAAATATGGCGAAGGATGGCCAGAGTGAGAGAAGATTGGAGGACGTGTTGTGATCGCTCAGTCCCAACTGATGAAGGACCGACAGTCTACACAGTCTATGCTTATTTGTCTTTATTTCTGGCAGCACCTACGATGTCCTAGGGACTTTCCAAACACTCAGTAAGGATGGAAACTATCCAAGGACAGACAAGAGTATTAGAGTGTCACTAGAAACTTAAAGTGTCATCCTCATTATTCAGTTATTGATCTAGTCTGCTTCCTTGCTATCCAATAGAGACTTTAAAATTGAGAAATTTGAGGGCAGGCAGTGGCTCATGTTTATCTTAGAAGCAAAATGGTTTCTCAATATGATGTTTCTTGTGTAACATCCAGGACATGCCCCAATCCTGCAATGTTGCTGGACCCCACATCTACACAGAGTCCCATCAGCTTGAGGGCCTCTCCCTATAGCAGAACAATTTATCAGCAGGGTTGTCATGAATGTTGCCAGCTCTAACCTTCTGAGTGCCTACCATCTGCATGGTGATTACTGTTTTCAGGTTAGTAACTGCTTTCCAGTGCTGCCATCTCCTCTTTATTGCCTGTTGGATTTCTTACCCTGTAGCACCCTTCTCTACTCCTGACCAGGATTTAGGTATAACCAAAGAGGCTGCCCTCAGATAACCCATCCCATATTTTACAGGGAGCCTGATGCGTTCTGGGACAGGATTTTGGGAGAGGACAAATTTAGAGACTTTATGAAGTGGTGTAAGTTTTTTTTTTTTTTTTTTTTTTTTTTTTTATAATGTTATAAGTGGGTGTAAAGGACAGAGTCTACATTGCCAGTGTAGTTTACATTGGGTCCAGCTGTGCCAGTCTGTATGCTGGGAAGGGTGAGTCCAGAGGCATTCCCTCACAAACCCCAAGTGTAGCCCCAGTTCCTGTGCTTGGGAGTGCAGGAACTGTTTCCTTGGAGAAGCAAACCACCCCAAGTGAGCTGGGGAGAAAGCAGGGCCATAGTTCTGTCAAGGGGATAGTTCACATCTCTTGGAGCTATTGCTTCACTCTCTGGAGACTCAGGTAGGCATTGGTTAGACTCTGCTCACGTGTTCAAGCTTTTGTATTGCATCCATGAGGCTACACACCATTTTTCAAATGAGAGCTAAGATTTTGGCCTCGTTTTGGGACTCAGCAGCTGGGGCCTTATGCACAGGTCTCTAGTGACAATGCTTTAATCCAGCCCTGCTTCTGCTGCTCCTCCTCCTCACAGTGGCTTTAGGTGCAGGAGGAGCAGGTAGCAACATCCTATTGAATGGTGCGGCCTGCATGCTCCCCCTCTGTATGGATGCAAGCACAATCAGAATGAGCTCTACCCTGACATCTGGTGGTGAATTGTGCTGAGTTGTGGAAAAGAACTTCAGGAGCCAGTCTTGTTTGCATAGGCACACTCACCCCGCCTAGCATGAGCCCACAGCTGCCCAAATGGTCACTTTGGCTGCTGTGGGATCCCCAGTTTCCCTGTTATTGGGGCAGGAAGAATGAAGTGTTATCCTGATTATGTGAATTAAGACTAGTGGAACTGTTTTATGACAGAGACTCACCATCAACTAAGTAGCACTCGCTAGACAAGGGGCATGGGTTCCAAAGCCCAGTGAACTGAGAGAGAGGTGGGGGACAGGTATTTGTACCTGATTATAGAGGCCTTGTTTGTGGGCCTGAAACACCAATTGTACTGCCTTCTCTTTCCACTGTTGAATAGCGGAGCTAATTTTGATTCCATTAAGAGTCTAGTTACAGACTGCTATGCGGAATTCACTTTGTCCCAATGGTGCACCAGCAGTGGGGCTTCCCTAATACAAGCTGAACTCACTAAAGAGCTAAAATTGCTAAGAGCTGAGATCACTGAGTGCTGTTATCTAGTGGGGGAGCCTGAAGATATATTGCTAAGCGGCTGACAGAGCAGAGCAGTTTGTGGGATGGTTGGCATGGCTCATGGGATGGCTGGTGGAGTGGAAAGGCTTGTGGAGAAGGCTGCAGAAGAACCCCACGGAGAGGTGAGGCAGTCTGCTTCAGACCACAAAGTGCCCCTTAACACCTAGCGTGCCCCTTCCCCCCCCCCCCCCATTTCCACCCAAGCTGGGGTGGGGGATTAAAATTTTGCAGATAAACTTTTGAACTCTGGGGCTGCACTGACCAGGGACAGAGACTTTTTTGGGTTGTTGGACTTCAGACCCAGAAAGTAAAAGGATACTGCCAAACTTACTTGGGGGTGAGTTTTTTGCCAATGGTTTGTGTTATGAATCTTGTTTGTGGTGTTTCCCCAACATAATGCCACATTTGTTTCCCTCCTTTATTAAAAGGATTTTTGCTACACTAGATTCTGTGCTTGCGAGAGGAAGTATTGCCTCTCAGAGGCGCCCAGGGGTGGTATGTAATTGTCCCAGATCACTGGGTGGGGGCTTTTGCTGGTTTTGCATTGTGTTATTGAAACAGAACCCCTGGAAACTGAACCCAGCCATTGTTGCTGCCAACTCAGACAGGCAGAAGGGTTACATGGAGATGCCTTAATCCAGCCCTGCCAGAGATGCAGCTGAGGTGACATGGCTTAACCCCACTCTGGTGCCTTAGAATCAGTTTCCTCCTTGCTGAGAGGCCAGAAAGGAGGATTGCAGCAGGGAATGCCGGAATTAAGGGGCTGCCCCCAGGTGCTGCTCATGGGGGTATTACCTTCTCTCTGTTTGCAGAAACTGCTCACTCAAGTCTCACCTCACCTTTCTGGTGAGGCAAATCCCCTAAAAGAGGGTGCTGAATCGGAACAAATACAGCTCTACCCTCCATCCACACTGGCTGCCAGAGCAGGGGAAGCACAAAAGAGGGGGGAGCAATCTGCTACATTCCACTGCATGTAGCAGGGGATCTCCTGGCATGCACATGCACTAACTGGGGGAGGGAATGTGCCTCTCTCAGGCAGAGATGCTGCAGTGTGCCTTTGGGGATACTGTGCTCCACAGTGGCCCCTGCTCAGGAAGTGAGCTGGCTGGCCACAAGCCAGCCCTTGTTGTCAGTCTCTTTTGGTTTCACCCAACTCTTCTTGAGAAACATGAGCCCGATTAGGCTGTTAAAAGCAGGACTGAATGACTGGTCTGGCAAAGCACTTTAGACCTGTTCCTATAAAGGAGTTTGAATTTTCCATCCTTTCTGTGGCTCAGGATGGAGATTTTGATCATCAAAGGACTCCTCTGGCCCTTGAGAAATGCAGCATCTGGCTTTGACATTTCCTTCCACTATTAGTCCTCTCCTGTATTAGCACACTAGCTGCTGTATTTTCAAAGCCATATGCAGGGATACAACCACATGACTCCACTAATAACAGGAGAAGCAGCACAACTAACCTCATCCACTCCTTTGAAAACTTGCCCCTGTCTGTCTCAGGGTTATCGGTGGGGAAAAAAATTTGATCAGCTAAAAATAAATGTTATTTATCTTCTGCAAACTACTTCTGTATTGTCAGGAAAGTGACAATTCTGCTCTTCCAGCATGCCTCCAGTTGGATGATTTGTGGCTGTGAAATCTCTAAATTATCACTTATATCAATGAAACTTGCAGCTATGGAATAAATGAATGTTCTTGTCAGGATGTATTTGGATGTTGTTACAAACAGGCATTGGAAAACAGACCACTGAAATTAAAATGCAGAAGATGCCTGCTCTTTTTTGTGTGTTTCCTTTGTGTGGGAAGCAAAGCACAATAAATGGATCTGCAGTTACACTTTTAAAACAGCACCCAGAGAGAAAAGTGAAATGGACGGCTGGGAATGAACCATAAAAAATTAAAGGAGAGTATTCGTGTTAGGATTTGTAAATCACTCGGAACTCTTGACAAGGTGTTAGAAATGTTGTCTGTAACAGTTTATGTTCTAGTCTGGAGCAAAGTCGAGAAGAATAGACACATGAGGAAAAAACAGGAGGAGTCTGGAAAGCACTTCAGGTGGCTCAGTGTAAGGCACTTTTGAAGATGCAAGTTTAAATCTAACTGCATCTCTAATTAAGATAAATGTAGTGAGCTTATTGAGAATCTTAGTCTCTATTTACACACATCACAAAGCTATCTCTCAGTTCTGCAGGAAAGCCAGGCCTTCCAATGTTCTCATTCTACGTGAGACACGAGTCAGGAAAGATTGAGATGCAGATCTGTGAGGAAGTTAGCATGTCATCCACCTACTTCAAAGGATTCTTGGTGTATTTCCAAAACAATGAAACATGCTAACTGTGACTCAGGCCTCATGCCTTGCACCAGACCCCAGGCTCCAAGCTCTCTCTCTACTATACCTACCTTCTACATAAATGCTCATTAACCAGTGTCCAAACATGCTCCCTGAAGCCCATATTTTCAAATGTGCCTGTGGGGAGAAGGAAGGTGGCTGGGTGCCTGGTGCCCAGTTTGAGACTTTAGGTCAATCAAAATCTTCTAGTATTAGGTATGTTACTGATGATGATGATGATGATAGTATGTGCAGTTACTAATAAACATTAAGGAACTATTCTTTCTCATGCCCATGGTATGATCATCACCTGGGGACAGGGAGAGGTTTCAACATATGATATAGCATTCCATAATTGACCATCCATGTTATGTTCTGTTTTGTTTCAGGGTGTGTGGTGTGGTGGGGGTTGTTTTTCTGGGGTGGTTTTGGGTGTTCCTCCTCCCCCCACCCCCCCAAAAAAAACTTCTGGTACAACTAACTCACTGTTGGAGACAGTTTATCATCTTAGATTAACATCTAGAAGGTGCATACAAAAATTTTATGGCACCTGAATTTTGGCTATATCTGTTTCTATGTCTCTCTCCTGCTGTTCTCTGTATTTGATATACAGGGTTTGGTATACGTTTAACTAAAACTTTGCAAAGAAACAGGCTTGTGATGTGAGCTCAATAGCTTTGTCCTCAGGGACTTAACTGAAGCACCTGCCAGTTCTACAGGGTTTAGGCTGTGCTAAAAATGGCTTTATTATTCCTGGATGTAGTAAAACTGCATTCACACTAGGCTGCCTAATTTCATCTTACTTCTGGGGGTCCATCTCTCTTTAGGTTGACCTAGTAGTTTTCCAGTGCTGTGTGAGGTTTTTTTACATACCTCAAGCCCCCAAGTGGTGAAGGATTGAGGAGGAAATAGATGAGAACCTTTTTCTTTCCTTTTTCACTGTTGGTTTGACTCCAGTTTCACCTCTCTGGCTAACTCTGCTTTCAGCCCCACACCAAGTTTTATCTCTTCCCTGATCTCTCTAGACCGAGCATGGAGGCTGCCTTACAGTTCTGCCTTCTTGCTAAGAGCTTCATCAAGGAAGCAATTTGCAGAGCATAACTAACTTTATTGGTCATACAAACTTAAGAACAATTCTGCGTGTTCATAAGTGCCGTTTGAGGGTGCTTTATATGGGAATAGTCTACACACATTATTGTATCTCTTTTATATGAAAGTCCCATAACAGACCCAACCCTGACTCGGGGCCAAAATCAGGACCAAGCTGCCCTGAGCCCCATTCACTTTTGCATAGGTCAGCAAAGCTAGAGTGTTGCCATTGTGGGAGATCCTGTTAAACCCCACAGAGTTCACTGTGCTGGAATCAGATGCAGTGCCACCTGGAGCTCTGGCTTGAGTGGTACAGCTCCTCACCCCTCCAGTGCCAGCTGATGCCTTAACAGCACATTGGAGCCCTCAGTCACTTTGCAGGAGCACAATTCTATCTGCGTCTGGAATCTCTACTTGAAAATTGCTCATAAGGATGTTTGGGGCACAAAGAGAATAATGAGAAACCTGTTGCCTCATTGTAATGCATTATGACTAGAAGAACTTGAGTGCAGAGATGAGGACTCTGGGTTGGACAGAAGTCATTTCCGTTTTGTTTACTATGATAACTGAAGATGGGGAGCTCACTTTTATGGACACCCAGCCAGTCAGTAGCTATAAAATCCCTCTTAGGGTATGTCTTCACTACCTGCTGGATCGGCGGGCAGCGATCGATTCAGCGGGGATTGATTTATTTCATCTAGTCTTGACGCAGTAAATCAACTCCCGAGTGCTCTCCCATTGACTCCTGTACTCCAACTTGGTGAGAGGCGCAAGCACAGTCAACGGCGGAGCGACAGCAATCGACTCACCATGGTAAGTTGATCTAAGTACGTTGACTTCAGCTATGTGAATAATGTAGCTGAAGTTGCGTAACTTAAATCGATCCTTCCCCAGCCAGTATAGAGAACAGCTACAAAGCCCTGTTCTAATTACTTCACCTATAAAGGGTTAAAAAATCTGACTGCTATGCATAGGTAAAAAGAAATGAGTGGACACCTGGCCAAAAGAGCCAATGGGAAGGCTAGAACTTTTTAAAATTGAAACAAGATTCCCCTTTTGTCTGTCTGTCTGGTCTTCTCTGGGAAGAGGCAGACAGGATAGACCTATGCTGTAAGAGCTTGGCCCAGGTATAAAAAAAATCATCAGTATTATACCTAGAAACTAGTCATTTGAAAAACCAAGATGTGAAAGTAGATCAGGAAATGTCTAGGAAGACGCGATTAGGTTTATTCCTATTTCATTATGATTTGTGGAGTCCTCTGTGCTAACCCCAGGTGCTTTTTCTTTTGCTTGTAATCTTTAAGATGGACCTCAAGAAAGCTATTCTTGATGCTTAATCCTTGTAGTTTTTATTCTAGCAAATGCCTAAATTCCCAGATGTATTTTGTTTTTTTTATTATTAATAAAATTTACCTTTTTAAAGAACAGAGTTGGATTTTTGTGTCTTAAAAGGTTTGTGCACATGTTGTTTAATTAGCTGGTGGCAACAGCTGATTCATTTATTTCTCCGCTTTTCCCCAGAGAGGGGGTGAAAGGGCTTGATGGTACCCCACAGGAAGAAATTCCCAGGTGCACCTTCCTTGGCTCTCAAAGAAGTTCTGTGAGTGGGTGGTGGCAGCATCTCTCTATCCAAGGGCAGAGAAGCTGTAACCTTGGGAGTTTAATAAAAGCCTGGAGTGGGCAGTATTAATTTTTAGAATCTTTGCGGGCCCCCACCTTCTGCACCTGAAGTGCCAGAGCGGGGAATCAGCCCTGACACTTGCAAACCAGATCATTGCTTCTGAACAGACAAATGACATGTTTGGATTATTCCATTCTAGGCTACAGCATGCTGTTTGCTATAGGTATGGCTGTGTTAGCAGCGGCATTTCTGATTTATTCAGGGCTGTTGATGGCCCTCCTGTTTCACCCCTTCCTCTCCCCTTAAACTTTTCGTAACAGTAAAAAAAGTCTTATTTCTAGAGCATCTGATCCCATCCCTTCAGGTCAACCCTAAAAAATATTTCACCTCTTCACAATGTTTGTAGAATCAGTCATGTTGTGGGGTAAGAAGGAGGAAAGGCAGGAGACTGGTGCATCTCTAGACAAAATCTGCATTCCTTTATCCTGTATGGACATCATGGTAAAGACAAGGACAATGAGATTTATAACCAGAAGTAACAGAAACTTAGGAAGCAGAATCCAAAATTGATTCTAATACACTTCCTGATTATATCTAATCAAAACTGTATTGCAGCTCCATGTGAATATTTCATTTTTCTCTAAGGAAGAGAGATTTTTGGAATACAAATGATGCTTATAGATGAACTGTCATCATGCACAACTAAACTCTAGAAGCAGATTTGGACCAAAGGCGATTTATGGCTTGTATACTTATTGCTATTTCCATCACTAAATGCTATTGCTACTGAAGATAAATGTTTGTACACGGCAGCTTTCTTCCTCAAATTCCCTTTCATGCTAGTTTGTCTGAATAAGTCAACACTTTCTCCTTTGTCCTTTAGATGCAGGACACTGCTATGTAACTGATTTAGCTCTCTGATCAGAGCAGGAGAAAGTTACATTTTTTGCACAGAAACAGCATGAGAGGAATAACTTACAGCCAGAAGGGCCAGTGTTGTAATCCTCCCACATACATCATTGTACTGATATCTATGGGAGGTCTGTGGACAGGATCAGGTCAGAAACTCTGTGGATTTGGACCTGCATATAATATTAAAAATTGACTTTGAGAACAAATACTTGAATTGTGTGTCATGAGTGACCCAGAGAACTCAGCTGGCCTCCAGATAAATAAAGATGGCCTTGCTTTAAACCTGTATCTTCCTCCCTTGCCGCAAGATGACCTTACTCTCCATTGATAAAGTGTTAATCTGAATCATTGTAAATTTCACTTTAACTTAAGAAGCTATCTCAAACATACATCTATAAATTAATCCCTCCCACTTTCCATTTACTTCTCTATATTATAGACAGAATATGTAAGGAAGTCACAAATGTATCATCCTGTGCAGCTATCTATGAATGCAGGTACTTTGTCTGTCCGTTTCAATGATCACTTATAGTTTGAAGACTGGGTCCTTCACCTCCCCCCTGCCGAAGAGCAAAATGGAAGGAAGCCAGTGTCCTGAACAAAGACCTCATTAAGGATGCAACCAAAGAACCCAGTTTTTCTCTCCCACAGGAAATACGGTCCACTTTGAACTACATCTCCATATCACATGGCAGATGTGCCTATTGTTTAAGTGCTGTGGAATGTTGTTGCTGCGGCAGCGCTATCCAGGCTACTAAGCTGTTACAGCTGCTCAGTGCTCCTATTCTTGGAGCTCCGATGTTATCACCACTAGCAGAGAGTGCAGCCTGCTAGTTCAGCAGACCTGGATCTTTCTTATAAAGAGAGACCACAAGCTCAGTGCGGTGGTGAAGGCACTTGGCCAAGTTTATTGTCACTGAAGCACAGTCCTAGCACCCTGGCTCTGTGGGTACAGGTACACTAACACATGTATGCCTGTGACAATAGACCAGCTCAGTCAGCAGTGCAGTTTCTGCTGCCCCCTAGGCTGGACAAAGGTGCCCCTCCTATGACTTCTCCTTTTATACATTGATACAAACAAGTTATCTGTAACACTGTGATGTGATTAGTTACCAAGCCTACACCTTGTACCTGCTGACTTGAACAAAACATCCCCATTCATTATTCTGTCCTCCCATCCTTATCTTACTGAGAGCAGTGTAATGTCTCCAAGAATTGTGTTCATGCCTTTATTTGAGAACTCTAGGTTGGAGTGTACCTGTGCTAGCCTTCTGGAATGTGTTCACATGAATACTCAGTATCTAGTACATCTTAGGAGTGCTTATGTTTTAGCAACACTAGGCATATCTTTGCCAAGTTCATATACCAGACAGTGAACCTGTAAGCAAGCTTCTTCTTTATGACAGAACCTGACTTTTGGACATAGCATAGCCTGGCTTTGCTAACTGTGACTCAGGCCTCACGCCTTGCACCAGACCCCAGGCTCCAAGCTCTCTCTCTACTATACCTACCTTCTACATAAATGCTCATTAACCAGTGTCCAAAATGATCATATCCTGGTGATATTTCTGCCTTTCATTCTGTGTCTCTGACGCAATCAATTGTATCTCTGACATACACTTGGATATCTAGCATTGCCTGTCTTCACCTATATAAAAGAAGTGATCATCTGCATAACCCGCACTGGACTGGTGCAGAATTTCTTCGTGGGAATCACATCACCTTAATATTTTTTTAGGAGTTCTGCTAAGTGTTGTGATCCCAAGTACACCAAAATATTCATTGGCATATGACATATATATGGGTGTATGTCTCTGTGCGCATATATGTCTGAGAGTGTCAGTAATAGCTTGGATCAAGGCGCTTCAAGGATGTTGTGGGCCAAATTCTTCTGGATTGCAATGGGGTAACTGAGAGCAGAATTTGGCTTGCACAAATATACACTAATGTATGGCTATGGCTTTGTAATTCTTATCCTGTCTTGTCCAATAAAATGTGAAAAGTTTATGGACGTAAAAAAAAAATGCTGACTACTTGTAAACAAGGATCCTTCAGGGTGCGAAAAGAGCCTTAGCATTAGTAATTTGAATCTCCAGCAAGCACAGGATATTTATCCACCTCCTCTCAGGACCTCTTGAAATATTAATTCAAATGAAAAGGAGAATATATGAAACCAGCAACATAATAAAATGGGAAATCAAATGCACCAAGTTGCTGAAGACACTTGTAAGCATCAAAAGCTAGATAACTTGAAGGAGTAGAAGGCAATCAGCATCCAGAGACAGTGAGTTTATTAAGGACAGCACACTTCCTTGTTAAGCTGGAAAGATCACAGCTTGATCCTGCTGTGCTCATTAATTTTCCAGTTTTCCTTGTGGGGAAGTATTTTCTTTAAAAGAAAAATGAGATCAGAAGGTGGTTGAGCAATAGAGTTTATGGTAAAGGAGGGATGTCTTATACTGCAATCAGCATGTGTAGATACACCCAAACTCGCTTTGATCTAACTACCTCAAATAATAATTACGGACAGTGAAGCCACAGCAGCATGGGCTATACAAGGCTACCTGGTACCCTTCATATGTACCAAACAGCTAGTCTATGCTGTCACAGCTTTACTGCTATTGTTGGAGCTAGCTAGATCAAAGCTAATTGGTGTGTGTCTACTGGTGCTGCAGTCATGCGTCTGATTGCAGTGTAGACCTATCCAATGTGGGCCACACCTTAATCAGGTGTCTCACTGAGACATTTCCTTCCTATTTGTGATCACACAGGCCAGGCTATCCCTAGTTCAATCTCATATCTTCCTGTGCCAACTACAGTAATCACTTCTATGGAAAAATGGTAGTGGGGAAAGTATTCAATGGGCTAGTATTTTAGTGATCTGTAGTAGCTGTGAATGAGGAGGAGCAGCCTGTGTCATGTAACCAGCCATCTCTACAAACCAATGATCCATGGATCACAACTGGTACCGCATAGGACATTTGTGGTAAGGTCTCACCGTGTTCGTTAAATTACAGTATTAAGAGGAGCTGGTCAGAAAATGGAGGAAATAATTCTCAAAGTCAAACTTTCATTTGTTTCAAATTTCCTTTTGTCAAAGTTTTTCCTGATAGCCCCAACTGACTGACAGCCCTCTTGCAAACTTGCCTCTCTGTCTTCTGAGCAGGGATATACCAAGTGTGCCCGCACTTTGCTTGAATGCATTCACTACCTGCTTGCTGCTATGAAACGCTGCCTCGGTCACAATATGGCTTCTTTAGTTTTAAGCAAGAATGATTTCTGGAGTTTTAACAGCTCCAGTGGCAGGGAAATCAGCTGCTGGAAAACAAAAATAGAACCCTAAGGGGAAAAAAGCCAATAGGTGTCAGCTGAAGAAAATATTCATGTTGAATATGTACAGATGACATAACTCATGCCTTCTTCTGGAAGCCAAAGCATGTGATTCATTGAGTTCTGTGAGAGGGTCTTATGAAATCATATTGCTGGTGATTCTAAAATAATACATACACTCTTCAGTGACCTGTTTCCAGATCTATGAATGTGTTTTACCTAGATGAATTATTTTGTAAATCTGTGCTAACAGGAATGTGGTCAGATGCTCGAGACACACAGATTACAAGGGATGGGGTGCAAGATTTGGAGATATTTCTGTACTTCCAAAACATTGTATGTGTTTGGGATCTGGTATTTTGGCTTCAATATGGTAAAAAGAGGGACCCACTGCAAAGTGATAATCCAAGCTTTCCCAGGATTCAGGGGGGTACGTGGAGCTGGGGTTGTGGTTTAAACCCACTTCTAATTCAGACTGAAATTCTTTGTATGTCTGGGGTGATGGTGCAGACAGGCTGTTTCCAAACTCTCTAGCTTCATACTCTTTGCTATGCTGAGTTATTGAATTTGTTTATTGGAAATGTTACTCGCTGAAATAGCTGCATAAGAAACCTAATCTCTGTGAGAGTCCCAGGAGGATGGCAGTCAGATAATCCTATTCTATCATACTTCAGACAACATGAACAATGAAATGCAGGATGCCCAGATGGGACTGAGATTGTATAATTTATTGCTCAGTTTACATTTAGTAGTAATGGTGAGGAGTTGTGCTCTAAGTTTCATGGGATCCTTATTTGTATCTAGTGTCAGTCTAGCAAAAAAACACCATAAATTGGATGCATCATTTCATCTTGATGTACAAATACACAGCCACATCCTAGCCCATTACAGGTACTCATAGAAGTGGGACAGAGGAACCAGGAAACTCCACAAGGTTCGTGTCTGTTTCTTTTGGCTGTAGAGGAGATAGATAGTTGTTTGATCTCCAGTCCTTACATGTCCTGAGGAATCCACAGAGATAGGAAACTGCAGCATGCAGTCTTCTCTCCATATACATAGATTGATCTCTTCTCCTTGGCCAAGTGGCTGTTAGCTGCCATTTGGCTTCTCATTTGGCATCTGCCCTGGCTGCAGTTCCAAGAACAGAGTAAATATTAATGCTGCTTGGACAAGCATTAGTTCATACACATCTACTGGGATGTCTTCAGTTTGAAGACAGTGTGCTATATGAATTCAGCTGCTCATCTGATCCCAACCCATCCCATTTGGGACCACTTTTGTTGTCCTTTTCATAGCTTTGCAGACAGAAATAAGATGTTGATGAGATCAGCCATGTGATGGTAAAGACTGAATACCTGGGAAGGGCATGACAGTGATATCTGTTGCCCTTAATGAAATTGGGGGCGGGGTGTTAATTTCCAACCGCTTACCCATAGGAATCAACAACCTTAATTCTGCCCATTCATGACACCGAGTAATTAACCACACAATTATGAATAAGACATTTAAATGTTTGTGGTTCCAGATTGGAAGAAAATTGACTGTTAAAGATGCATATGATTTTCATATTTTTCCCTTGTGGTGTTACTACAGGGCAGAGTTCAGGTTTGTTGGTGCCTCAACTGTGCATTTTCATACCATAATATGGATTCCTTTTCAGTGTAATTTTAACTCTGATTTTCCTTTGTTTATAACACTTAGTTATAGGATAATTACGGCAGCCCTGTAGTGTGTTTTACCCCTAAGATATTGATATGTACTTTCACCCTTAACTCCATTTTAATGTAAAGACTATAGAAGGGACAGACCATTGTCTGCTGTAGAAGATAGTTTATTTGGGGTTTCTTTATACTGCAGAAGGGGCAATCTTTGTGACTTAGCTGAAGTGCCAGCAAAGCATAAAAAAAATCCTGTACAAGCACATCATGGCAGCTCCCAAAGCCTATGGAAGATACCTCAAGGCAAACTGAGGCAGTAGGTGCTCAGGAGGCAAGAACATGTTGTAATAATGTTGAGATTTTAATGAAATAATCAGTAGTTCTTTGTTTTTCATTGTAATGGTCAGACTACATAAACCATAACACATGCGGTGAGCATAATTCTGCCCTTAACTTCATCCTGCTGTCCATGTCTATTGAAACCAGTGGACTAGGTTGAGTAGGGCTCCAGATCAGGATATGACTAACAGGGATGACACTATACTGGGTAATTGAAATAGGGCCAGAGTGGCATTCTGGTCAGCTGCTGTCACCAAATGGAACAAAGTGACTCATGATCCCTCTGAAAGCATCTTCCATAAAAGGAGAGGACTAATTTATGTCTCATGCATGAAGGAGCTGTAAGCACTGGAGTGAGCGAGGCCCGTGCTTACCCGCATACAGACTGGACACTGCTACTGAAGAGGGTGGTCAAAGCCATGGGTGGGATGGTTCAGTGAGGGTTTATCACAAATAGTCAGGGATAGTGTGCTACCAGGCAGAGGGCTGCAGAAGGGTTAAAAAAAAACTTCTGATAAAACCTCACCAAAAAAAAAAGATAGGTGTCTACCCTTTATATGCTAACTCAAAGCAAGGTCCTGATAGGACTACTCACATGTATAAGAGAGACATGTAGTGAAGTATCTTGCCAAATCAAGGTCCAGACCTTTGCTAGCTAGAGTGGATTTAGCTGTTAACACCTTCAACACAATCCTGTGAAGCCATTATGGACTCTCAACTTCATTTTCTGTTGCAGTGCAGATAACTGGACAGAAACTGCTGGAGGCTTCATGCCAAGCACAGATAATTTCAGTCATTACCACTGTAATCAAAATAGACCAGTCTTCACAGGAGTCTTCTTTTCAGACTGCAACTCAAGCACTGTTCTGGGAGAAGGTGGCCTCTGGCCCTCTTTATGGAGTTTCCATCCTGTCATATTTAGAACCTTACTGCTTCTTTCAAGCCACTTTGACCACTAGATAATACTAATAGCAGAAAAAAAAAATATTATGGTTGAGCCATTAAAAAGTCCCAAGCACAACTGTCATTAGTGTGCCTATATGAATAGCTTACCTCAGGAAATGCAGCACTAAATTGCTCTAATAAAAACTTTAAGGACCCCAGATGGCACTAGGGCTTGCTGCAGGCCAAATACGGACCAGTGATTGTCTTATTGAATCTTTAGCATCAATTTTCACTTATCTAAATTATGTGGTTGGATATTTAAAAATCCATTTACCCCTAAATTACAAAATTAAGGCTGCAGAAAACATTTGCATCCATTAGAACTATGTGAAACACCAACATTTGGGTTTGCAGGAGTTAATGCAAATTGATTAATAGTTTCTAAAAAACATCGTATTTTACAAAAGGCTCTTTAAAAGGCTCTGCCTCTGTGCCTCCTACAAGATAATTCAGAGATACATGTTTTGTTAACTATCCAAATACACACAAGAAGGCATGGAAACATCAGTGCTGCAAACAATGTAGAAAAGCTCTGCAAAAGAGTGGGTTTTAAAGGCACTTGAAAGAGGAGCAGGAAGGCAGTCAGCTCTTATAAAGAACAAGAATCATAAATGAAAGCACAAAGTTGGAAAGGGGACCAAAGAAGCAGTTTGAGTAGAATAGGGTCTCACTGAGCCATTGAAGCCCATTGAATTCAATAGGAATCTTCCAGCTGACTTAATTAAGCTTGGATCAGGCCCATACAGAAGAGAGCAATCTGAGAGGTAATGTAGAACATGGTGATATCAGAAGTGGAGTTGTGCAGCACTTTGAAGATGAGGGTGAAAGGCTGGAATTGTGGAAAGGCTGATGTTGCAAGAACTTCAGGAGAAGATGATGATGAATGTAATGTGTTCTTGCACCCACTGAATTTTGCTTTGAGTTTGGTTGAACCCAGATACAGTGAAGCTTGCCTACAAGCTCTAAATTTTTGTCTGATATCTCAGATCAAGTTGCAGGCAGTTGTGCTCCAGTGTTGCCAACAAGTTGTTGCAAGCCAGGGCACCTCCGCCTGTATTTGCATGCAGGGAGGGATACATAAAGGATGAGGCCAGCTACTCCCCTCCTGTGCTGATTTTTGGCTATGTAATTTGAATGACCCCTAGCATATCCACTGATATTCTCTCCATGCTGCGTTCTAGAGAGATTCCACTGAGATCTAATCTACAGGGCTCATGGAGGTTTAGAGTTCTTGCAGGGAAGGACTGTTGGCCTGCTGTGAATGTACTGATCTCTTTCAGTGTATTCAGGCAGAGATGCTGTCTCTTTTCTGTTCTTTAGAGACCTTCATAAGAGTAATAAGTATGTCAAGAGCCAAAACAAAGTTGCTTCTTATCACCAACCATTTTTTTTTCTTATTTGGCCATTCCTTAGCAAATGAGTCATGGTTTGTGACAACAATTCTAACTGTCTGAGGCAGGGCTAACCAGTCAGGAAACCAGAGCCGTTACCATTTGACATGCTACTAAACCCAATTAACTGAGCTAGACACTAAAAATTAATGGGAACCTTCTGCCACTATGTTTGGGGTGAAGGAAAACCACACACACTTTCATTGACTGTCAGATTTTCCCAACATTGCCTCCCGCTTTGCAATCTCAAGCACAAGCATATTTTAGAGGATGGAGGGAATTGTGAATATTTTTCCCAATTCTACTAGAAATGCAAGTGTACAAGGAAAGGTGACACGGTGCCAGGCCTTCTTAGAAGAAGTCCTATTCATTCATATCCTGAGAGTGCTGGAAATGTAAAGCTGAACCTCATTATGCTCCTAATTCTAACATGATTAATAAACACACTTTCCCCGAACCTCAAGCCCATTCAGTATCCATACATCCACTGTTATTGAGATTGTTTTCTGAAAGTGCACCTCTTATTATAACAATCTCAAGGCACTTAATATCTGAGCTAGCTTTAGACTAGCTAGCTTGGGTACTGGAGGAGTTAAACTACAGCAGCAAATGCTTCAATGCAGATTAGTCCCGTGAATAACTACCCAGCGTTCTGGGCAGGCTCATACACATTGAAGCATGTGCACTCAGCTTCAATGCTCTTGTATCAGAGTGAGCTAGATTTATAGCCAGGCCCGGCTCCAGCTTTTTTGCAGCCCCAAGCGGCGAAAATTAAAAAAAAAAAATAAATAAAAAGATAAAGCCATGATCAGTGGCAATTCAGCAGCCGGTCCTTCCCTCCAAGAGGGACTGAGAGAGCCGCTGCCGAATTGCCACTGAAGACCCAGATGTGCTGCCCCTTTCCACTGGCTGCCCCAAGCACCTGCTTGCTGCGCTGGTGCCTGGAGCTGCCCCCGTTTATAGCTAGCTTGAGGAGCTGCAGTCACATCCCATGAATGCAGTATAGATATGTCCTAAATTGTGACTGCCTGTCCACAGCTGTTTATGGGCTACAGTGTTGCCCTGTATCTCCACAGCACTGCATAGTAGGGCCCTGCTCTGCAAACACCCCCTCCAGTAAGGCTTTGGAGGGGGTCCTCAGAAGGAGGATTTATGGCTATCTTCCTCAGTTCCTGGGCCAGTGAAACTCTTATCTGGATAAAAGGGCCGACCTGGTGAGGAGGATCCAACTTAAGTGGTGAACAAAAACCTCTCCATGGATGTCTCTTTGAATTCAGTAGGAGTCATTTATGTTATGTAGCAACAGCAAATGACTCATATATGGAGCCCTCACACAATAGGTTGAAAGAGCCCAGGGAGAGAGAGAATTGAAATAAAGCTGATGACTCCTCTCCCACATGAGAGTAGCATACAAACAGCTCAGAGAAACCTTTGTTACTCTGGGCCCAGGACAGAGCTCACTGGATTCCTTTAATTAACTTTACTGGGGTTCGACCAGGTTCTATATATTAAATTTGAAGGTAATCTGAAATATCTAACCCAACAGCCCCTTTCAGTATTCCCACTTCCAAGCAACCTTACATTTTCCCAACCAAATGCTTCCATTATAATATTTTTATGCCAACATATCTTTACACCTGTGTCTGACTGTAGTTATATGCTAGAAAACAAACCACCTATGACTGTTAATACCATACTTTAGCAGCTGTACATATTTATATAGTACTCAGTTCTGCCCTCACTTATCCAGGTGCATCTCTTCAATGGCAAAGAGAACTGCTCGAAAAACAGTCATAGTTTTTTGCAAAAGTTTTCATGAAAACATTGTCTCATTGTTGTTTGTTGACTAGCTCTGTAGCTGGTCAAATAAAAGGAATGGAATGAAAAATGGGGAATGATTGTCTAGGAAGAAGTAAGGTGGAAAGGGATATTTGGGTTGTAGTAGATCACAAGCTAAATATGAGTCAATGATATAACACTGTTGCAAAAAAAGTGAACATTACTCTGGGATATATTACCAGGAGTGTTGTAAGCAACACATGAGAAGTAATTCTTCTGCTCTACTCTGCACAGATAGGGCTTCAGCTGGCATATTTGTATCCAGTTCTGGGCATCACATTTCAGAAAAGATGTGGACAAATTGGAGAAAGTCCAAAGAAGAGCAACAAAAATGATTAAAGGTCTAGAAAACATGACCTATGAGGGAAGATTTTTTTGTAAATGGTTTATTTAGTCAGGAGAAGAGAAAACTGAGGGTGGACATGACAACAATTTTCAAGTACATAAAAGGTTGTTACAAGGAGGAGGATGAAAAATTGTTCTTGTTAACCTCTGAGAATATGACAAGAAGCAATGGGCTGAAAGTGCAGCAAGGGTGGTTTAGGTTGGACATTAGGAAAAACTTCTTAACTGTCAAGGTAGTTAAGAACTGGAACAAATTGCCGAGGGAGGTTGTGGGATATCTGTCATTGGCGATTTTTAAGAACAAGTTAGGCGAACACCTGTCAGGAGTGGTTTAGTTATTATGTAGTTCCCCCGTGAATGCAGGTGGCTGGATGACCTACTGAGGTCCCTTCCAGTCCTATACGCCTATCTTTCTGTGATTTGTGATTACTGCCATTGAAAGTTGCAGTTCAAAACATTGACCAAATTTAATAAAAAATGCCAGCTTCAGAAAATGTTGAACAGCTCTAACAGTAAGTAAATGCAGCTTTATGAAGAAGTAGTTTTTAAGTAACCTAAGATGCAATTCAGCATTTCCAATTTCATAAGACAAAAGCTCTTCTTAAATATGCTCATCAAAAGAGTATTCATAAGTATGGTAAAATGTGACCACATGGTAGGCTTATTCTCATGTTTGATCCTGAAATTATACTGTGTTTGCACCTTTCCTCTCACCCCCATCTCACCTTTGCCCCAAAGAACTTCCAGCACTTTTGATAAAGATGTTGATGGCTGAAGATGTCGGACAGACTCTCATTTTTGCTGGGAGTGCTCCAGAGTGTACTTAAATATCAGTTATTTCAAAGATGTAGCATTATGACTGTCTGTAATTGCAATATTTTCCACGGAAAGTGACAGTGGCAAACCTGCTGTTATTATAAGCATTCGTAGCAGAGTTAGAGGTGTGAGAGTCCGCTTGCTTGAGGCAAGAACTGTTGTCACTGGATTCAGAAAAAGGCTCTCTGAAACCAACAAAGCTGCTATTGATGTTGATGCCAATTATTTAGCTTCCATCTGGCATTCGTTGCCTCCTGCTCTGAAAAGGGAAGGTGTCTGCGTTCCGCTCCACAGCTTTGATGTTATAGGGAATCAAGCCGTCAATTCTTTCTTTTCATAGACTATTCTTCACTTCCTGTAGGTGACGAGTTTTATTTTCCCCCCAGGTTGTCTTTGGGAGATTGCCTGTTCATTTTGTATAACGAAAGTTGAGTTGGGAGTCAAAGTACAAATGTTAACTTCAGTGATAATCATGGAGGGGAAAAAAGGAACCATTGCCGACAATTGCTATGACCACATCTAATAACAGCAGTGCCTTGCCTGCCTTCTGCTTACAACAGGAAATTACTGCTATCAGAGATAATACAGGCAGGAAACTTTTGATAAATATAAACTTCTCAGCAGACTTTTGTTCTAATTGGACAAAAATATTTTCACTCTTCATTTACATGTGTCATAGTTTTATCAAATATTTTGGTTTGGTAAACAGAAAAAAAAAGTGAGCTAAACAAATAGTATTCCTCCAACAGAGCAATTTCCCAGTGTATTCCTAAAAACATTTAGGGGCCTGGTTTTTAGAAGGGCCAAGCACCTGCAACCCTCATTGACTTCAGCAGGGGCTCAGTGCTTCTGAAAATCAAAGCTTAGCTGCACCAGAGATGTATTCTTAACAAGTTTATCCACTTATCAGGTGTTCATTTTTAAGAGATTCATGCTTCAGTTTGATGAAGAGAAATGTTCTAATTAGCATCTTGCTGGATACTCTTGAAGTGGTCTCAAGTGGAAGCAGTAGCAGAAGGCAAGAGCCATAGAGACTGAAATACGGAAGAGAACTTGTCTTCTATAGATTGAACAGGAGTTGGCATGGCTGGCTGCTTACCAATTCAATTGACACAGTGGATTGTGAGCAGCTTTCCTACTGAAGCTGTTTGCTTGGCATTCAGAAGTAACTGTTGATCAGCTCGAGGTTAGGATTTATCCATGTTAGGAAAATGAACTGATGGCCAGGGCTCCCACTTGAATGCCAGAGATAAAGTAAGAGACAGCCTGACTGGCCGGCATGCTTGAATCCTGAAGCAGTGAACAACTTGGCTATAAATAGTAAAGGTTTAATTCAAGAGCAAAAGGGAAGAAAACCTTTTGCAAGTGTCCCTTCTCACCAAGTTTCAGGCTACATAAGACAATCTGTGTAAAATGTGTGTATTGCTTCTTGTGCCATAACATAGCCCATAGCCCACTATCTTCGAATCAGTATATATATACCTGAGCTGACTGATGGCTGCACTGAACTACTGGTGTGCTTTTCAAAATGTACTCATTTGGGTTAACTTCTTCAAAGATTGGGAGCAGTCTCCTGGCCTACAGTGAACTGAGCCTTCTGTCAACATGCCTCAGGCATGAACTGTACCTTTCTCACTAGTGAGCAATGGGAGAAATGTATGAGAAATAAAATTGAAAGTTGAATTGGTGCATCCTATGCATGCAATAGATGTAGAAAATAAATATTAATGACTCTAGGGTTCAAGTTCATTGCTGAGCATAAACAGTTCTCCAAAAATTGAAAGAAAACTTCCCTGAAGTGGTATTTTGGCATTAAAAAAATGGTAATATTTATCCAAAGACAAAAGGAATTCATATGAACTGACAAACTCAATGGACACTATGAAATGTTGCACTTTATGTAAAAATGCCGCTTCAATACTCAGTGGATTTGCTCTCTGTGTGTAATCAGACATGTCTGCTGACCTTTGTGGTGAAGCTTTTACTTGTCTCTCTGCCTCTGAGTACTGCACAGACAATACAGCCAAGGAAGAGGAGTTGGATTCTATCCCATCTTGCACATTAACAACCAAACCTGCTAAGTTCCAGTCGATGAACCCAGGCAAGGCCACTGGAGACAACTGGTTTGCAGAAGTGTAACTGAGTGCTTAGTTTAGCCTGCAGAACCTTTTATCATAGATGATGTCATGAGATGGGCAGAAAAACAACCTGTGTCTCAGCCCAGGCTGAGTTTGCAGGGCTGGTGGCTGGGCTAAAATACCTTGTAAACTGAGCACACTTGATCTGGAAATCAGTGAGGAATAATAAACATGGAACCCCATTGTCATTTTTGTGTCCCTTTTCAAACTAGAACTACACTTTAAATGTTCAATTCTACTCTCATAATATCTGGGAGATTAAGGGGGAGACGTTTATGGTGGGGTGGGATGTTAAGGCAAATCGCCTGGCTGCCAATTTTGAGCAGCCAGACACCAGGGCAATTAGAAGAGCACAGGTAGGTGCACTGCGCATCAGAGAGACTTTGAAAACCAGTTTCATGACTGGCCAGGCTACGATGTGACAGTTGTGTGTGTTTCTCCTAGATGCAAACCCGCCCCCTTTGTTGATTTTAACTCCTGTAAGCCAACCAGCCTCCCCCCTTCGATCACAGCTGGCAAAGGAAATAAAGTCTCTATTGTTTTGAAACCAGGCCTTCTTTCTTTATTAATTAAAAAAAAAAGGCAGATAACTGATAAGGTATCCTAGGTGGGGTGGGGTGGGGGAGGAGGGAAGGACAAGGCCACATTGTTTATTGTAGCCACACTACAAATCAAAACTGTTTGAATGACAGACTTCTGTTGCTTGGGCCATCCTCTGGAGTGCAGTGGCTGGGTGCTTAGAGCCCCCCCACCCGCGTACTTGGGCATCTGGGTGAGGAGGAAATGAAACTTGCAGGGGGAGGGAGGAAGGGCAGGTGGTTGTACAGTGGATGCAGCAGCGGTCTGTGCTCTTGTTGGCTTTCCTGCACCTCCACTAGATGCCTGAGCATGTCCGTTTTTCTCCCTCATTAGCCTCAGCATCACGTCCTGTCTCTTCTCATCGTGGTCACTTCATGTTTTCCTGGACTCTGCCGCTGAATGCCTCCATGCATTCAGCTGTGCCCTATCAGTGTGGGAGAACTGCATGAGCTTGGAAAATATGTCATCGTGAGTGTGTTTTTTTTTGCCTTCTAATCTGCGATAACCTCAGAGACGGAGATGGTAGGGGGAGCATAGAAACATTTGCACCTCAGGGGAGACAAAAAGGGAGCGCAAACTTTAAGATGATACATTTCTGAGAACAAAAGGGAGACTCTTTCACAGTGAAGCAAGCAATTCACAGCAGACAGCACATGTGCTTTAGGTACAAGGTAGCACTTAGCCTTTTATATTGAGCGCCTGCCGGTATGGTGACACATCACACACGGCTGGGCAACAGAATTTGGTTTCTAGACAGCCATGGTAAGCCAGATGGTATGTGGGTTTGCCATTTAAAAGGAGGGGCTGTGGTTTCCGTGTGGATGTGCAGCACACACCTCCCCCCACCCCGCTGTGTGGCTATTTGGAATGATCCCTTCACCCCTCCCCCCACTGCGTGGCTATTCTCAGGGATGATCCCTTTTAGCCAACCGCAAACCGCAACCAGGATGAACGGGGTCCTTTCAGCGTTCCCTTGCAAAATTTCCCCCGTTTCAACCTGGTGACCATGAATGATATAACTTTGCTGAGGCTAAAACAGAAAGATATAGACTGTTGCTTGAATGTGACCAAAACCCAGGACCATTCACTGCCATGCTTTGTGCTGCAATGATTCCAGACTACTTGCTACTGGCTTGGCGTGGTAAAGTGTCCTACCATGGAGGACAAAATAAGGCAGCCCTTCCCAGAAACCTTTTACAAAGGCTTTCAGAGTTCCTCCAGGAGAGCTTCATGGAGATGCCCCTGGAGGATTCCCGCTCCATCTCCAGACACATAAACAGACTTTTCCAGTAGCTGTACTGGCCATGAATACATCCCAAGTCTTCAGGGCAAATCAAACATTAAACGCTATTGCTTTAAAACCCTGCACTGTAGTTACAAATGTGCACTCATCAGAGAGGCCTTCTGCGCCTTCAGGGTCACGGATCCCACCTTGGGAGGGTATTGGCTCCAGGGTGATGAAAAGGTCCTGGCTGCTGGGAAACAGATTCACCGCTTGCCTAATGCTCATTCTTCTCCTCCTCCTCGTTCTTATCCAAAAAATCCTCCTCCGTGTTGCATGAGACTCCCCCCTTGCAGATGTCCACAGACAGTGGTGGGATAGTGGTAGGGTCCACACCTAGAATGCCATGCCGCTGATCATAGAAGTGGCATGTATGGGGCTCTGACTCAGAGCAACCGTTTGCATCCTTTGTCTTTTGGTAGGCTTGCCTGAGCTCCTTGACTTTCAAGTGGCACTCCTGTGTATCCCTGTTGTAGCCTCTGTCCATCATGCCCTGTGCAATTTTGACATATATATTAGCATTTCTGCTTTTTGATTGGAATTCTGTTGTAGAGAACAGCTTTGATGTGCTCATGGTAGCCTGTGGTTGTTAGGAAACATCTTCTAGTACAGCACAACTTCTCAAGTGCTGAAGAATTCATGCCCAGGTATATTCCATTGCTGTAGTCCAGCTGAGAGGTGATGAAGTTGTGAATAACTGAGACTAGGTCATCATCCACCAGGATGGGACAGCATCTTCTCACCAATTGGAGAGGATAGCAGTATCTGCAAGTAACACTGTCTGAGAGCTAAGCATCAGCAAACAATCCAAGAGTACTCCTAAACTCTGGACTGAATTGACTAGTTGTGGGTGTGTACCTTCAACCAAAGCAGTTAGGCACAGGTGAGCCCAGACATTGTCAAACATAGGAGCCTAACTCGTGTCTGCAAAATCTGCTCATGCAAACAGTTTTTGGATACCCAAAATAAGTGTGTTTACAAAAAACAGTACTTATTTATGCATGCCAATGCATTTTAAGTCTCAGATAGCTCTGGGTATGAGGAGCAAGTAAGTTGGCGTGCTGCAGACAGACAATCATGAATTACACGCACAGAATTGGGACCTGAGGCTTGACCCTTCTGGGCTAAAGGATGAGCTATCTGCCATTTTAGCTATGAGAGAGCTTCTTTGTCTTACATTTGCAGTTGGTAGCCTTTCTGTAGGCTAGCCACTAGAAGGCAGCCCTGCTCATTCATGCACTCTGAGTCAATGTATTACATAGTTTCTTCTCCACTGGGCCAGGTTCACCCGAGTATCTAAGTTCCCTGGAGCTAGAAACCAGTCTGTAAAGATGTCCATCTCCGTCTATTGTTAAGAGTGTTACTGTTTTGGAGCTAGCCTGTAAGGTACATCTGCCCAGACAACAATCACACATTCTTTGCACTGGAGCTAGGACTCAGCCCCTAGTTCAGCTTCAAAATCACAGGCCTGTACAACCTGAGCTGAAGGAGAACTCTTGACCACCTATTACAAACATTTTGCCAGATTAGAGAATCCCAAAGGCTGCTCTAACTTGTGCAGGTTGCCAGTGGACTACTATGATGGATTGGAATTGCCCTCTTCCCTGTTGCCATGTCCCCTATGGTAGCTAATCCTCCTGTGACTGGAGAAACTGGGCTTAGGGCAGCTTTACAGTGATGAAGTTTAGAACTTAGTTATTAGCCAAACTCACTAAGTTAAATAACTTTTGTAGCCTCCTCTTTCTCCTTGAAGTTTTCTCCACCCCTATTCCTTTTAATTTCTGTTCTGGTATCAGAATGTGGCTCATGGGAGGAAGAAGGCAATTTTACAGCAGGAAACTATAAAATTCACACCTGCATAAGTGTCTGCAGTTATCTGATCCGCATTTGTTAAAGCCTTAGGGGCAACATATTGCTCCTGCTAGCTCTGAGTCAGTTCCTGTTGGTAGGTACAATAATTTTAATGTCAAGCAGGGTGCTGTTCAACTATTGACAGTGACACTGCTCTGAATGATCAGCATCCCTTAAACAAATCTTTGTTTCCTTTCCCTTCCCCTTGTACATGCTACCTTTAAAATATTAGAAACGCCAGGGAGTAATTGTCACTCAGTTTTATTAATAGTTTTTTCCACATGTTCTAATAAACTGTTCAGTAATTCAACATAGATGGCTGTCAAAAATCCCCAATGCTTTTGGTTGTCAAAGCCCCAAAAAGTTCCAGGAAAAACTTTTGATGAAAACAACAAAGGTTAAGTTTTGGGGGGTTTTGACAGCCTCTCCCCCAAAAATTCCACAAACTTTTGATAAAAACAAACTTTAATTTTCTTTTAAACTTTTACGGAAAAATAAAATACATTTCCCAACCAACTTCGATCCAGAATTTGAACATCAATGTTAATAATGAGTGAAATCTGAGGAAACCCATTACAAGGGTGATCATCCTCCCATTAAAATCTGCAACAAAATACCATGACAGGTTCTGGGTCTATAGCAGAGGCAGACGATGGCTTCTAATATAGGAGAATTGCCACGGTTCGACTTCATGGGGTAGGGGATGAAGAACAGACCTCTCCACTGCTTGTATACGAGTTGGGATGAATACACACAAATACAGGTGCTTGCTTCCAGGTTGTGTTTGCATTTATGGTGGTGTGTAGGGTACAGACACTGCCTGCCTGGCTAGCCTGGGTATAAATAGCAGTGTAGACAGTGAGACACCTCTTTGGTGAGTAGAGTACGGACATACCAGAACCTCAGGGTATATAACCTCCACAGCGCTCTACATGCCCAAGCAGTGCCTTCCACAGCCACACGGCTATTTTTTGCAGAGTAGTGTCCCACTGCAGGGAAAAGCTCCGGCAATGGGGAAAGTGCCCCTGTCAGAGCCTTTCACTGCAGCATGTAGCTACATGTACCTCACACATGTAGATGCGGCTAGAAGGTCTGCTGTATTGTCTGCTCTGTCCAGGCTTAGTGGAACCAATTCAAGGATCAGGTTACAAGTGTGTTGCAACACTTAACTGCTTAGTATCTTGATTCTCTGCAGGAAGACTGGGGAAAGAATCGCCTGTTGGGGACACCACGGTGCAAGGATTGTAGTCCTTGTTGCAACCTAAGCTTTGGAGTAGTCAGGACCGGCGCTAGTGTTTTTAGCGCCCTACGTGCATGGCCATTTCGTCGCCCCGGATGCTGGTCCCGCGGCTCTGGTGGACCTGCCGCAGTCGTGCCTGCGGAGAGGGTCCGCTGGTCTGTGGCTCTGGTGGAGCTGTCGCAGCCGTGCCCGTGGGAGGTCCACCAGAGCTGCGGGAGCAGCGGACGGTCCGCGGGAATGCCTGCGGCAGCTCCGCAGGCACGACTGCGGCAGGTCCACCGGAGCCGCCTGCCGCCCCCCCCTTGGCAAAATACTGCCCCCCAATAAACCTGGCGCCCTAAGTGATTGCCTTGGCCGCCTAAATGGAAGCGCCGGCCCTGGGAGTAGTGGCTGCAGAGCTGCTTCATATGCTACCTTGAGATTGGGGTTGGGGTTTCCATTAACTCCAGACCCTGTTTATTTCTCAGCAAAAGGCTTAAACTCTCTGACCCTGTTCCTCGAACCACATGCTTAACTTTAACACGTGAGTAGGCCTATTGATTTCAATGGGACTTCTCACATGCTTCAAGCTGAAGCACATACCTAAATGTTTGCAAAAGCAGGTTCTTTGTGGGTGGGTGAATGAATTCCATCTTTGTAAACATCTGCAGAAATGTGTTCGCACAACAGTGTAGCACAGGGATAGGCAACCTATGGCACGGGTGCCGAAGGCAGCACTCGAGCTGATTTTCAGTGGCACTCACACTGCCCAGGTCCTGGTCACCAGTCCAAGGGCTCTGCATTTTAATTTAGTTGTAAATGAAGCTTCTTCAACATTTTAAAAACTTATTTACTTTACATACAACAATAGTTTAGTTCTATATTATAGACTTATAGAAAGCGACCTTCTAAAAATGTTAAAATGTATTACTGGCACGCAAAACCTTAAATTGGAGTGAATAAATGAAGACTCGGCACACCGCTTCTGAAAGGTTGCCGAAGCTTGGTGTAGCATATCTGCTTTTAACTGCTGTGCCCGGTTTGTAATTTCAGTATTGAACAGGTTGCTTAAAGGGAATAAAAGCGTAACATACTGCAAAGAAGCATCTTAAATAATTCCCATAATTTAACAAATTATCAACTATTTATAAAGTGCAAGTGCAGCCAGAAATGCAACCTTTTCCAGATGATATGAGCTTTTAATTAACTTAATTAATGAAATTCATATCCCAAACAGTTTATCTTGGGCAAGCAAGACAATTCATCAATTTTATCTTTTAAAAAAACCAATTAAATGAATAAGAAAGTATAACTTTAAGCCCATTTCTTATTTATAGAGACTATTCTTGCTTGTTACTAATGAGTCTGTTTCCCTATGGATCTTCCTCCACTCAAATACATTCCTCTTGGAGGCCACTTCATAAGACAGGGATCCCCTTGTGCACTGATCCCTCACCTTCCCTGTGGCAACTAGAGTGGAATGGTTTGGGTTGTTTGATTAGATCTGCTCCCCACTGAGTACCTGGGCTATTTAATTCTTCTCCCTAGTTGTGGAAGTTTATATTGAACTAATAATGAGTTTCCCCTCATTCCCTAGTCTTGATTCCTGGCACCGTTTGGAGCGCTGACCTAAGAGGGATGCTTTCCTGAGTTGGTGCCTTTGGTTGAGATTCTCAATGCCTATGGTAGTTAGGTGCCCGAATTACATTTAAGTTCCATGGTGAGTTGGGCACCTAACCCCCAGAAGCTCTTCAGGAAAGCTCAGCTTTTGTGTGCAGGCCCCCATTGTTCAAATCTCTCCAGGTCATTTTGAACTGCAGTGTTTGCTACACCTTCCGTTTTGATGTTACCTGCAAATTTGAACACAACTGAACTGCACCAACTTCTTCACCAGGCAAAAAGAGATGAGGTAGCCACGCAAGTTCAGAGGATTGTCTGATTTTAGTTTAATAAGTAAACTAGCCTCTGGGCACTCTGAAAGAGTCCTGGATGAGGCTTTAACATGCACTACATCTGTTAAAACAATGTTGGGACAATTAAAATGAGAAATGCAGATAAGCAATGGGACGGCAAGAGGCACCTGTGAAATGGTGTCCGTTGGACTGTGCATTCCTGCAGGAGCAGGAGGAAAAAGCTTTCGCTTCTTTGGGGCTGCCTGATCTTGTGTACAGGAGTAAGCAGGAACTCTTACGATTGCCCTGAGAACAAGGGGACAGGCAAGAGGGGAATTGTGTCCCCTAGAGGTACAGGTCCCTTCCGAGCTCAATGGAGCTACACACCTCCCCTTACACCGGGCTTGTGGCAAAGCCACAATTTAACTGACGATCCGTTAATTATTTATCTGTCTATAATTAGTTTATAATAAAGATGATCCTTTTCTGATAAGATTTTTTTCTATGAATGGATGATTTATGGATATTAAGACGTGTTCTTCTAATTGGCCCTTCTAGAGTGCAGAATGTGCTGGTGAACTTAAACAAAAAGTCTAACAAAAATAGTCAGTTTTCCCCCATACCTGTGTTAGTGACAACTGAGCTGGGAGCCTGAGCTGCCGTGCTTGCAAATATCTCCAAACATTTTTCAAATTTCTTTTTTATTAAAGAAACATGTCATGTCACCCACATCCCATAAAAAGAGCCACAAACCGCACACAGGAGAAATAAAATGTAATATATATGCCTATACATAATTTTCAAAAAGACTGTGAAGCTATCCAGAGTCTGCCACTGAAAATGAGTCTGGGTCAGATTTCCAGATGCAAGTGGGGAAAATCCTTTAAGGGTGACTAGATACCTTCATAGTCTGCCAGGGCTGTCTGAGATGCCACTGTACCTATGTGAGGCCCCTATCCTGCCATCACTTAACGCACATGTCTGACTGGCTTTTGACTTCCCAGTGAAGCTTTTTAAGGCCTCATCCCTCTATTGCTCCTTTCCTTCCTGCTAGAAGTTCCCTATGCCACCACCCACATGTCTCTTTTCCACCTGTGCAGCTCCCCATGCCTTTCCACCCACTCCTGCTGCTGGAGGAGCAAATGGGTAAATACCCCTCCTGTCTTCCCACAATCCTAAGTACCCAGATGCTGGCTTTGCTCATTGCCCTGGAGGCACTGGCTGCCACTTTGTCTTTGCTGCATGTGATCTTGAGCTCCAGCCACTAGTATCTCCTCATTCTGCCCTTGTCCAGTGCCCAGCTTCATCCAATCTCATGATTCCCTATGTCTCCATGATGAACTCTGCCAAACAACTCCCAGCTACTCATAGCTTCCTGCTTCCCTAACAGTCTCCAAGACCTCAATTTCCCCAATGGGACCCAAAGCCACATTCATCAACACATCTCTCATTCTTATGTTATTGCTTTATACCAAATCTACATAATACCTTGAATGTTTGTTTCAATGTGGCCTGGTCTACATTAGGGGGTGGGTGGGATTAATCTAAGATATACAACTTCAGCTACGAGAATAGCATAGCGAAGTCAACGTATCTTAGACTGACATAGAATCACTTACTTCGCATCTTCGTGGCACAGGATCAGTGGCTGCTGCTCCCTCGTTGACTTTGCTTCCACCTCTCGCCAAGCTGGAGTTAAGGTGTCGACGGGAGAGTGATCGGGGATCGATTTATCGAATCTACACTACACGTGATAAATCGGTCCCCAACAGATCGATCGCTACTCGCCAATCCGATGGGTAGTGTAGAAATACTCATAGTGTCCCATTCACAGATGATCCAAAATAAAACCACTTACCATAGCTTTGTTGTTGCATGTCCCAGAGCAAGAAACAAAGATGAGATGCCCTATAATAGAAATAGCAGTAAGCCTCATGGCACCATATACATTTGTAATAGCTATGAGAAGTCTAGGTCTTTCCTACTGCAAATCCCTCCATTTTAACTCTGTCTTCACCCTCCCTGTGGAATCTATTCACAGAATTTATTTTATAGCCTTTTCCACATCGAGGTTCTTGGAGAAATGTTTATTTCATTCCAAGAGGGATATAAAATAGATAGAATTTCTTCCTCCCAGCTGCCCCAGTCACAATGCTGTAGTTAAGAGTCTGATCGAATTTCCATTACAAACCTCTGATTTCAAGGATTTATATAATGTCCTGAAAAGACTTGGCATAAAAATATTCACGTAGAAGAGATTGATTTATTTAACAAAATCGGTGGTATGCTTTATTAGTTATCAGAGTTGAAAAAGAACGTAGCAGTTGTGGCTCTTCAAATCCATCTTTATTTTGTTCCTAAAAGCCCTAAACCTTATGTGCCAAAAAGCAGTAATAACCAGAACCTTTTTCTCTGTAGTTCAGTAATCCCTTTCCAATTATAAGCAACAGTGCTGAAATCTCTTGTGTCCCATCCAGCCCCACCGGCCCATTCCTATTTTCTCCTTGTTTATATTTCCTTTCTTTTGATATTTTTCATCTTTTTTTCTACTTGTTTACTATAATCAGTGACAGATTAAAAACTGGTGGCAACCAAAGGATTAAATCATTGTGGGAAGAAACACAACATAATGGTGTATTGTTTTGTTTGTTTCCATGTTGATGGGATGTACTTTAACTAGACAGTAAATTTAGATCATCTAGCAGCTTCAGTGTACTCTACACACAGATTATTTAGATGTTAAAGATCTTGATGCATATTCTTGCAGATGCAAACATAAGCCTATATAACCTGTCACAATTTAGAGTAAAATTTCCTTCAAGCTATTTATACAGTTACACTAATTAAGGGCCAGATTCCAAATCTTGCAATGCCCCTGCATGTGTAATTTATGTGATGTGCTCACTTACTTCCCTGCACTCGTTACCCATGTCATGGGTACTAGCATGGGGAAGGGTTTTGCCACTTCACCTCCTGTGGCAATAGACAGGGAGTGGGCAGGCACAGGCTGGGAATGGGCAGAGCTTTGGCTCCACCTTCCCTGTTGCGCCAGCCAGGGCTGCTGAGCCAGTTGGGGAAGTAGCCTGCACCAGGTATGCAGGTGGTACATCTTCTCTCCTTGATACAAGGGGCAACCAGACACAGCTCTGAGTCCAATCTGGTTCCGGTCTGGTCCTGAGGCAGCACAGCTACATGCTTCTCCATAGTCAGGGCTTGTGATAAAGCCAAAATTGATCCCTAATTCTGGAACAAAGAGAAGATGGATAGAAGAAAAGAAGTAAATGGAGGACAAAATAGAAAACAGAAATAATGAGGTGAGCTCTTCCCCCGGTTATTGAGCGTTCCTTCATTCCCCATCCATCTTTAGCAGTCATAGCTACAGGTACTAACTGGACTAGTGAATCCAGTTAGTGGCCCGAAGGACAAATATCTAATCTCTCCTTAGGCCCAATCCAGTATCTAGGGAGGTCTATGGAAATCTTTCCATTGTATTCAATGGTCTTTCAATTAGGTCCTTCCAAACTATTCCAACGGGACTGAGTTAATAATCTTTCAGGAGTGTAAACTTAATGCGCTTAGTAAGTCTACTTAACTCAGTTAAATGTTCTAAATGCATGACTATAAGATAATGTTGCAAGATCTCGAGGCTGTAAGTCTGGCTTCTTATTGAATAAACAGAGTGAAATTAAAGAGACACTCCTGAGAATGTCTTCAAGAAATAAAAGGGTAGAGAAACTTAGAAATCCAGGCACTCAAAATGTGACTTCAGCTATTGCTTATTTGCTTATACAGTTTAAGTTCCTGGTCCTGCAAAGTGCTAGTGTCTCTTGTGAGTCAAATACCATCCTCTTCTCCCATTTATTTCAGCTCTTTGCCTCATTCAGAACAGTACAGATGGTTCTATGCCTAGAGAATTTTGACAGAAACAGATGGAAACAGATCTAAATAAAACCATTTAAAAGAGACACAATCACAAAAACTGAACTATTCATAGTTTCACTGAAGGTTACGTCTTCCAGCAGAGAGAACCATCAAATTGATCCAACAATGGTGAATAATCTCTATCTGAAATAGGGCTGGATGACTATGACCATGAAATGAATTCACATTGACTGTGTTCATACGCTATTTGAGTTCAGTTTCCATGAATATTTTAATGAACAAACTTTATTAAACTGAATACCTGTGAGAAGACTTTTTTAAGCTCAAATATTCACTAAGGGTCTGTGTTCACTCTAGAGTTGAAACAGGCTCTTCGGTGTTGGTTTTATCCCTTTTCCCATCTACCCACAACTTTTCTACCTGAGTTTGGTGGTGCTTTAAACCTGGGCTAGCTGGCCCAGCTGAGATATAGACTAGAGTCTGAGTGACACTTTCACTTGGGCTGGTAACTTTCCCACTTTGCAGTGAGGATGCAGGCAAAATCACTCAAGTGCTAATACTCCTCTTGTGCTTTCCCACAATTCTCCCCAGGTGCCCAGCAATTGACTGGGAAAGAATCAGAGCAGCTCTGCTTACCACAACCCAAAGAACCATGGTGCCTCATACAGGTGGCCACAGCACCAGTGAGGGCCCAGTGACTCAGGTAGGGTTTTGCCATGTGGCTGTTCTTGCCAGGCTAGGCTAACCCAGGTGCTGAATCCTGGGTGCTGATCACCTTAGTTAATTCTGTGGCGAAGACATACCCTGAGGGTATAAATTCCCCTGTGCAGAAGGCCCTCGCAAGGCACATGCCCTGCTTAAAACCAACTTAACCTCAAAGTCAAGTGTTAGTGAAACGAAGGGGCGCCTAGGCATTGTGCTGGCCCATTGCACTTGGTGAATTTAACCAAAAATCCAATTTTGAATTGCATCAATAACTGACACTGTTTTTCAAATGACAGATTTTGCTCTTGACTATAGCATCTGAAATTCTCATTGCTTTTGGTTAGTTATGCAAGTCATACAACAGAAAAGAGCAACCATATGACGTAACTTGTGTAAGCAACTAACACATTGCACATTTGAAATTTGGAATATTTTCAGTGAATTGTTTTTGGGTGATCACAGACTGCTTGTAAACACAACAAACAAGAAATGAGGGAAGTTAGTTGCTGAAGTTTGCATTATTAAAGAATCTCTGTAAGGTAGGCATGGTAACACATTTCCATATTGCATGCCTAAAATAACTAATAATTTCTGCTCAGGTATATTCTGAACATTTAGGCCTTGTTGGGAAAGCAGCTCTGTAGTGAAGAGGAACTGGGTAATATATTGTAGTCATAGATTGTAAGGACAGAAGGAACTAATGTCATCAACTAGTTTGTCCTCCTATATAATGCAGGCCATAGTACTTCCCTGTATTAATTTCTGTTAGAAAAACATCTAATATTGACTTTAAAATTGCAAGTGATAAAGAATCCACTACGATCCTTGGTTAATTGTTCCTATGGTTAATTACCTTCACTGTTCAAAATGTGCACTTTATTTCTAGTCTCAGCTTGTGTGAGTTCAACTTCCAGCCATTGGATCTTGTTAGGTCTTTTCCTGCTAGACTGAAGACTCCTTGGTTTCCAGATTTTTGTTCCTTTTGTAGGTGCTTTTTAGACTGTGATCAAGTCACCCCTTCACCTTTTCTTTGTTAAGTGAGTTTGTGAGCTCTGTAGTGGGATCCCTGTCTTCCATTGTGGAAGCCTGCAGAATCTAAAAGAGCACGTGTGTATGTAGCTAGGCCTGGTAGGTTTATATATAGTGAGTAAATATGGTTATTTAGAACACTGGCATGTTCCTGTGGTTTCCTCATATTCTTAATGTTGTGAAAAGAGCAAAGATGCAAACATTCCTATTTATGAAAGCATTTATAGCACAAGCTTAAAGGTAAGCGTGTGCGTAAGTGTTTTCCTAAATAGGGATAGACTTAAGTATGTGCTCATGTGCTTTCCTGAATTGGAGCCCTATGTATAAACAGCCCATTAATTTTCTGGCACAAATTAAACTTGACAATGTAGCCCCAAGTCTTTTCACTCTGTAACAATATAAGGAACACATTGCTTTGTTTGTTCTGCAAAGGAGAGGAAGTTGTTTTCAGCACAGCAGTGACACATGATTAGTTTTCCAAAGGCAACAAGCTGAAATTAACTACACTGGCGAACACTGAAAAGGAAGCTCCAAAAGCTACAGTTTTAGTGAAAGGTATTATTCGGAGTTCTATTTTGGGAGAGATGTTAAAAATCTTTCGGTAGAGAAGCATTATTCTGTCACGATGTGTCCTATATTTTAGAGGGCAATTAGAGCTCAAAGTCAGAACACTCTCATTCTACTTAATGATGGGGCCAGATCCTCAGCTGCTGTAAATCAATGGAATTCCATGGACATCAGTGCATTTTCATGAAATTACACCGAGTATCTGAGTAAGAGCAGCCTTTTTTTAACCACTTGGACAAGGCATAGATCAGGGCTGAAATGTCTCCTGATTCACCAGGCTACCAACTGGAAGTGATGGGTACATCTCAAACAGATAGTTCAGGATTTCCTCCAACTAAAATATGGGTTTTGTTGGGTTTGAGTTATACATAATAATGCATTGAACTCAGTGGGGAAGTTTGTATTGCCACAATGGGATCTGCCCAAGTGTGTGTACAGCTCAAAGAATAGCCTAAACAGCAGTGGATATGTGTAGCTAGACCTGTTGTGTAGTGTATAATTAGTAAGTCCGGTTATTTGGATGTCACTGTGGCCATATGGTTCCTTGTGTAAAGAGCAAAAGCCACAACACCTGGTCTTTATGCTGGTCTTGTGCATGGAGTGAATTTCACCTGAGTGCATAAAAATATATAGGAGCAGAATGTAGGCTGTCATGACCACATTGTCTCACCTATTGTCTGCAAGGCTGAAGTTATTTCTAAACAAGTAAGCTAAAACAGATACGGTATTCTTTTGTCAGGGCAAAGTATAGTACCATTTGCAAGTTATAACCTTTATTCAGCTTTTCCTCTCTAATAACCCTGCATAATAGAACATACACTTGTCAATAAGTTAGACAACAAATAAAATATCCAGTGTTTGTGTTAACTTGTTCCTCTCACCAGACAGGAAATAAACTAGTTTTGAAGCCCACTCATTCTATCCTGACCACTTGGAAGTTGGGATAAAACCAAGGATAGTCATGTTTCATCTAAATGGAAAGTTTATTTGAAATATTAATTTCAGAGCTGTCAGACTCTAGATTAATAAATAAATGACTTATTATATGAATAATTCAGTAGGTCTATGAGTTCCACCAAATTAAAATACATTTCACTCAGTCTTAAAATACCTCTTCAATATGCAAAACAGAGGCTGCAATACATGCTGTATAAAATAAAACAATCTTCTTACTCACATGACAAATTGGAATCATTGCAGGAAAAGTGTTGTATGAAAGTAATATATCTTTAATCTATTATACCTCTTTTGCGAGGGCTGAATTTTTCTACTGAGCCTTTTCTCTTACAGCTGGAGTGTTTGGGTCACTCAGTGAAGTGGAATATTTGCACCATGTTCTATTATTAACCGATTATAAATTAACAAAAATAAAATGAGATGCTTGGCTTACATTTATTTATGAAGGTGTAGAGGAAAGGGATTTGATAATCATGTGTTACAAACATTGTTCCTTTTCAAAATGCTCAGTCATCTCATTTTGCTCACCCCCGAGTAAGAATGGAGCAAGATCTTATTCATTATACATTTCCCAGGCAGACTAAAGCAAGATGCATTATATTTTATAACATCTTTCAGTAGCACACTTGAATCCTTTCCTATAATCTGTTTTAAATATTGTTTCCAGTTGTCTTGCTTGTTACAAATAAATGGACTTGGAAAAGTTTAATTTTTTTTATTTTTATTTTTGTAATAATTTCAACAGATAATATTGATGCTTATTTTTCAGCATTTTTTCAATTTTTATCAATTAACATTTCACAGTTGCACAAAATTATGGGTTTTAAACTTTTAAATTTTTATCTATTCAAATTTTCACAGTTGCAGGAAACTTGGAGAGGATCAGGCAATAATTAATTATTTAATGATAATAGACACTGAGATTAAAAAAGTTAAAGCTTTATAGCCATTAAAACACAAATTGTCAATGTCACATATCAAAATATTCAGAGTACATATAGTAGAACCTCAGAGTTACAAACTGACCAGTCAACCACACACCTCAGTTGGAACTGGAAATGCGCAATCAGGCAGCAGCGGAGACAAAACAAAACAAAAGCAAACACAGAACAGTACTGTGTTAAATGTAAACTACTGGAAAAAAAGCAGCATTTTTCTTCTGCATATAGTAAAGTTTCAAAGCTGTATTATGTCAATGTTCAGTGGTAAACTTTTGAAAGAACCACCATAATGTTTTGTTCAAAGTTATGAACATTTCAGAGTTATGAACAACCTCCATTCCCAAGGTGTTCATAACTCTGAAGCTCTACTTGTATGCTTAAATCAAACTCTCATAAGTTCTCAAGCAGCATTTTTCTTACTTTGCCTATTTGTAAATTTTAATTGTTATTGATGGAGAATTTTTGTGGGTTTTTGTGTATACAGTAAAATCAACATTTACCAATAAAAATCAATTTCTTCCAAGCTATGTAGTCAGCAGAAGACAAGCTTATTGTTGTACAATGCTAGGTTGAGAGACCTTGAAGGAAAATCCAGCGTGCTACAAGAAAGTGGTATTCGTGATTTTGAAGGTAATGCTTTTCCTCCACAGCTGTTTATGAATATATATCCCAGTATGGTATTGGCAGGCATTGCACTGTAGGCAGTGGATGGATTGTTAGAACCCTTAGGGCTGGTCCTTTCAATATTTGCTACCATCACCATATAATAAAGTAGAACCCAGCTGCAGGGTGTTTGCTGAAGCATAGTGTCTGCATTTCTCTTTCTTTCTAATTGCTGCTTTTTGACATAAAGGAGACTTGGGTATCTTTTCCTTTGGAGTAGCACATTGGTGGAGTTTTCTAGCAACCGAGAGAGTTGCAGTGTATGCTGCTAGCTTTGAGGTTCTATTTTGGGTTAGATGGAGGGGGCTGATTGGCCATAACCTCTGAGGGGTGGAGCTACGGAACTATAAAGCCTGCTGCAGCCCTGAGAATCTGAGCCTCCAGTCTGGTAGGAAACTTGCTCCAGTCTGGGAGTTTAGTTACTGCCCAGCGACTACATTAGCTAGGAGTGTGGTATAGCTTAAAATCTCAGTCTAGCCTGGCAGTCTAGTTCAGTTCAGAAGCTTTCTTTAGCTTTAGGCCATAACTACTCCTTTGAGCTGATGATTAAGGGTTTCAGATGGAAACCTTCTCACCCTTGATGAGGGGACTTATCAAGGATGTTTATTTCTTTTGAAGCTTTCTTAATCTTTAAATTCAATTTCACATGCTTTCCATGGGATCTTACCTTGTCATTTATTTGTCTATATTTTTAATGCACATCTGATCTTTTTGCTTTTACTCTTTACTGAACTTATGAGTTTCCTCATTCACTTGCCATGGCCATAGTGTGACACATGCTCTTTAGAGCAGAGAGTGTCTCCATAATCTATGAGAGTACAGTGCAATGCTGGTGCAAGAGGGGTATCGGGCCCATTATTGTTTATTGTGGAAATGATGCAAAAACTGGACATCTGGTTGGCTTAAAATCCCTCAGCCCTCTCTGGCTGACCTAGATGTACAATTAATATACAATAAAGCCTTAGGATGGCAAGTAAAAATTTTCACAGTCATGCAAGGAATAAGTAACTTGTCATTTACAGCACCCCCCTATGCGTCTGCATGATGACTACTCTGCCCCTCCTCGTGGGTAGGGGATCCTGGTCTGCACCCTCTCCAACACCTTCCCTCCCCAGAGCAGCTCTGGGGCATGCGTAGGCAGGGCCGGCTCCAGGCACCAGCTGAGCAAGCAGGTGCTTGGGGTGGCCAAGGAGAAGGGGTGGCACATCGGGCTCTTCGGCAGCAATTTGGGGGCGGGTCCCTTGGTCCCTCTCGGAGGGAAGGACCTGCTACCAAAGAAGAAAGCAGTGTGGTGGAGCTACTGCCGAATTGCCACTGATCATGATCGCAGCTTCTTTTTTTTTTTTCCGCCGCTTGGGGTGGCAAAAACCCTGGAGCCAGCCCTGTGCGTAGGGCTGGTGCAGATAGCTTCCTAACTCAGGAACAGGAGGGGAATTGGGAAGCAGATTATGAGTCTCCGCATCACAGTTTGGTACCTGGTTTATTGCTGGGTCAGAGCAACGTTGTGCCTCCTCTCCCTCAGGCTTATTGCAAAGCTACAACATAGACCAAAATAAATAGCTAAGCGCAAACAAATTACATGGATTTTGGAAAGTGGCTGGAGAAGTCCAACAAAGATGCAACATATTTCATGCAGATACAGAGCAAAAGTTTAATGCAACATGGAAGAGAATTTTGTGTAATAGTAAAAAAGTAAATTTAACTTGAGTGATCATTTATATCAAGAGGGGAAAGGACCTGTTATCGAGCATATCCACAGAGAATTTTAGATTGGTTTGGCAAATAATAAACTTGAGCCAAATTGACTTCTTGGTAGAGGGCAAAACCGCTAAAAGATGAAAGCATTGGAATCAAATACCATTGCCACTGAAACTATTATTTGAGTCATGTGCATGAAAAGAACTTATCACTTCCGTGCATGTAAGCAGCAGATTGGATGTTAATTGTAAGGTATTGGAGTGGTGGGTGAAACAAGGTCGGAATTAAGTTTTCAGTGTTTTCTTCTGGTTGTTTTCTAAGCAAGCCCTAGCAATTTTACAGGCTACTGAATTGCTGGATATACAAGACAATTTAATGGTGTGCTGTAATTTCCCATTTAAGCGCTTTTCCTCCAAAGGGGGTGGTGTTGGGGGGGAAAGGGTTCACTTCCCCTGTGACTTTTTTTCTCTAACATTTTGACTTGATTTAAGGTTTGTCTATTCCAGACATAAATACAATGGGTCAAATTCTCAGTTAGTGCAAATTGACGTAATTCAGTTCCACTCAATGGAGCTTTGTCGATTTACCCCAACTGAGGATCTGTCCCAAGAATGGGATGGGATGGGATAGCACAGATAGCCAATTAGAGTCACACTGAGTCAGAAAACTAAAATCAGAACACTTTTTAAAGGGACTGAAATCCTGTGTAGAGATGTGCTGCACATGAGATCGAATTTGATGGTACATGTTTAGTGAAATTACATGGGTCCAAGCCAAACACACTAGAACCAATACTCCAAAGAGTGTTCATTTCAGGACTTGGAGTCCAATCCTATCAGGTGCTGAGTTCCCAACCCGGAGTTATGGTGCTTGGTCTCTGGCAAAATCAACCTTCTACATATAAAAAATGTCTCTAAAAATATTTTAAAATCCTTTTCTGTGGTAGTAAAGCAACTTGCTGTAAAATGTTATAAAGTGGAAATGTTGGGCCAGATCTTTAGCTAGTATAAACCAGCATAGCTCTGTTGAAGTCAAAGGGGCTGTGATAATTTACTGAGGATCTGGTCCATCATTTCTAGAACTGGTTAAGCTTAAACAGTAGATCAAATTGCAGGCCAGATTCCCTGTAGAAATGAGACAGAGAATCCAATGAAAGACATGTAGGAAGGGTTGAAAGAATTGAGCTTCAAGTCACCCATATTGTGCTGCTCATTTTTCAAAAGACATTTACTGGAAGATGAGGTGTTATGGAGCTTCAGCAAGGACTAATTAAGCCCACAGGCTTTTTTTTTTTTTAACTGAACCTACAGGTCCTGGAGGGTGCTACCGATAGAGCATGCTAAGCTCTTGGAAGGGAGAAAACACCCTACATCTCAACTTCTAGCCAGTCAGTGAGTGGCGTTAGGGTCTCAAGGGGAGTCATGTGACTTCACTTTGCCTAGAAGCATAGTGGGTACAGTACTGAGCCTTGAATGAAGGAGAACATTGGATAGCAGAGAAAAGTGGGGACATCCTTGGGGCTCTTGGAGAAATCTGCAAGATGCTGGAATAAAAATGAACATTAAGGAAAAATTTGTCAAATATTGGCACCTACATTGTGTCGGTAAAATGTGTCCATAAATGTGGCTTCCACATGTTCTTTTCTCATAAAAAGCTAAATTCTCTGCTGTTGCAAATGGCCAGAACGTGACCAAAGCAATCTTAGCAGCTTCTGCTCACAGTATCTTAATGCTTAAAATGTCATTGTATTGTGGCAGTGCCAGTAATTAATGCTGAGTTGTGTTTTGCACTCGAAGCAGAGATCAAACCTCACTGTTATATGAAGTGCGGGTCCATTTTCCGCTGCTATACCTACCAAGGCTTGCGATAACATCCCCATACTTGTGGCAAAGAAGAAAGTAAGTTGTACTGCAGAATATAAGGCAATGTTTTCTTTGGTATATAATGTGTGTTTTATTTCTTGATCTATGTGGGCAATGAATCCCAGATGCAAACAGCAGTATAAAACAATAATATCAACAGTTCCAGAAAAGTTATCCAGAGATCTGCAATCATATCAAAATTCTCTGGCAAGGGCCTGAAAAAATGCAAGCAAACTCTTTGACAGATATAGATTTCACAAGAATCACCATGAGGCCTCCTCAGCCTAACATTCGTTGCTACGTTCCCTTGGGACATTTAAGAATGACACAGTGACAGGTTACTGCCTATCACTTTTTAAATCAGAATCATTATTTCCATGGCAACTGCAAGTGTCTAATGTACCCAAGGCCTTAGGGCAATCCTGAGTATCTGATGGTTATGTAATTTTGTGTCTAGTCACAACTAAATTTCACTTAACAGATAAAATGCTAGAGATAATTTATTGCCCCTGTTTTTGATTCTTTGATAAATTGATGACCTTTCCAAGTCATGGATGCATAGTGACTGGATAAGTACCATGGGGCTGAGATGACTTGTGCTCCTTTGAAGTTTACTGTAAGCACTGATGAAATGCTCTCATTTGTTCTTGTGGCTTTTTTCTCCTTTATAATGGATGTTCTGTTTCTACTGACTTCCATGCTTGCATCTGCCCTGAGAATTCAATCCCTTGGATAATTCAGAAAGAGAGGACAGGCTTTCTTTGTTACCTCTTCAAAAATAAAGCTATCTAACTACCTACGCATCAGCTGTACTAAACCCATTTGGTTCTTTCTCCACGTCCAGTGGATTGTTGCATAACAAGATTACTTCTTCATCACAGCTGTTACTGTTGTCAGAAATTAAGAAGTTAAAAGATGCCCAGGTATCTCCACTCAAGCTGTCAAATACACATACCTTCCAGACATGAGGGAGATCTCAAAAACTGCCGAGATTAGCAAGATTTACCAGTGCACAGAGTAGTTATAATAATTTACTATCCAAGTAAGTTTTGTGCATATCTTTATAGAAAGTGTTGCTCTCTCTTTTTTTCAAATTTCCATAAGATGTATGGAAGAGGAAGAGGATGTGCCAACTGATGGTCCTGGGTTCTCAACTTGAGCATCACAAATGGATTTCAGGGGGCCATGACTAGGACTGAGTGAAATTTTTTGGCCAAAACTATATTTCTTCTGCAAAATGGGTTTGCCAAAATGTTTTGTGAATTCATATCTATTTCAGCAACTTGCTTCAGTTGAAACACAAGAGAAGAAAATGTGGGAATTGTCAGGATGATTCATTTAAACATTATCAAAACAAAATGTTTCAGTTTTTCAGGGTAGATTCACAAGACGATTTAGCCATCATTCACCAAACAGGTGGTGGTGCTACCCCCTTACACCCAATAGCTCAGCGGCTGGGACATTCATGTGGGAGACCCAGGTTTTAATCCCTGCTCTGGAGCAGGGATTTAAACCCAGGTCCCTCCCTTTCTAGCTGAGAGTCCTGACTTTTACCAGGTTGTTCTGCTGGCTCCTGCTTGAACCATCCTGTTGAAGCTGTTCAGCTTTGAATAAATAGTTAAAAATCAGTTATTGACTCAGATCTCATCATGACCACCCTCCCTTCCTTTACAGCTAGACGGGAAAGAGGTCCTGAAACTTTTTTCTAGTGTTACACAGTGTCAAGGTGTGGAAAATTTAAGAACTACTGACGCAAGAGAGTTGGTTTGAAAGGTTATCACCAGACACTTACTTATCTTCCTGTCTTTGTTTCTGCCAAGTACGCTGAGGGTATTTCTACAATGGAGCTGGAGGTGTAACTTCCAGCTCAGACAGACCTGCCTGCTCCAGTGTTTCCTCTAATTTTTCCCACCCATGTGCAGAATGAATTTTGTTATGTGCATCAATGTGGAGGTGATGCACCTCCATGTTGGTGCACATAACAAAATTCATGTGGCAAGATGGGGTCAAGGGATTCAGTGTGTGGGAGGGGGCTCAGGGCTCTGCAGAGGGATGGGTGCAGGGGGTGAGGGCTCTGGCTGGGGGTGTGGGCTCTGGGGCGGGGCCAGGAATGGGGAGTTCGGGGTGAAGGCTGCCCGGGGACTACAGCAGGGATAGAGTACTCCTCCCAGCAGCACCTGGGCTAGGGGGATGGGGCGCGTCTCTCTGCCATGGCAGTTTTGGCATGGCTGGGCCCGGCTGGGCCGGGAGAAAGGCTCCTCTCCCCAGGCCCGGCAGCTCTGGCAGGGGTGGGCCAGGCCAGGGAGGGGCTTCTGGGCTGGGCTGGGAGAGGGACTCCTCTCCCCAGCTGTGGCAGCTGCAGTGGGGCTAGGCCTGGCTGAGGGACCTGCACAGCTGCACAGCTTCAGGGAACCTAGGCCTGCGCTAGCTTTGATGATGCTAATGCACTAAAAATAGAAACGTAGCTGCCATGGCATAAATATTGGCAAGGCCTGAGTACATGCCTGGGGATTCAGATGGGATCATACTTGAGTGACTAGCTCGAGATCAGAGCTTGCATGAGTATGTCTACATGAGCTGGAAATTCTACCTCCAGCCCCATTAAAGACATAGCCTGAAAGAACTAACTGCCCAGCTGAGATGGCATGGAAACAATCTGATTACTAATGCTTGCTGTAGTTGGTGCTCAGCCGGACATAAGTATTCAGAATATAGGCCTACTCCAGGAACAAGACATCTTTCCGAGTGTCGGGAGGAATGCCTGGCAAGCATGCACTTCTTCTGCCAGAAACTTGCTTAGTGCAAATCTACCAGACCAGGAAAAAAGGTGCACTGTGATGGGACTACAGGAAAGTGCTAACTCCATCATAGCAGAGCAAAGTTCAAGAGGTATCCGAGTCATCATTTTCTGAAGATGACAGATGCAGATAAGATCAAAGCCTCAGAGCCTGTTTTCATTCACTGGTATATTGAATCTAACTTTGCTGCAATATTATTGATATCAATGTGGTTAGTGCAGCCTGTCACCACAAAGTTCATTATAAGCCTTTGATTTATTCATAGATTGTAGAAATGTAGGTCTGGAAAAGACCTTGATAGGTCCTCTAGTCCAGTCACCTACGGTGAGGCAACTCTAACTAGTATCTAGATCAGTGGTGCGCAAACTTATCTGCTTCACCCCTCCATTACTGCACAGCCAAGGCTTCCTCAGCAGTAGAGCTTGGACTGAAGGTGGAGCAGACCGGTGGATGGGGCAGGATCTGGTGCTAGAGACCAAGCTGGTATAGTGGAGAACGGGATAGAGGGCAGGACTGGGCTGGGGGTGAGGCAGGGGATGAAGTGGAGCTGGGCTAGAGGCAGAGCTGGTATAGGGGGAAAAAGGGAAAGTGGAACTGGGCTAGAAGTGGATGTGAAAGTGGAGCTGGTGTAGAAGTGGATGTGGAAGTGGAGTTGGCTAGAGGCAGAGCTGGTATGGAGGGAGAAAGGGAAAAAGGGCAGCGCTGGGCTGGGGGTGAGTGAAGCAGGGGATGAAGTGGAGCTGGGCCTGGGGACAGAGTGGGACTGGGATGGACCTGGTCTGGGGGTGGAGTGGGGCTAGAAGTGTGGTGCTCCTGCTCCCTGTGAGGGCCAGCCTGGGCCCTGCCATGCATCCCTCTGCATGCTCATCCATGCCCTTTCTAAGGGGTGAGTGCCACTCAGTTTGCGCACCACTGATCTAGGTCATTTCCAACAGGAGTGTTAGTGATGTTAATATAGAGTTCCAGCCTGTATATTTGCCTGAGATAGAATTTTGAGGGTTGTTCGCCCATTTGACTTATAACATTCTTATATTCTCACTAAGGTGTGAACAAAGAAAAAAGACACAGTGTGTTGCATCTGCCCACAACCAGATGAGGTTTATAGCACAATGAGAAAAGATCAGGAAGAGAGTTAGTGTTGCTGGTTTTGGTGGGAGTTTAATACACGACTGCTTCTACTCCTATCTCAAGGCAAGGTCAAGCAATCAGCCAGGAGGGGCAAGGAGGGATGTCTGGGGAGGCATAAGAAACACTAAAATGCGAAGAAATGGTGATCCTGGCCAAAACACAACCTCACTCCCTACTCCTCTCATGAGGTACAAAAGACATGGTACTGCAGCCCCCAGATTCACGACCATCCAAAACGGAACATGACCATAAATTGTAAGGGTTGAGACTAAGGACGTGCACTACAGATATAATTAAGTCTGCTCAGAAAGAGGAGGGGGACAGGGAAAAGCCCTACTGGTGTACAGAGCTATGGATATGCAATGCCAGTAAACATCACATTGCCTGCACTTTGGACTCTGGTCTTCTGCTTTCTGTCTGTGTAACCAAGGGAGGGGTGAGGCGGGAGCCCTAACAAGGTGTTTGTCTATCTTGGTTCTTAAAAATCTCCAGTGATTCCACAACCTCCCTAGGTAATTTGTTTCACTGTTAGATACCCTTACAATTAGGAAGTTTTTCCAAAAGTCCAACCTAAATCTCCCTTGTTGCAACTTAAACCCATTGCTTCTTGTCCTGTCTTCATTGGTTCAGGAGAACAATTTATTAGCCTCCTCTTTATAACAACCTTTTACATACTTGAAGACTGTTACTGTATCCCTCTTCAGTTTTCTCTTCTCCAGACAAAACTAATTGTTTTTAGTCTTTCCTCGTAGATCATGGTTTCTAGACCTTTCATCATTTTTTTGGCATCCTCTGGATTTTCTCCAGTTTGTCTCCGTCTTTCCCAAAGTGTGGTGACAGAATTGGCACAGTACTCCAGTTAATACCTTATCGGTGCTGAGTAGTGTAGCAGAATTACTACTTGTGTCTTGCTTACAACACTTCTGCTAATACATTCCAGAATGATGTTTGCCTTTTTTGTAACAGTGTTACACTGTTGACTCATATTTAGCTTGTGATCCACTATGACCTGCAGATCCCTGTGACCTGGCACGCCTGGGGCAGCCCTCACTGGTAATGTCAAGGTCATGACAGGCGGCAAAAGAGAGAGAAAATACTCTGAAGACTGGTGGGTAACACTGAAGTTAAACCTCCCAACCAGTCACAAACAGTGCTTCTGATCCGCCAGCCCCCTTTATTGCATTTCAGTCTCTGGCCCCCAATCAGCACCTAGGTCCAGTACAGTGAGAAGTTATTTTAAACTCTGCTCACATATACAAAATGTTCTTCTGACCCCAAAGGGTCAGCCACATTGCCAGGCCAGTATGGGTTTGGATCTTACCCAAAATACCATGCTGCCAGCCAATCCTTCAGTATCTAAAACTAAAGTTTATTATAAAGAAAAAAGGAACAAGAAGAGAGATGCTAAATGGTAAAGCAGTCACATACATACAAAAAATTCAAAGTCTATATATCAAGTTCCTAGCAGCATTAGTAAGTTTTCTGGCTTGAAAGTCCCTCTGGAATACATCCACAGTTTGGAGGGGTCATTCAGTCCCTTGTTCAGAGCTTCACTTTGTAGCAAAGTTCCTCCAAAGATAGGAAGCAGGATTGAAAACAAAATGAAGAAGATGTAACTGCTTTTATAGTCTTTTGTCATGCAGCCTGTACTTTCTTTGTTTCAAACAAAAGGCTGCCAAGCACATGACCTGAAAGCCTTAGAGTCCTGTTCATAGGCATGCCCTTACATGCCTTGCTGAGTCATAAGATGTATCTGCCTTCTCTCAATGAGTCAGTGTATAGTTGATGGTTCTCAATGGGCCATCAAGCAGGCTAGGCAGTGCTGGTGTCAAACTGTCTGGGGGCAACACCCAGGAGCATAGCACAAGTTTGAAATACAGACATACATATCTGTAAGCAGAGTCTGGGTGAGGTCTCCCCTGATATCTAATGGTGAGCTGTGGAAAAAGACTTCAGAAGCTGATCTCATTTGCATGGCCACACTCACCCTGCTTAGGTACTCAGCATGATGGGATTGCTTGCCCAAATGATCCCTTGTGGCTGGTGTTGGATCCCCAGTCTCCTTGTTATTGGGGCAGGAGTAATAAAGGGTTGATTGACACACGGATAACAATGGCAGCAGAACTATACCTGGTATATCCCAATAGAGGGACTCATCCTCAACTGAACAGCACTCACTAGGCAGGGGATGTGGGTTCCAAAGTCCAATGAATTGAGAGAGAGGGTGAGGATAGTTTTTTCTACCTGGTGGCATGGGTCCTGTTTAAGGGCCCTAAGCACCATTTGAGTCTCCTCTCCATGGTATAATAAAAGAGCTAATTTAGACTCAGTTGAGAGTTTTATTACATGCTGCAGAGCTGAAATCATTGATACTTTAGGTCTAAGTGTTAGACTTCCTTTGGGATAGTGTCTCTATTGTAAGAGACTGCCCAGTGGGCAGTGAGGCTCTCTGCACTAAGACCTGAAATCACTTATAGCTGTGTTAAGTGTGTGTGGGGGACCTGAAGACATCTTGGTGAGCAGCCAGCTGGGTGGCTAGTGGAGCAGCTGGTGGAGAGGGCCAGAGCAGAGCCCCACAGAGGCATGGCAAGTGGCTGTTGGGGGTGACAAGCAAGTGCCTGAGCAGTGCAGTGTGTAAGATGCCTCCTTACCCCGACCCCACCTTCCACACAAGGTAGGAGGTGAACTCTGTGGATGAACCTCTGAACTCTGGGGCTGTACTGGCCAAAAGACAGCAACTGTGAGTGGGGTACAGAGAAGGGATGGGCATGTTAAAGGGACTTTTGGGTTGCTGGACTTAAGACCCTGAGGGGAGAAGGACACTGCCTAAATTACTTGGGAGAGGGTCTTTTGCTCATGGTTTGTGTTTATGAACCCTAGTTGCAGTGTTTTCCCAAATTAATGCTGAGTTAATTTCCTCACTTTTTAAAAAGTTTTTGCTATTCAGACTCTCTGCTTGCAAGAGGGGAAGTATTGCCTCTTAGAGGTGCCCAGGGGGTGGTGTGTAATTGTCACAGGAGGTCACTGGGTAGGGGCTCCAGCCAGTTTTGTGTTGTATGGTTGAAAAGGAACCCCTAGATACTGAACCCTTATTGTTGCTGGCTCCATCTGGCACAGGGGTTATATATCTATAACTCATAATACATAGGTGATACAAACACATAAATGAGATTATCATATCTGGCAAATTATAACATTTTTGCAGATACCTTACATGGCATATCTGGCATAACTCATTATAATTTTACAATATTAATATTCATAATATCCTCAAGTGTCTCCCAGATTTCATATAGCGTCACAATTCCTTTCCGCAGTGCTCCTTCCTAGGCAGTCATTTCCCATTTTGTATGTGTGCAATTGATTGTTCCTTCCTAACTATCATATTTTGCATTTGTCCTTATTGAATTTCATCCTATTTACTTCAGAGTATTTCTCCAGTTTATCAAGATGATTTTGGATTTTAATCATGTCCTTCAAAGTATTTGCAACCCCTCACAGCTTAATGTCATCCGCAAAATTTATAACTGTACTCTCTATGCCATTATCCAAATCATTTATGAAGCTATTGAATAGAACCAGACCCAGGACAGATCCCAGCAGGACCCCACTCGCTATGCCTTCCAGCTTGACTGGGGTTTAATGTTCTCTATTAACCAGGAGATCTTCAGTAGCCTGAAACTCAAAAGAAAGTCATACAAAAAGGGGAAACCATAAAGGATGAGAATATAAAAAGAATAACACAGGAGCGTAGGGACAAAATTAATAACTTTTGATAACTACTCTCTGAGTGCAGTTTTCCAATCACCCACTTTATGGTAGACTCGTCTAGACTACATTTCCCTAGCTTGCTTATAAGACAGTCATGCAGGACAGTATCAAAAGCCTTATTAAAGTTGAGATATATTATATCTACTGTTTCCCCCCCATACACAAGGCTTGTTTCTCTGTCAGAGAAGGACATTAGGTTGGTTTGACATGACTTGTTCTTGACAAATCCATCTTGACTGTTACTTGTCACCTTATTATCTTCCAGGTGCTTACAAACTGATTGATTATTTGCTCCATTATCTTTCTGGGTACAAAAGTTAAGTTGACTGCTGTATAATTCCCTGGGTAGTCCTTATTCCCCTTTTTATAAACAGATGCTATATAGGCCCTTTTCCAGTCCTCTGGGTTCTCTCCCATCCTCCACAAGTTTTCAAAGATGTTGCTAATGGCTCAAATCTCTTCAACCAGTTCCTCAAGTATTCTAGGATGTATTTTGTTAGGCCCTGCCACTCTGAAGACATCTAACTTGTCTAACTAATTCTTCACTTTTCTGCCCCTGTTTTAGCCTCAGATCCTATGCCATTTACACTGTTCCTGTGTTAGTCATCCAATCACTGCTAAGCTTTTTGGTAAAAACTGAAAAAAAAAAAACAAAAAAAAATTAACACTTTGGCCATTGTTAGGTTTTATGTTTGTCTTTGCTTCCTCATTGAGTAATGGGTTTATCCTGTCAGGGCGGCGAGTTGTATGGGCCCCTGGTGCCCGTGATCCAGGAATATTCAGTGCACAGGGGCCCGGCTCCACCAATGCAGGCCCCTTGCATCTCCCCTGGAGTATCTTCTGGCCCCACCTGCCATTCCCAGGTGATTTAAGAGGGTCCGGGTGGTCCCACCACCCGCAGCGCAGTGGGGCTAACGAGGCTTCCTGCCCGCCCTCACTCCGTGCAGGAAGCCACTCTTGAAAGCAGCCAGCATGTTCCTGCTGCCCCTGGGAGGGGGAGTCGCTGTGTGCTGCCCCCGCCCTGAGTGCCAACTCTGTCATTGGAACTGCTGCCAATGGGAGCTGCAGGGGTGGTGCCTGAATGCAGTGGTGCATGGAGACCCCTAGCCTCCCTGCCTAGGAGCTGCTGCCAGAGGGTGTGCAGGTCACTTTTGGGAGCCACCCGAGGTAAGGGGTGCACCCCAAACTCTCTCCTGCACCCGAACTCCCTCCCAGAGCCCACATCCCCTCCTTCATCCCATGCCACTGCCCGAGCCCAGAGCCCTCACCCCACACCCAAACTCCCTCCCAGATCCCGCATGCCCTCCTGCACCCCAATCCCCTGTCCCATCCCAGAGCCCGCATCCAGCATCCAAACTGCCTCCTAGAGCCTGAACCCCCTGCTGCACCTAAACCCCCTCCCACACTCAAACTCTCTCCCAGAGCCTTAGGCAGGTGTTTGTGTAGGGGGGCACAGGACTTGGACCCATTCTGGGTACCAGCAAAACTTATACAAACTTGCTGCCCCTATATCATATCCTTGATCATCTTCTTGCTTCTAATGTATTTGTAAAATGTCTTCTTGTTACCCTTTAAGTCCTTAGCTAGCTTAAACTCGTTTTGTACCTTGGCCTTTCTAATTTTGTCCGGATGCTCCTGTGTTGTTGTTTTGTATTTTCATCCTTTATAGTTTCCCCTTTTTGTATTACTCTCTTTTGAGTTTCAGGCCATTGAAGATCTCCTGGTTAAGCTAGTGTGGCATCTTATCATATTTCCTATCTTTCCTATGTCTTGCTATAGTTTTGCTCTTTTGTCTCTTTTTAAAAAACAAAAACCTGTCAACTCTCCTGAACACTCTTTTTCCTAATACCTGCTTCCCATGGGATTTCTCCCAACCAATTTCCTGAGTTTGCTGAAGTCTGTTGTCTTGAAGTCCATTGACTTTATTTTGCTGTTTTCCATCCTATCATTCATTTAGAGTCATGAACTCATCATTTCATGATCACTTTCACCCAAGCTGCCTTCTACCTTCTAATTCTCAACCAGTTTCTCCCTATGTGTCAGGTTGCTTTCTCTATCTTCTGCAGTAAAAACATGTCTCCAACGCATTCTGAGAATGTATTGGATAATCTGTGCCCTGCTAGCTTTTCCCAGCAGCTGTCTGGGTGATTGAAGTCCCCCATCACCACCAAGTCCTGTGCTTTGGATGATTTTGTTGTTTCAAAAAAGCCTGATCCACCTCTTCTTCTTGGTTAGGTGATCTGTAGTAGAACCCTCATCATGACATCACCCTTGTTTTTTACCCCTTTTATCCTTACCCAGAGATTTTCAACAGGCCTGCCTTCTACTTTGGTATCAACCTCAGTGTAAATGTATACATCTATGATCATGTTTGTGTCTGTTTTAAATCACTTAGTGGGGTTTCAAGGATATAGTCCTGTAGTCAGGAAGTGACTGCAACAACAGTCAGTCAACTGCAGAGAACAGCCCTTGTGTCAGTGCAGCTTTTGCACAGTGTCCAGGACAATGGTGTAGAGAGAGATGAAAGTAACAGTGACTGCAACCAAAGCACCCAGGAGAAGTGAACTATGTGTCCACCTTTGATGATAAGTATCACTCAGCCCCAATCCTTTCATTAATAGAATATTCGGGTGGCCATCCCAGCTCAGAACTAGAGAGGAAATCCAGACATAAATTGATTGACTTTTATCTCCTCCTTTCCCCACCTTTTTCCTTCTCCCCTTCCCATGCTGCTATTGGCCTCCCTCCCTCTCCTCCCTCCTTAACCATTCTGGCTTCGTCTCACTCACTTGAAAAGCACAGCTCCAGGTCTTAATCGAAGAAAACCATCAAGCCCCTATTGCTTGCTGGATTGATGGACATTGTTATTAACTTGAGTTTCACGGCTGCATTAGCCTCTCTCTTCTGGAGCAGAAAACTTTTCCTGGCCCCTCAGAGCCGGTAACTGTCATGAAAAAAGATATGACTAACCCAGCAACTGAAAGGATACATCAAATTCTGATTCCCAGAGAAAGTTCTAACACAGCACACACTGTACATCCTCTGTACCCCAGACCAAGTCAATATGCATTCTTCACTGTACACATGATTGAAGCCTCAGTTTTCTACATGTTGAGAAGCTGAAAATTAGAATAATTGTCATTGAAAGGGCTGATATCTTTGTACACGGCATGCATAAAGCGAGACATTTAAATGTTCAAATTAAGACACAAAACCACCAGATTTTCAAAAGAGTTCAGCACATTGGGAAAATGTAGCCATAAGTTTTACTTGAGGTCTTTAAATCATGATTTTAGGATATTTGTAACTCAGCCATGGGTCTGTTTCAGGAGTGGATGGGCGAGGTTTTCTGGCCTGCAACGTGCAGGAGATCAGACTAGATCATCATGATGATCCCTTCTGGCCTTAAGTCTATGAATCACAGTAGAAGCTGCAGGGTGATGAGCAGTTTTGTAAACTCTCACCCTTATTTAGATGTATAAATGAGAACTGAGCTATTCTAAAAATCTGGCTCCAGTTTTGTGAGTGGCACAATTGGAAACTTAGCCCAATTTTAGGCTAACTTGATCCCACTTCCCGGTGCAGAATGCCCACGTGTGGGTAAACATGCCCTGGAAGGGAGATCTAGCTAGCCTTAACCATATCAATTTCAACTTGATCATTTAAATGTCTAATGCTTTCCCCTAAAGTAGCTTTCTTTAAAAAAAGAAGCATCACATCTTTATAGCTGAATTTGTTCTTTCTCTACCTTGATTTTTATAACATGTGGACTGTTTGGAACTCAGATTTGGTGTAGTTAATCTATCATCACATGGGCAGAGGGTAAGGGTATATTGTTAAGAGTACTAACTGCCATTAAGACAATAAAAGAGATAATAGAAGTGTAAATTCATTAGTATCTGAATTCACTTTCTTCTCTACAGAAGGTGAATACTTTGCTCCCCTGCTTTTCTCTAATAGCTTGATCTAAAACCTGTTGAAGTTGATTGAAAGATTCCCACTGACAAAGTAAGCTTTGGCACAAGCCCTAAATGCTATGATATTGAGAGGTACAAGGAAATAATTATTACAAAATCAGCTAGAGCTCTGCCCCTGCTCTGGTTAGTTAATACAAAGCTCTACGTGCATGCAAAATTTCACTCCAATAAGACTTTACTATTGCCCTTCTGTGGGCAGAGAGGATGAAAACTCAGTGAATCTCTGTTATGGGAGACTATGGAAGTGAGGAATGGTTCTCTCTAGAAACCTTTTCCCCACCCCGAAACATAATATAGACTCTTTTTGGGGCTCTGGATCACAGTCTGAAGATGCGGGAACATCAGCCTACCAATCTGAGGTTTCCCTGCTAAATTAATGCTGCCTAGGATAGCTTTCAATTAAGCACTTGCCTTCTCTGTGTCATGGGATTGCCCTTCAGAGTGTTTTGGGAGAACTGGATGATGGAAGAGTCCCTAGCAGCCCAGATCTCTTTGAGCCATATTGCCAGAGTATTGGGAGAGAGGCACAGAGCCAGCATGAAGGCAAAGGGTTCATCTGGATGGCTTGGGCCCACCTGGACTCCCAAAGGACAATGTGAATCGCAAATGAATCTACTAGTTTTGCATGACAACCCCCTAGACACAGGTGACTGATGCTAAGGAAACTCCATGAAGAGAAACTCAGAACTTTCTGTCTCACAGTTGAGTAATTGCTATGTAGGAGAGATATGTCCTGGAATATTTTGCTTGTTCAATTAAAAAAAATCTGAAGGAATTTTCCTGTCATTTTCTTGTGCTACTGGATATTGCAATTTCTGTGACCACCCTCCTAACAACTACACCTTCCCAAAGTCTGGGAAAGTTATAGCTATTTTATTTATAGCACTCATCTGGAATGAATTTATTCAGTTAGCAGTTGAGATGCAAGAACAGTTAGATCTTTTTCTTGGTCAGGAACAAAAACATGGATATTTTTTCTTTGGTTTAATATTAGCAAAGTAAACTGCTCTCCCAATTTTCTGCTCAACTTCAGCTATGTTATATTTAAACCAAAGAGTTTAGGGAGAAGAACTCTGTGGAGATTTTGCAGTGCCATAAATCATGAGACTAAAACTGGTATGTCTGAATGAAATCCAAGTGAGCAACAATTTTCTAGTAATGTGTAAAGTGATTATCTGCTAGCTCAGAGCTTAGATTTTGTTCCTGCTTCTGGGCATTCATCTGGGCAGGCAATATGTTCAAATTAGCATCTGTTGAGAAGTGTTGGTTTTCCCCCTGATGAAATAGCTCTATTCTCCCATCACAGACAAGTGCAGTAAAGCCCACTTATTGGGGTTATTTACATAGGGCTAGATAGATGAGTCATTAGGCTCAGCCCAAAAGCAAGGAGGAGTGCTGGAATTGGTCACATACTTTTCAGTTGAACCATTTGCCATTGGAAAATGCTGATTCACCAAAATCATAATTTTTTTGTGGAAAGGATTGATGTTTGTCAATTTTTTATGGTAAATTATCAAATGTTTAATCACTTTATTTTAACATTTGTATTATAATAATGTTGCAACAATAAAGTCTAAACAAACAGTTTTGACCTCATCAAAACAAAATATTTTTGGAATATTTTTGTGGTGCAAAAAAGTCTGACATTTGGACTTTCATCCCAATTTGGGATGACACCAAATTTCAAGATATTGAAATTTCTCAAGGGATAAAAATTCCAAACTTCAACCCAGTCTAGGTACTGTGTAGTCACAGCAAAGCAGCTCTGGGAAAGAATTATGTCTGAGTAACAATTTTTCCCATGACCTCTTTCCCTATGGGAGTGGGAGGAATAAGTTACTTAACTCCTTTCTGGGGTGCTCCCCTTCCACTAAGCTGGCTACTCCAGGCAATAAGCAGGGATGGAGCCAAAGCTCTCCCATTCCCCACTCCTCTCTATCTCCATCTCTCTCACTTGCTTAGCAGGGAAGCACCTTCCTCATCTCCCTGCCCATTGCTGGAGCTGCAGTCTGGGCAGTGCTTGGTCAGCCAAACAGAGGAGTCAGGTGGGAACCTTACTCCTAATTACTCCCCTTGCATGTTCAAGCCCATGGGCTGGGACAACCTGGCCCATAAGAATTTGAATGTAATCATGCGGAAAATGTAGTCTTATAACACCTCAACCCAGTTTATTACATCTCTTTTCACAGGAATCCCCCTCAGACCAAAGCTCAGTGCTAGTCTCATGAGAACTTGTATATGGCCTGCAACTCCTACTGTAATGCCAGGACCAGAGCTAGCATGACAGTCAGCTGGCACAGTCTCATCTCACTCCTTCACATTTGTGGGCACCTCCTCTATAAAACTAACACCATTGCTAATATCCTTGGAATGGACTCTGCTTGAGCAAACAGGGGGATTTCAACCCAGGCCCTATAGCACTAAAACTTTCAACCTCTCCTGCATAGGCTAAAGGAATAGTTCCTTTAGCTGTCAGTTGTAGCAGGCATTTACCCTTATGAGGATCAGCCCCCCACATGGCAAAGACCCACATCGTGCTAGTGTGGTTTACATCATAGTAGCATTTTGACACTCATTTTGCACAAGGACAAATCACTACATAAGATTCAAGGCAATGGAGAACCAGGGAAAGTGGAAAAACACTGTCAGGATAGTACAGTAAAGACCTACTAAACAACTCCTCTTATATTACAGAGAGGATGACCTAGGTTTTGTCCCCTTTGGAAAAGACTGCTAGCAGAGGAAGATGAATGCTTTCAGCTGGAATCTATTCCTACGGCTGTTCCTTGATTTTCCTGCCACTGATATGAAGCAAAAGAATCAATGTCTCCATCACTTAGGAGCCGCTTAATGAGAATATTTCCTGCAAATAGAATAGAAAGATAGGATCTGACCCATGGTCACTCTCTCTTCGATTGTCCTGTCTCCTAGGGTAGTGAGTACCAGATGCTTCAGAGGAGACTCAGGAGACAGTTCTGGGAAAGCATCCTCATACCCACTAACAGAGGATAGTTTCAGCTGGGAGCTGAGACACACAAGCTCAACATGTAGAGACTTTGGAACTCCTGGAATAGAAAAGAGAATCTTGACGATTTTCTAACTGCTTTCTTCTCTAGCTAGGCTGCTTTGTTTTACGTATTTATTTGGTAAGCTATTGCCTTTTAAGATTACTGGTTTACATTTCTTACTGGATTTTTTAACTTCCGTTCATGAATGACCCTTTATTTGATAGAACTGAACGTGTCTGAGCCCACACAAAATAAAATCTACATACATTATGAAAGGAGAAGATGTGCTTAAATGAGAGAGGTTTTTTTTTAAAATGTGTACAATGGACATTTGCAAGTCCTACTAAAGTTACAGTATTTTAAACATAAGAAGAGCCATCTAGCCCAGTATCCTCTGGTGGCCAGATGCTTCAGCAGGAATGAACAGAACAAGGCAATTATCAAGTGATCCAGTCCCAGCTAGAGCATGGGGATGAATCCCTGAGCATCTTGGCTAATGGCCATTCATGGACCTACCCTCCATGAACTCATCTAATTACTTTTTGAGCCCAGTTATACTTTTGGCCTTCACAGCATGTCCTGGCAACAAGTTCTACAAGTTGAAATTCTATTTACAATAATAGCAGTATTCATGATTCTAAGTCTAGGGGAAATCACAGATACCACAGTAAAGGGTAATACCACATTGTACGTGGCCATTACTACATGTTGCCCGTGGTGTTCATTTTAAAAGAAGAAAGGTATTGTTATGGCAGGCATCACCAAATAATGTTGTGACAAAGTTCCTCCTCTACCTTGGTGGGTCCTGCACTTATTGGCAGATTTGTTCACCTCAGTGATCTTCCCCTCTTGTGAACCCACTTCTGGGTCAGCTCCTCCTGTGTCTGATCAGGAGTTGGGAGGTTTGGGGGAACCCAGGCCGCCCTCTACTCCGGGTTCAGCCCAGGACCCTGTGGATCGCAGCTGTCTATAGTGCCTCCTGTAACAGCTGCATGACAGCTACAACTCCTGGCTACTTCCCATGGCATCCTCCAAACACCTTCTTATCCTCACCAGGACCTTCCTCCTGGTGTCTGATAACGCTTGTCCTCCTCAATCCTCCAGCAGTACACACTGTCACTGTCACCTCCTTGCCTTCTTGCTCCCAGCTCCTCACACACTCCTCTCCTCTGGCTCTCCCTGCCTGACTGGAGTGAGCTCCTTTTTAACCCAGGTGCCCTGATTAGCCTGCTTGATTGGCTGCAGGTGTTGCGTAATTAAAGTAGCTATCTCTACTGCCTTCTAGAAAGATCTTAATTGGCTCCAGGTGCCTTGATTAACCTGGAGCAACTGCCATTTGGTTACCATGGTCCTAGGGATTTGTTTAGCCTGTGGCTAACATACCTGTTTCTCGGTACTTTACTGTAGCCATCTGGCCTTGCCCCATCACAGTTGTTACAGAGAGTCTTAAAAGTCCTCTCTTTAGTGTGTGAGCATTATACAGTCCTTGAGGGGATGCTATATGTAGTGCTATTAGTTTTTGTGGTGCAGATTCTTTAAGGTGAGTTGCTCTCTGACTTAGTCAATTCTTGAGGCAGTGTTGCTTCCTGAGAACTGGGCATTCATGTTTGGGCTTTGATTCCTGAAAGAGGAGATTGCCTGCCTGGTGTTGGTGACCACCTCTGTTCAAGAACTGGTATATCTAATGTAATAGCAGTAAGAAAATACTGGGATTTCACTCCCAACACAAAACTAACCTTCACAAGGTCCCAGAATCTGTTTCCTTTCAGAAGAGGGCCAAAAATATGAGCATCAGCAGAGTTGTACCTCTTTGAAGTCCTTTGTGTCTACCAATCTACAAGCTGGAATCTTGGAAGCACTAAATGCAATTAACATTTAGAGGAAACCAGAGAGTTAGTAATATGATAAAAGATCCAGGAGAAAGCAAATCTGTGAAGAAGTATAGGTAACTGGAAATCCAAGGGCCTTTAGGAGTGGCTCCACTCTGCCAAACAGGCACTGGTATGCATTTTACTTTGTAAATATGGCATGTCCTTAATCAGCAGATCTTCTTGTTCCCTCTGTGTTTTTGCAGCCACATCTGCTGCTAATGTCCAACACATATTCACTGCTTTTTACTGAGCACTGCAGAGCCAACAAAACCATGGGTGGAAGAGTGGGATGGTATTCATGTGCAAATTTCCAAATCCACTGAAGGCAATAGCTTTGTACAGAGACAGGTAGATAATCCTTTTCTCTCTGACTTTCCTGTGAACCTCCAACCATGCCAAGTCAAGTTTAGTCAGCAAAGTATTGCACAATACTGATAGATTTCACTAAGATATTAAGTATGGGATTTTCAAATCCCCCTAGGAGATTTGGACATCAAATTTCAATTAATTTTAACTGAAACTGGGCATCTAGTTCCTGTTAATTTTAATAGGAATTGAGCATTCCTTAGGCAGCTTTGAAAGTTGCAGCCTCAGTATGTTTCAAAGCAAGCTTCTCTGTTCCTATTGACTGTGTATGTCCCTAACAGATCCGTTAAAATGCACAGCTCACAACATGGAAATACGAGGAGCCACATAGGAAGTTTCTGCATTCAAAGAATGTACACTTAGAACAAAATGGATGCTGCCAAGATATCACAAGAAACATTCCTATGCACGTTTGAAAAGCAACTCCTTGAACTCCCAGTGCTGTTTCTTTTAGACTTTAGAGGAACGAAATTACAGATAAAGACAACGTGTCTTAGAGCTATTTGCTCCTTTCTTCTCTCAGCGAAGTGAGGGCGGAAAAGGTTTCTTACATATTTTTTTTCAGGTTTAATATATCTCTTCCTTATAATAAGGTCTGACTTGAAATGCCTCTTTCAGTCTTGAGCCCAGCTGCTGAATCCTATTGGCACACCAATATGAACACTAAATAGGTTAAATGTACCTCAACAACTCATAGGGGATGGGGAGGAGGGAAGCTTGTGTAATAGTTTTAATTTTAAAAACAGCACTAGGAATTATGGAGATGCCCTCTGCTCCTTTGATTGCTTCCTGACTCTATCCTTGCTTGGCTTCCTCTGAGTCTTCCGTCAAGATAAGAACCAGAGACCTGCAGAAATGATAAGAGGAAAAGGCCTGTTAGGTCAGCTACTCTATCCAAAGGAGGTTTATTATCTACTGTACAGATTGTAGTGGGACTTTTTCCATTCTGCTTTAAAAATGTATCAAGGGAGAGGTCTTCCTCCACTTTCCCTGGGAGATGATTGCACAGGCTAATATGCTGTGGGAGTAGTTTGTGCCATTAAAGTTCACTTCTGTGGTAGGAACTGCACTGACCCAGTGGGAATACCAGAAAGGGTTGTGCTTCAGAAAAGAACAGTCTAGAACACAGAGCCTTCGTCATCATGGTATCACTGATCAGGAATACTGGCAGCTCCTTTTTCCTCTTCTTCCATCTTCTTCACTGTTCTGAGGAGCTGTCTGTCTTGGCCTGTTCTCATTCTACTCCTCATCTACTGGCTCCTCCAGGGAAGAGTACTTACTGCTGGTGACTGCCAAGGGTTGGAAAGGTCACTGACCTTTCCCTACACTCCTTGTTCTACTGTCCTACTTGACACATCTTCCATCTAAAATTCTTGCTCCTCTACAACTATCCTGTCTATTGTTTTAACTTGTGATGTGTTTGGTGAGTCCTTCCTCTGGGTTACAACTGATTTTGCTTGCTTGCTTTCTCCCACCCATTTCATAAGCAACTAAAGGCCTTGTATGTTTCCCCCCAGAAAGGCCATCAGCTGGACACAAATCCATACAAAAATTTGCATTAAAACCAGCATTGAAGTTGCCCAGTGAAGCACTCTGAAATTGTGAACTACCAAAGTTAATGGTGAATGTGCAGCGAGTTGTGGGCATGCACTGCCATTATCACAGTTGCATATGACCCTTAAATCTTTGGTAGTAGATGTTCCTGGAGATTTTATCAGTATTATACTGCTGCCCTTGGACTTCATTCAGAACAGCTAACATTTCACACCTTCCACATCAAATGACTCTGGTTTCCTTGGTATCCATTTCATGTCATATTCTGTTCACTTGTTGGGACTTGTCAGTGTTGGCCTCTTCCTCTCAGAACTTCTTCAGGAATTTTTGCAGTATGTGGTTTGCTGTTCCTTTTTCACACTGAGTTGCAGCTTATGCCAGCTTCAGCTCCACCCCTTCACTTCTCAGTTCTGGCTTGCCATTCCCTGCTGCACACCAAGCTCTCACACAGATATCCTGAGCATGTACAGAGCCACCACTCTAAAGATAGTGTTTATTTTCGGTCAGTCACCCAAATCCCCAATTTGTTCTTCCAACTGTCATCCCATTGAAATCGCTCCCTCTGGAGCACTGCTCTTGCCTTCACTAGTCTGTTCTCAGCTGTTTGCTGAATCATAGAAGTGCAACTCTTTGAATAAAGCTGATCTAAGCGAGGTGGGAATTTGTAACAATGCAGACAGAGGACCTTTGAGCTTGTGTAGTGATTGAGTCCTTCACTGTACTGAACGCCAGCTCTAACATGTGAATAGAACAGGTAGGTATCAAGGACTGCAAAATATGCTTTTATTTAGGTGAGTTGTTATGGTCTGTGAGAGGTATATAGCTTCCATTTCACCTTGGGCACCAGAACCCTAAGGACAGCACTGACCAGTACAGGAAAAGCTATGGCCTTGTATAAAGAGATCTTGTATTTCAACACCTGCTGTGTTTCTTTCATATTTCTCAATATTACACTGTCATACTTGTCACAAAGAGGATTTGTCTGCTTGTGAAATTGCACTAAATTTTAACTTACCTTTTTCCTATTTGGTTTAATCATCAGGATCTTTTTTTATATATAATTCACTCTTGTATCTCCCAGTTAACATTAAAAGGTATTGTACCTATTTATCAGAGAGAGTAGCTAGATCTCATAAAAATGTTTGGGGGGTTGGTTGATATTGAAATGTTAAGATAATACCAAAAAATATTACACTTTTTGTTTATTTGATTTAACTTTAAAATATAGGAAAGAGGCAATGACAAGGAACTGACAAGCCTTCAAGTGACTGTCCATATGTACTCCACTCTTGGTGCACATACAATATCCTTTGGCCAGCAGTGCCAAGTAGGCTGCACCTGTCCCCTGTATGCCCTCACACCTGCCCCATGTCAAGGGCATAAAGGGCAGAATTAGGCCAGCCATCCCTCAGCTCCTCCTTATTGTCCACGCCTGTGAGATGGAACTGTGAGCAGCATCTCTATCTCTTGCACTTGGCTAGCTTTGTTTGTATATAGCTTATTTTAGTGTACATAGTAGTTGATTAGTGGAAAGTACTTAGTTGATAAGGTTTTTTGGTAGGTTTTTATCTGGGTATTTCTCTTTTTATACCTAGGTACAGGCTACAGCCATAATGACTAAGCACAAAGGCCCTGGCTTTAAATATTACCTTCCTGTGAGGTGGCTATGTTCCTCAGTGATGGGCATGACAGATGTTTATTTTGTCTGGGTGAGAGGCATATCACCAAAGTGTTCGCCTTCAGGTCATTTTCAAAACAAATGCAGAAAGTGAGACCTGCTTAGATCTGCACAAACAAGTCCTTCCTGGAGCAGTGCAATCTTCTTCTTAGAAGGAAAAATGGTGCACTATTGAAAATGTCATTTATATTGTGTTCTTTAACAGAATTGGCACTTTCATTCTGTACTCTAAGAGAAAATTATAGATCAGGGGTAGGCAACCTATGGCACGTGTGCCGAAGGCGGCACATGAGTTGATTTTCAGTGGCACTCACACTGCCCAGGCCCTGGCCACTGGTCTGGGGTGCTCTACATTTTAATTTAATTTTAAATGAAGTTTCTTAAATATTTTAAAAACCTTATTTACTTTACATACAACAATAGTTTAGTTATATATTATAGACTTATAGAAAGAGACCTTCTAAAAACGTTAAAATGTATTACTGGCATGCGAAACTTTAAATTAGAGTGAATAAATGAAGACTCGGCACACCGCTTCTGAAAGGTTATAGATCATTGAAGGGTGGTGAGATACTGTAGATGACTCAACTGTTCCAATAGTTCATTATTATCTACTTTTGATCATAAGGCCTCATTCCCCAATTATTTTGATATTAATTCTTAAGTAGAGTCAGCAGGTTCTAACTAAAAGATGTTAGATGGTTGCTAGCCAATATTGCCAGTGGATTATTAATATATTATGGGTCTGAAGATCCTCAGTCACTCAGTACAGGTTAGATTCTTGTGTGTTTTCTCTACAATTTATTGTTCTAACACTCCTGATTAGAGCAGTTGTTACTGTGTATCAGCAATAACTGTTGTCCAGGTATATGTAATTTGTAATTCAGAGTTACTTATGGTTAATTATCCATAATTTCTTAATATCCAGAAAGATTTTTTATACCTATGTGATGTAAAGAAGTGACAACAACACTTGCTCACAAAATGTAGTTATCAAAACCATTTTAAATAATACCTCCTGCCTGGGCAGTCAATAATCTTCATGCTTCCATAAGATCTTCTATTAGTCTATTTCTCCATGTGCATTTGTGTACATTTATGATGGCTTCATCATCAGATTAATAGGGCAAACTAACCTTTCTGATCTCATAGATTCAAACCTGATTTATGCACACTTCTTGCCCAGTGCTTACTGTATTGTCACTAACAGCCGCACTACTATGACTGGGAAACTCTTGTTCTCAGTCTTTCTCTTGTTGTGGAGCATTAGCATATGCTGCTGAATTGGGCATTGACTACTTTTTGGAAAGACCATGTGATTCCTTCAGTGTACAGTTTGTGAGGCCTATTGGGAACCAAAAAGGAATAGGCTGGCTAAATAGGCGATAGACTGAGTTATGTAATTACTTTGCTGTTTTCATGAACAGAAGTGATTTTTTTAATTAAAATTTACATTTCATAACTTATCATTTTGACTCAATTGTTCCTTATCCTCTATGGACATTCTGAATGTAGATAATTTTAATTAAAAAAACCAATAGATGCCTAACATGAAAAATACTAAGAAAGTATATTATATTCCTTCTTAAACATAATAATTATGGTGCTAAAACTATATGCCATCCTTAATGAGAAAAAGGGAACAATTTCTGAAGGGAGTGAAAGATAGTTCCTTGCTTTAAGGTTTGATCCAAAATCTACTGGAAATAAACTCTCATTGACTTCACTGGGCTCTGGATCAGATCATAAACTTCAATTCAGCAAAGCATATGTATATATGTTTAACTTGAAGAATGTGCTTATGCCCATCTCTACTCAACAAAGCACTTAGCTCATATTTGCTTAAACTTAAACATGTGCTAAAGTACCTGAATTTGGCTTAAGGGCTTTGCCGAACCAGGGCCTAAAACAGTAACCATTTTTTAAACAAACCCACATATTGATCAGAGGTGTGTGGGAGCCGAAACTTCTGTTTTATGGGAAACTTTGTGATTTCAAAATTTGGATTGTTACAAATTGGAATGAAATCAACTTTTTCTTAATTCCACTTTGGGTTAATCAAAATGTTTCAGCAGAAATGTCAAAACAGAACACGTTAACATTATCAACATGCTTCATGTCACGGGTTTATCCTTTTACAGAATTCTGTAGAAATAGACATGTTCCCACAGAAAGCTTCTCGGTTTTGACAAAATGGCATTTTTGGACTAAAATAAAGTTCCATTGGATCATTTTGTATCAGTTCAAATATTGAGATATAATAGAGTGTTATGAACAATAAGTAGAAGATGTGCTAAGTGTTAATTATCTATTGTTACTGTTAATTTTCTTAAAACTCAACAGTATCTAGTTGCTTCTTGTCCCATTTTGGCACATACGTTAACAGAGTTGAATATATTTTGAGTTACAAAAATGTTTACAGGTGCAATAAAGTAAATGTAATAAAAATGAAGTATGCATTGTTTTTCCTTGTGTGTTTAAGGGTCAGTATTTAGACTTGATAGGTCCCTCTTTTTTTAAGCACTTCTACTATATACTCCAGGTATACTGGACATAACTAAGGGCTTGTCTACCCAGGGATACTCAGGAGAATTAATCTGAATTACTGATCAAAGTGGACTAGTAAAACCACATTGAAACACCTGTGTAGATGCTCTTGTTCAGAATTAAAGTGGCCTTAATTCGGTTTATCTTAATTCACTCTGGATGTGAATTAATCTGAACTGAATTAAGGCCACTTTAATTCTGAGGCCAGGTCTACACTACAGACCTATATCAGTATAGCTATGTTGTTCAGAGGTGTGAAAAATTCCAGTGCCTGAGCAACGTAGTTATACCAACCTAACTCCCATGTAGCAGCTCTATGTCAATGGATGAGCTTCTGCCATCGACATAGCTACTGCTACCCAGGGAGGTGGAATAACTATGCCAGTGGGAGAAACTCTTGCATAAGTGTAGGAGCATCTTCACTAAGGTGCTGTAGCACTGTACATGAAAATAAGTCCTAAGTAAGAGCTATAATGCAGAGATTTAATGCAGTTTAACCAAACCAGTTTAAATTCATAGACTTTTAGGCTAGAAGGGACCACCATGATCATCTAGTCTGACCTCCTGCACATTGCAGGTCACAGAACTTCAGTCACTCACTCCTGTCTTAGACCTCTAACCTCTGGCTGAGTTACTGAAGACCTCAAATTATGATGTAAATACTTCAAGAAACTGAGAATCCTCCATTTCCTTTCATTTAAACCTGCAAGTGACCTGTGCCCCATGCTGCAGAGAAGGAAGAAAAACCCTATTGTCTCTGCCAATCTGACCTGGGGGAAAATTCTTTCCTGACCCAAAATGTGGTGATCAGTTAGACCCTGAGCAGGTGGGCAAGATCTACCAGTCAGACACTTGGGAAAGAATTCTCTATAGTAACTCAGAGTCCTCCCCATTTAATGTCCCATTACCGACCATTGGAGATATTTGCTGCTAACAGTCGCAGCTCAGCTACATGCCATCCCCTGTATAAACTTATAAGGCTCAGTCTTGAAGCCAGTTAGGTTTTTTGCCCCACACTGCTCCCCTAGGAAGGCTGTTCCAGAACTTTACTCCTCTGATCATTAGAAATCTTCATCTAATTTCAAGCCTAAACTTGTTGATGGCCAGTTTATAGCCATTTGTTCTTGTGTCCACATTGGTGCTTAACTTAAATAACTCTTCTCCCTCCCTAGTACGTATCCCTCTGTGATGGGGTGTACTCCCCATGCTGTCCCTGAGAGGGTAAATTAGACCCAATAACTGCCCAGACTGCACCTGGAGGAGCAGCCAGAGAGCAGGGATTCATTAATTAGATATGAGGCTCAGCTGAGCAGGGACAGGCAAGCTGGCAACAGAAGGGGGCTGCAGGAAGGTAGGGAAGTGTATTGGGATTATAGAGGGTAGTGCACAGTTGCTCCCTGGGTTTGCCAGCCTCCCAGCTCCCTAGTTCCAGGGAGCCAAGAGAAGGCTCAGGAGAATAACAGCAAGGAATAGCAGTGCAGTAGCCTTGGCTGCTAACCAGAGGGCCTCTGATCTGGAACCCAGAGTAGAGGGCAGGCCCAGGTTCCCCTACCAGCCACAGGGGATGTGGTAAATACTAGGCAGAGGTCAGTGGAGTGCCTGGGATGATTTGGTCTGGGAAAGACTTTGTTACACTCCTCTCCCCCGTACCTCCCCCCGCAGTTCCTGGAGCGAGAGGGGCCACAGGATGTGAGAAGCGTGGGAGAGATACCGCCAGAGAAGAGTGCAACGCCTGGCCTGAACTAATCCCCAGGATGGCCAGTAGGAGGCACCATTTATTTATAGAGAGAAATCATATCTCCACTCAGCCTTCTTTTGGTTAGGCTAAACAAGCAAAGCTCTCTAAGTCTCCTCTCATAAGGTAGGTTTTCCAATTCACACCTGAAATTAATTCAGCTTAATTTTCCTGAGTGTCCACATGTGGACAAGCCCTTAGATATACATCCAAAGTGTAGCAGTGCAATCTGAAACAAACCAGCACCAGTAAACCAGATGATTTAATATAATCCCCTGCCCTCCTTCCACATCTGTGTATTCTAGGCTATCGGTAGATAGTGCTTTCATCCACATCCATTTGAGATGGATTTGAGCATGAACATTTAGATTTGACTACAGATGTGTAAAAAATATGAAATCACCCACATTATGACCCCATCTGCCCCTTTTTTTACATGTGCAGTTATTTCCATAGATGATAACTCTGTGTGACTTACAGCCAGAGCCAGCTCCAGCTTCTTTGCAACCTCAAGCGGCAAAGAGAAAAAAAAAAAGTCATGATCGGTGGCACTTCGGCGGCTGCTCTCCCACGCCGCTTCATTCTTCAGCAGCAATTGGACGGCCGGTCCTTCCCTCTGAGAGGGATTGAGGGACCCGCCACTGAATTGCTGCCGAAGACCCGGACTACCCCTTCCCCTTGGCCGCCCCAAGCACCTGCTTCCTGTGCTGGTACCTGGAGCCAGCCCTGCATACAGCAAAGATTAACCTTTTATGCTTGACAGCAAGGAATGTGGATTCATTCTCCTGAGTACATGGCAAACAAAGTAGCAGTGCATTCGCCCACCCCAGGGTACCCACTCCAACACTTTATTTGCATTTGCTTGCTCCAGATGGCATTTCAGCCTGTTCTGCAGGCACCATGCTGTGTGTAAGTGTTCAGCAGACAGATGTTTGTAATAATTAGCTGATTTCTACTGCTCTCCTTGAGGCACACACCAAGTGACACATCGAACACTGATGTTCAATTGCCTACTAACCTGGGTCTAATGGCCCCTGCTGAGGAGACCTATATAGCTATGTTATCAGGTGAAATAAGATTGCAAACCTACAGCTTTTTACTTTATTGATAGCAATTTTATTGTGGAATATGTCCCTTGACTGCAAAATTTGGAACATCAAATTCCTGCCTAGCCCTTTGCTGCCATCATCCCTGGGCTCCATGCAACACTGTAAGTCAGGAGTAAATCCATTGTCACTGACAATTACCTAGAATTTACACCAGTAGAATCTGGTCCTCAGTTGTCAGGATGGATGGAGTACAGTGAATGAGGCAGGGATGCACCTGCCTTCAAATACCAGAATCACCCACATAGTTGTTATTGGGTCATTTAGTGCACTGGAGGAGGTACACCACATGTTGTGATGGACATGCATAGGACCCATGGATCTTGAAAGATGTATTGTGCAGGTGTTGATCATTGTAGCAGTGGAGATAGGTTTGCAGGTCTGTACTGGCAGGGTCTGGTGCTGCTTTGAATTGTTGTGTCCTGATCTGTGGGGAGCTTGGTTCTGATGATGAGCTTGGAGAGGTTGGATAGCTGTTTGAAGGCCAGAAGAGGTTGTTGAGGAAATATTTCTTTCAGGATGGGGTCCCCATTGAGTATACAAGTCTAGTAACTATGTGGGTGAAACCAATCACTAAGCTTTGAATCAAGTATCAGAGGGTAGCTGTGTAAGGCTGTATCCACAAAAACAATGAGGAGTTGACACCTTAAAGACTAACAGATTTATCTGGGCATAAGTTTTCATGGGTAAAAAGCCCACTTCTTCAGATGCATGGAGTGCATGCTGTGAATGAACTCTCACAGGAAAATGATAAAAGACAAAAACACCCTGTCACCTGTGGGTGAAAACTAAAATTATGGATTGAATAGAGACACGGGATTTATGGCTTGTTAGGACAATCTGTAATCCACTAACAATGCCTTCCTTCTCTCCCTTCCCCCCACCAGCTGTTTCCCCCCTCCTTTCTTCCCTGTGACTGGAGGGGTATTAACAGGCTATTTCACCTTGAATGGTCCCTTGAAATATGTGTTAACTACTTATGCTAAACAATCTCTTCAAATTTTGTATTCAGCAGTGACACTTTGAGTTTCCTAGACCTGAAGAAGAACTCTGTATAAGCTCTGTCTAAAGCATATCTCTCTAACCAGCAGGAGTTGATCCAATACAAGATATTATCTCATTGTCTCTAATATCCTGGGACCAACATGGCTACAACAACACTGCATACACCAATCCAGGTATATCTAGTGCAGAGAAAAATGTTGTTTGGTTTGTTTTTCTGATTACTGTTTCAGGACAAGCATTTGTAAAATGTTGGAATCCTGAAAACATTTATAAAATGTTTGTACAGATCTGCAGAAGTGTACTGTGTTTCTACAGCTCTTGGTATCGATAGGCAGGAGATATCAAATCTTACAATCATATATTTCTGATTACCACCTTGCTTGTTTTCTCTCATTTCAATTCTAATATGAATTTATCAGCTAATAGATCATGTACCACTAGATTGAGGGATAAATGTTAGGCCAAGATCCCAAATTTTCAGACGATATAAAGCATTAGATATTAACTCTAGCAGAACTCAAGGGAACAATCACTAACTAAACTTATGAGGCTAAAACAATATATGGAAATCAGACACATGATTTTAAGCTCTATTCTAATGTCACCTGCCAGTGGTAGAATTAAATGCCTGACACCACTGGAAAGATGGGAAAGTCATATTTCTTATAGATCTCCAGCAAGTTGTTAAGCGGAGATTCAAAATGGTGAATGAACAGCTTTAGACTGGCACAGAAAATCTTATGAACTCATTCATCTCTTGAACTTTGGAATGAAATACAAGTCTGAAAACTGCTGATATTTCTACTTTTGATTCATTTGTTTATCTGAGAGTGAGACCAGTCGACTTTTAAAACTTGGACAAAATGGCAAATTTAAATGCTTTTTTTTCTTGAAGATTTTTCTATTGCTTTTAATTGCATCTCTGTGGGTTCATTTGCTTGGCAAACTTTGAAAGAGAAAAAAAGGGAGAGTTTGGGCATCAAGCAGGTTTCTCCAAGCTTTCACTAATCCATACTAGCTTTGTCAGTAATTGGTTTGAGTGCGTTGGCAGGACTTGATAGCTTTCAGCAGGGTTTGTACCTTCAGATACATTTTCGTTATCTAAAAGGAACAATATTCTGGAGATCTTGTTTGTTCTTTTATTCTAAAATAACCTCCTTTAAAAAAACAACAGAATATCCAGTGCTCACAGCATTATCATAAGAAATTCATATATTTTACAAAATAAAAATTGATACATGTTCTCTGCTTGTATCTAATTACAGAAAGCTCTGCTAGGTGCTACCCTGACACTATACAAAAGAATCTAATTAAGACGAGGAATCCTCATGAAGATGATCCATTAATTAATGCTGTTATCCTTTTAAACTGATTGTTAATGAATATGAGCCCTGGTCCAACCGTCTTTGACATCAGTGGTCAGCTTTGCTTTAGGCACAAGATTTGATGAAGGTGCTTAACTAGCAGCACTGGAAAATGAATTGGCACGGACAGCAGAAGTGCTGCTGGCTTTCCCTTAGCCTCCCACTTACCTGCATGTGCCCCATCTGTTCTCTGACGAGAGGACAGCTAGGAGTAAGGAGGTAGTTGAATTCTCAAGTCCTTTCTATCCTTTGCTTCTGCTGGGTGCTGATTGGCATGCAAGACGTACATGTTTTGGGTACAAAACCAACACTGAAATCTCACTAAAGTTATACTTACTTGGGTGTTTGAGAGGTTTCCTCTTCTTTGTTTTGACTTTTGCACAAGTACCTGGGGGTGACTAATCATGTAAATGGTTTGGATCCCAATTCACCAAGGTACTAAATACATGCCTCACTTTAAGTACAAGTGGTTAGCTAGAGTCAATGGAACTATGCTCACGCTTAACGTGAGGCACATGCTGAAGTGGGGCTCTCATAGCATCTGCTCAGAACAGCTCCACTGTCAGATAATGGCACATGGTCACTAGTGGTCAGGGCTGCATCTATGCAGGCTACCAAGATGTGACACATTCTGTATACCATTGCCAGTCCATCCAGCCCTCAAAATGATCATCCTTCTCTACAGTAATACAAAAAAAATCCTTGATCCATAGTAGTACACGTGCCAATTAAAATGAATGACTTCTCCAAAGCAGAATACAGCTAGTCCTGCAAACTCACATAGCCCTCTCCTTCTTGGCAGTGCTCTTTATAGGATTGGGTTTGCCCAGTTTAACTGAGAACTATTGTGGAAACATCACCATCAAGATGTCAGGAAGGATTAAACTTGTCGCTGTATGATTTGGTTTTAGTTACTTAACATCATTACTAAGGTTAGCTTTTACAGTAACTAGCTACAAATAATTTGTAAAAAGCTTCATTTTGGTAAACATTCTTAAGCTAACAAAACTCTCGAATTTCACGCAAAAACATACCATTAAAAAACCAAGTACCCAAAGAGCAGAACTAAAAATGTAATTAAATCTTGTATTATATCACAAGACTCATTTTGGCACAGATTAATGAGAAGAGCATTCCAGCATCACCAGGCTTAAAATCTGCTCTCTCACACATCTCTGTAACACCCCGTCTAGACTACGCGCCGTATCGGCGCGTTAAAATCGATTGCTCGGGGATCGATATATCACGTCTGATCTGGACGGGATACATCGATCCCAGAGCGCGCTTAGATCGATTCCGGAACTCCACCAAAACAAACAGAGTTCCGGAATCGACATGGCGAGCCGCGCACATCGATCCCGCGCGGTGAAGACGGGTAAGTAAATCGATTTTAGATATTCGATTTCAGCTACGCTATTCTCGTAACTGAAATTGCGTATCTAAAATCGATTTTCGCGCGTAGTGTAGACGTGGCCTAAGACAAGTGATGGAATTAGCGAGGATGTAGACAGGTGTAGGTGACACCAGAGTCTGGCCTGCAGTGTAACCATCCAATGGGAAAAATCTTTCTTTCTCACCCCATCACGGGCTAGGACTAAGAAGGCTGGTGTTATGTTTAAGGCCTTGACTTAGACTCCGGACTGCACTCCCAGTTCTGTCACAGACCTTCTGGCAAATCACTGAATCTGTCTATGCCTCCTTATCCTTACGATATAGACATAGCTCCTGCTATGAATGGGATTGGATGCTCAACATCTAGAGCAGCAGCAAAGTTTACCGTTCAGAAGTTGAGAGCAGTTGAACCGTTATCTAGCTAGCAGTATGTGTCACATAAAGTCCTATCTCAGCTCCTGTGACTGCCTTCACCTCCTCCCTTTCACAGTGCTCTCACTGTTTTGCAATGTTCGTGAAGTCAGATCAAAAATGCTGCCTGCATAAACACAAGCTCCATCCACTTTTAAAGGCAGCTATTGATGTTTTGTAAATACCAATAAGGAGTGGGCATAACCCACTGCGGAACAACTGACCCTTCCAATGCCCCATCTGCATTAAAAAACTTTACCAATATAGTTATTCCAGTGCAGCAACTCCCCCCCCAACATAGATGGATTCTGTGTGTTCAAAGTGGAACTGTAGCATGTCACTGGCCCTTGGGGTACACGGGTAGCCCAGCATGCTGTCTGGGAGCTAGACCTCTTTAAAACTAGGAATCTGGGGAATGTGTAGCCTCCAGATAGCATAGGACTAATGGGTCAGCTGACTGGGGATCAAGTGACTGTCTGTAGGAACTACAGTGACACTTTAGGGTTCAAGCCAGACCCAACCAGCCCCAGTCCTGAATTTCCCCAAAACCAGTCCTGTAGTGTCCACCAGCCCTCCCACTGAGCATTTACAGAAGTTAAGTTCACTACTCCCTAGAGGAGCTCTACCCAGCAGTTTATTACTTTGAGGTTATCAAATGCTCTATTTTAGTCAAAGCACCAAATTGGTTTATAATAAAGCAAAACAAATGCACTCAACATAAGGCCATAGGTTTAAGGGATATCAAACATAAGTAATAGGATAGATATGGTTACAAAGAAAACAAGTAAAAATATATTTCTAAGAGTAAAACTTAATTTCAGCAAGTTACAATCTGCCTCAGCAGGTTTCTCACCTATATTCAGTTCCCAGAGACATCAAATCCCTTGACTGAAGGATGGAATGTTCTGTGATTTCAAGAGCTCTAACCTTGTAGTCCCTCCAGGGTTGGATGCCAAAATGGCTTATATCTTCCCAAAGTTCATTGATCCTGCTTCTAGAGGGGTTCCTGCGGGTGTAGTCTCCATCCCCCGTCGAGATTAAGTAGCCACCTTTCCTATTTCTTCTCCTGATGGCTTTGTTTACCTTGCCTGTAAATAGGCCAATGCTCAAACCACTGAGCTATTCCCCATGCGGAGGGTGGACAAAACGTTAAGTGCAGTTTTTTGATTATTTTCAAAACTTTGCATATTTTGAAAAGTCAAAATGAATTAAATGATCTTTTCTCACAAGCTACATTGTCAAAGGGGGGAAAAGACTTGTAAAAAAAAAATGTTGACCAGGTCAAACAACAACTTCTATGCTGAGGGGGTGACTTCCCCCTCAGGATTCCACATTCAATGCTTCACGTCACACTGTTGAGTTCAGACCATGCTCATGTCACCAAGAGGAAAGGGGTTTGGCCCTGTGTCTCTTGAAATCACTTCCATTGCAGTCCCATGGTCAGCATGTTCATTGACACGTGTGTAGCATGAGAATGTTTCTGTCCAGGTCCCATCACCATAGAATCCTTCTCATCGCAACAACCCATGGTGTCAAGGAAGTATTATTCCCATTTTTCAGCAGGTGAACACAGCAAGATTTAGTGACATTCCCAGGGTCATGTGGCAGAGCCAGGAATTGAACCTATGTTGCCTAAGTGCCTTGTGCTCTTAACAACAGGACCATGTTTCCTTCCTGGAGATTTTACATGAGAGCCACTCTCTGATCAGAATATTGTGGAAGGCCAAGTGGCTGAAATGTAATGTGTATCATCATGGAGCCTGAGAGGCAGTGTTGGCCTTCAGCCTCTGCAGTGGAGTAGGGCTTAATGTACCGAAAGCTCCTGGCCATGAAGAGTACGTTTACACTTGGTGCTGGAGACATACTCACACTTGCTCTCATCAAGCTAACATGCTAAATATAGAGTGTAGCTGTGGCAGTGGAATGCACTAGCTACCAGAAAAACAGCCCTATAGACTCCTAGGATAAGCACTTGAGACAGCTAGCCTGTCTCACCTCCTGTACTGGTACAGCCATGCTCTATTTTTTAGTGCATTAAACACCGAGAGCTAGTGTGAGGAGGATGCCTCCTTGAGCTGGGATCACATCCTCAGCACCTAGTGTAGACATACCCACTCATTTCACTAGGCTGCAGCGGAACCCCAAGCCCTCGTCAATGGACTACTAGTCATCATGATTGGTATCATTTGTTATAGTCTTGACCTAGGAACCCTAACCCAGCATCAGGGCCACATATTGGGCAAATAACAAAGAAGACAGTCTCCAGAGCTTCCAGCCTGCATGGAAAACACAAAGTAGCAGGTGCATGAAATGTGAAGGGGTGGCTGGGAAGATGAAGTAACTGTAAAATGAACAGAGTTTAACAGAAAAGCAGCGGTTACATCTAGGTCATCAGAGAGCTCAGATCTTCACAGAAAGGTTCACGAGCATGAGGCAAATATGGGATGGAGGGTGGGATAGTGGGAATACCAAAATAGTCCCAGATTGTGGGCAGCTGGATGGAGTTTATTTAGCTCTGGAGATGGTTAACTCATAGGCAAGAAACCCCCTCAAGTTATGTTTTAAATAAAAGGGGTAAAACATACATAGCCTGCAGGAAAAATATTTGCAGCAAATCTACCAGCTGTCTCTGTATGTTAGGAAACAAAACATGTTTTTTTCCATCCTCCTATCATTTCTCTTTATATCAGACTGTTTCCATGAATAATGTAAATGAGCATTTGCCACCTGAGGTGAGGCTAATTAAAATGTTAAATGTGACTTTAAATGGAGTATCTACTACTACTTCATCATGTTACATATTATGAGCATCACTTGTTTAACTAAAAGCTTGCTTCCCGCTGGTTAACAACCATCTGTGAGAGCAGAGACCGAACTTTATGTGCCCATGATTTGAGCTGCACGCCGTGTTTAACAGTGATTAATGGATGCAGTTATAAATAAGTGTGTGTATGTGGATGGTAATCTTTTGAAGAAGGTTATAAAGTGAATGTCAAAGCAAAAAATCTAACACTAGAATGTCTCTGAAGAGGTACTGATCCCCTTTAGATTCTTTCATAGTCACTTCTTTAATATCATCAGCTTCCATTTCTCCTCTGCCACAATCTTTACATGCGAATACATTTATAGGGATATTATGCTCAGTGGGAGACTTTCTAAAATGGTGCTTATTGTTTGGAGGAGAAGATTCATATCTTCTCAAAGGGAATTGTGCAAATCCATTTGTCAATATGCATGAAATTAATGGGGAGGCAGATATGTTTAATAGATTGCTGTGTAGACTGTGCATATGGTTCCCTTATGGGATAGGTTCTCTCCAGACCATGCCTGTTGTTGGGGCTTGGCGGTTCATTTCAAGAGCAGTGAAATAAGATGAATAACACTTGCAAACTTCCAAGTGCTTTGCAAACACAAGGCACCTGGGGATTCAAGCTGCAGAAGGGAAAAGACACCTGCCCCCGAGTCCTGTGTACCAACCACACCTCTCTGAACCATGCTGCCACATGGAGGCAAATCCTGTCCTGTTTCCAAGGCTGCAGGGATTCTCTTGGCAGAGGGACAGGTGTGGCTATGCCACATGAGTCCTCTAGACCATGCAAAACATACCCATCCCCTCTGGGGTATGGAGCCAGGGCCCCCTGCATGTCTGTGCAAGGGGGAGAGGGCATGGAGACACTGCAGAAAGGGCTGGGGATCTGCCACTGCTCAGATCCTTCCATCCTATCCCCATGGGAGATTCATGTAAAGGGCCACAGAGCACAGTGCAGTCATTGGGTTTCCCTTGCCCGTATGAAGATTTGCCCCAGAGTGTGCACAGATGATAGGCTATAGTGTGAGTGGTTCTGGCTAGGTGCACTGAGGGACCACACAACCTCCTGCCATGACTGCAGTCCCTGTCTTTGTGTGAATAAGGGCACTTCCCCTTCAGAGCACACATCACCCCAAAGGGGGTTGGGGAGAGCATAGGTGCTGCCACATCCCCTGGTTTGAAGTGGTTTCCATTATATACAGGGTTTCCAGTTTGGTTCCATGGCTCTTTGCACCCCCACCATACAAATTGTTCCAGCATCCCTAGGGGAAAGGCAAGTCCATGGCCCCCACCTCCACACCAGCCTATGACATTAGCTGGGAGCAAGCAGCCTCAGCCCACAGGACTATTATTGTTGTTGGGTTAGCACCTTGGTGCCCCAGTCAGGGTCGGGGCCTTGCTGCGCTAGGTGCTGAACAAAGACAGGCCCTGCCCCAAAGAGGTAAAGCATGGCTCAGTTTATGCAGTCCTGCCTGTGATGCTCAGGGTGGGAGCTGACTTCTCTGACTTCTGCTGCAGTAAGGCAGCTCCACACTGCTCCCAAGACAGCCAGGCTGGGATTGTCCAAGGAGCCTAAGAGAGTTAGACACCTCGTGAAATTCAGTGGCCTTTGGGTGCCCTTTGTCTCCTCTGAGAATCAAACTCCAGTGCTGAAATGGCACCAATTGCCCCCTGTTTAATAAGGTTGATCAGCCTCTTGTATACAGTATTCAGTAAACTGACCTCTCTGTGCATTTACCATGAACAGCGAGACCTTATCCAGTGCAGAAGGAAACCTTTAGGCCCAAATGACTTGGCAGATGAGGCTCACATTTTGTCCTGTGAATAATATGGAGCCAGGCAGATGTACTAGTAATGAGCTGAGTATTTGAATGAGTCTCATCTACCCATTGAATTATAAAGATAGGATACTTCTGACTGCGTGATGACACTCAAACTTGGCTCATCCTCATCAGTGCCTCTGATATACTGTGCCTCTATTTGCAGAATCCCAGGGGATGCTAATCAAGTTGTCTTCAAATAGTGGAGCTCGCAGCATTTTAGAGGAAGTGCTAGTGTAATGCTTTACCCTGTCATTTTTCTTTTCTATCATTTTAAAGCTGAGGGAGTCACCTATTTGTATATAGCTGTGACAATAGTCCCGGCTATACCAACAAGCCAATAGAATACCAAATCGCCCTGAGCTAGCTAAATTAGTACTAAATAGGAAATCTATCCATTTCTTAATTCCCAGAAAATTAAATTAGCAGATACTGTGCCAAATGTCTCCTGCTCGAAGACCCTAATCATTAGTTATTTTGCTAAGAGCCAACAGAGGCTAGCAATATTCCAGATATGACCAGTACTCACCATCATTACCACTCTGCTTGCATCTACTGTTCAAGCAGATATCCAGCACACATTAACAGCCCCCATTGCCACTATCTGTCACCACTACAACTTGGCAAAGAAAAGGGCTTAAGATTTAGCAAATGCATTGAGGAAGCTAATGCAGCAGTGGCTTGCAGTCACAGATTGCTTTCCTTGTTCCTTGGATGGAATTAGTGAGTTTCTCATGGAAACTGCACAGTCTGGGAATTGAAAACAATGACTCTGAGGAAGGGGGATTTGGTGGGAGGAAGGTTCAGGGCATGAGGTAGGTAAGATTGAGGGAAGTGATAAAAGTTTCTAGTGGGATTGGAGAGTAGGGAAGATAAGAAAACAGCTAAGGTTTGCTAACAAGACAGAAAGCATAGGAAAAGAGGTGAACATAACATGGGGACAGGAGAAATGGAGGGGCAGGGAAAGGTAGTCTAGGTGACCTTTCCTGTGTGTTCCCATGTGTGCTGTGACCATTTTGGTTAGGGACATGTTTTCCTTGAATGTCTGAGGCATTCAGGACACTCTTGACTGCAAGACAGATACATAGTCTGGTTCCTTGCCCCTTCTCAAAACCTATGGAGCTGTGAGTAGTTTTGCATCAAAAGCAAAGTTGCTGCAAAATTCACCAATCAGCTGTGGAAATGAATGAAGTGACCGTGGCATAAAAAGGAAAAGGAAAATTGGATTTAATTGGGACTCTGACAGTAAGATTTTGCCTGGGAAAGGGTGCTAATTTCAGAGTCCTAGGCCCTGATCCTGCAAACGCTTTCACAAGTGCTTAACTTTCTGCCCTTTGACTCTCATGGGACTACTCATCTCGGTAAAGTTAGGCAGGTGCATGAGTTTTTGTAGGACTGGGGCCACAGAGAGCCCCTAATAATCTCAGTATGATGTCTTGACATTAAACTGTGAGGTTTGCATCATCATGACCCGGTAGCAGCATACGATGCAGTAATACCATCAGAATTGCAATGAAGTATTAGAATAGGTCAGGAGGACTATTCTGTGCATCCCTGATTCTAATTGGTGCTATATGTCCTCTCTTACCACCTACCCACTTCTGGTTGCAGGACTGGATCTCAGTGCACTGTCCCATTTCAGTGGAGATATGGAAATGCCAGGCTGCTTAGTCAGTGTCCCCCATGCTGCCTTGCATGTTTGTGGGGAGTCTCTTCTGCTCTCTTCCCCACCTACTGTGCCATACGCCATGCAGAGTGAAGAGTTCCCATTAAACTAGGGGTCTACATGGAGGCCAAGCCTGGAGTGCTATCAGATGTGCCTGCTGCTCTCCCTTTGGCCTGTATGTCATCGTCAAAGCACTCCCCTCAGCCCTTTAACTTCAGATTGGGGCAGCAGGCTGGGGAAAATCAATGTACAAGTGCAGAGTCCAGAACTTTATGGCATTGGATGTTCTTTATCAACAGATTGGCGTTTTGCAATGGCCGCCGATTTGCAAAGTGTAGCGTGGGTAAAAGCAGTGTTCACACCACTGGTCCCCCTCTTTAAGAACAAAAAGATTAAATAAAGGAAACCCCATTCTTCCACCAAGCTCCTGCTGTTCCTAAGAGATGCCTATTTAGGGCAAGATCGTGGCTTCCCTACATATCTGTGCCAGAGAATTAGGAGATGTAAGACTGCCCCTCACTTCCCTGCACCATCAATCTCATCACAAAGTACAATATGGGGTAAAAAGAGCAACTTTTAGGCGTCCACTACTTCCCTGCCCACACAGCCAGTGGCGGATTATCCAGTTGGCCAATGAGGCCCGTGCCTAGGGGCTCTGGAAAAATGGGCACCCTAGCAGAAATCCACCACAGGGTGCCAGAAGCCCCGATCCCTGGCAGAAGCCACAGGGTGGGTATGGGAAGCCCAAGCACCCCGGCAGAAGCACCAGGCGGGCGGGACGGAGGAAGGCCTAGAACTCCGATGCCCAGCAAAAGTGCAGGGCTGCAGCAGAAGCCCCAGCTCCTAGACCCTGGCTGCAGCCCCAGGACTGCAAGTGCTCTCACTTTCTGCTGCAGCCCCAGGGCCATGGCAGGGGGACAGAGCTTCTCCGGTCTTGGGGCCGTAGTGGGCGCAGGGGGTGGAATGGGGCGGGACTGTGGGTGGAACAGGGGAGGGGCTGTGGGCGAAGTGGAAGAATGAGGTGGGGCAGTGGACAGGGCCACAGGGGGAAGGGGCGAAATGGTGGCAGGACTGCAGGCAGAAGGGGTCGGAAGGGGGCCCACCAACTTGCTCTGGCCAGGACCCCAGCAGATCTTAATCTGCCTCTGAGCACACCAAGCAGCACAGCTCAACTGGCATAGTGGGGCTGTCATGTACTACCTGGCAGAGACCAACAGCAGATTCCCCCTCTCTGGGAGGGACGGAAGAAATTGTGATTATCATAATCCCCTCCTGATCTGCATCTCTGACAGTGCAGCTACACACTGCCCCTAGCTGTGGACCCTGAGTCAACGCTTCACTAGCTCTTCCGTCAGAGTCCCCATTCCCCATCTCTTACCTAGAGCTCATGGTTTCTTAGTACAAGAACCCCCCAGCTTTCAAGCAATTCTTTTTAGACCCCAGCTTGTATTTACGCTCCAAAAGTTTGAATGATTCATAAGCTTTGTGTAAGCATTTTAATCTAGTAGAACTGCTCCAAAGTGAACTGAGCCTTTTGAACTTCACCCAGTGCTACTTAAAAGTATGGTGCAGTGTGGCCAGCCATTAATCATCCCTGAGCCTTAAATGATGGATTCTTAATGAGTGCAAAAGGAACAGAATATAAATGAAAAATGGGTTTCATTTTAAAATAATTTAAACCTCCTTTTCATCTCTGAAGATAATAGGGTCTGATTCTTCTATAATGGAAATCAGCTATGAATCTTAATTATTAGCCTGGAATTATTAATTTCTATTCCTCTAGTTCACAAAGAGTGAGCATACTCGCGGCTTCCTACTCCACCTTATCATCACTTAAAAAAATAAGGAAAATAATGCAAATGTTTTCAAAATCTATTCTGAGAGTCAGATTTTGATGGCCTACTCACCCTGCGTAGTAACTTACTCAATCAGTAGCCCTGTTTACTTCAGTGGGGATACTAGCAGTGGGAAGTACTATTCCATGTGAGTAAAGTTGTAAGTGTCTTGGTGTATTTGAAAGAGTTTGAATTGGAGCACAAACCCCTTTCTGCCCCTTTTGAGTAGCTACTCACATATGAATAAGTCCCATAGAATTCACTGGGACTGCTTGTGTAACTGCTCGTCAGTGCGGGTCAGGGGCTCATTTTCTGGTCCAATGTTTATTTTAGGACATAAAAGAACTTGTGTTCAGTTTATCGGATGTCTTGAAACATATTTTGGCTGTAAGAGTGACTATGGGTTTATTATCTTCACTGCTGTAGTTTTTAGTTATTGGATGGAAACCATTGCATGGAAAATACACCACTCTGCAGTGTTGCATACATATTCAGATATATCTTAATGAATCCTGCCACTTTTCTCTGCCATAAAATAAAGGCTATGAAAAAGAAAAGAGCCAATAGGACAGGAGGAGTTATAGAAATGTATGAATCAGGGAGTAAGTCTAAAGTAAGAAATGATTAAGCAGACGTGGCTGCTCTAATAAGGAGAACTCAAGGGGGAAAATAAAAATGATAGAAAAAGATAACAGGAGATTGTAACAGACCTTCAGGGTGGAGAGGGAGGGCAGTGAATGTGCGGAATGTTTATGCAGGTTCATAAAGAATCTAGCACAGTGATCATGGAGAATTTTAATGACCCTGCTATTGACTAGAATAAGGATTGCAGAATGGTTGAGAAAGGATGAATATTTCTGGTAGTTGTTTTGGGACAGTTTTCTTACTCTTTTTCTTCAGAAATCAACAAGATCAAAAGCTGTAGCTGTTGGAAATCAACCCGAAATGACAAATAAAAGGTAGTCATCTTCCGAGGTGAACTGATCATTATGCCATCAGATTTGTGTGAGGTACTTGGGAGGATATGTTCAAAGGCAGCGGCACAGAAATATTGGATTTTAAAAAGGCATTTTTGAGAGAATGTGAAAAGGGTCGAATGAAAGAGATTGAAGAGAAATTTTGCTCAGGAACAGTGGGAGATACAGTTGGTGAAGGGGGGATACTGATGCTGTAACTGTTTAGTTCTAAATAACCTCTTACTGTCAATAAGAGCAATAGAAGCCACCCTTGTTCAGCAAGAAAATTATTGTGTGCCAATAACAGGGGCCAGATCAATTTGTCCTGTGGGTGGGAAGGAAGGAAGTCGGGGGCGGGGGGCAACTTCAGCACAGAGTTTCATCAGGGACATTGCCCCCACCCCGCTCACTGGAATAGCTGGGTAATTTGCCCACCTGCCCTATGGATCCCCCAGGATCTGTGAAGATCCCTGAGGATCCACAAGAGGCCAAGGTCATTCATGTGGACAGGAAGTTCCTTGTGCCTCTGCACTGGTCTGGGGACCCTCCCTAGCTTATCCCTAAGGCTGTGAGGGCTTCCTCTGCCAGCAGATCCCCAGAATTCCCATTAAAAGGAGTTTCTACAGTCTACAAGAACTCTTTAGTGGATTCCCTGCTGGGCTAGCAGGTAAGGGCACTCCACTCCCAGTCCTATGCTTACCTTCTCCAACTCCCTGCTCCGATGGGCAGCATTCTCTTTGCAGGGATAATAGCAGGGGAAGGCAATGTCCTAGAGGAGACACAGCCCTGCTCTGCAGCCAGGTGTCTCTCCTTGCATGGCTAAAGAGGAATTTTGGCTAAACACTTACCCAAGTGCTACAGAAATGAGACAAAACCAAATGAAGGCCCAAAAATAAAACAATGGTGGTTGGAAAGAAAAGTGCGTCTGATTCCAGGACTGTATAAATATTGAGGGGTGCATTTTAAAAGGTTAATAAATGTTAGAAGCACATTACAGATAGCTGTAAGAATATAGAATCATAGAAATGTGGGCTGGAAGGGATCTGGGAATGTCATCTAGGTCAGCCCCTGAACAGAGGCAAGACCAAGTACACCCCTGACAGGTGTTTTTGTTCAATCTGTTCTTAAAAACCACCAATGACAGGGATTCCACAGCCTCCCTTGGGAAGTCTATTTCAGTGCTTAACTACCCGTAGAGTTAGAAAGTTTTTCCTAATATCTAACCTAAATCTTCCTTGCTGCAGGTTAAGCCCATTATTTCTTGTCCTACCTTCTGTGGATATGGAGAACAATTGATCACCATCCTCTGTATAACAGTCCCTAACGTATTTACAGACTACCATGTCCCCTCAGTCTTCTTTTCTCAGGACTAAACATGCCCAATTCTTTCAACTTTTCCTCACAGGTCAGGTTTTCTAAACCTGTTATCACTTTTGTTGCTCTCCTCTGGACTATCTCCAATTTGTACACACCTATCTTAAAGTGTGCTGCTCAGAACTGGATACAGTGCTCCAGCTGAGGTGCCACCAGTACAGAGTAGAGCAGGACAGTTACATCCTCTGTCTTATCTGACACTCCTATTCATACATGCCAGAATGATATTAGCCTCTGTTACAACTACATCATATTGATGGCTCATATTCAGTTTTGATCTATCATAATCCCCAGAGCCTTCTCAGCAATACCACGGCCTAGTCAGTTATTCCCCGTTTTGTAGTTGTTCCTTTGATTTTTTTTCCCTTCCTATGCGAAGTACTTTGCACTTGTCTTTATTGAATTACATCTTGATTTCAGACCAGTTGATCAAGGTCACATCAAGTGTTGTAGATGGTTATAACTAATGGTTATGAACAGCCTGTTAGACTTTATAACAACCAAATAAGTATTTTTTAAAAATCTATTAATTTTATGAACCCTTTATAAACTATTTAAGCAGAACCTTAATATGGAGTGTGCCCAAATATTGATCTAGTTGTAGATGTGTTAAGAAGGAAGATCTATATCTCTAATAATATTAGAGCAAATCCTGTCACTCTCATGGCCAAAAAAGCAGTGGAACTGCCATTTGTGGTTGGGGACAGGCTTTGGATATGCTATGCTTTGTCCTGCAATGGCCTCACAAAGCTGTTTTGACTGCTAAGTGTGGGAGGGTGACAAGCATGGACATTGGGTCTGCAATTAACACAGATCCACTGGCCCAAATCCTGTTGTAACAGTGGGGCCCAGCAGCTACAGGTTGTTTCAGCAATAGCTATGCAAGTTGAAAAATTTCCATCTATGTCTTTTCATTGGAAAATGGCCTCAACAAAATGGATGTTTTCATGAAAAGTCAAAAAACATTTGAAGAAAAATGTTCTCAGCACCCGGCTTTAGAGTTAGTGGCAAGGGGTAGGGGCATATGTGTGTGTATGTGCTGGAGAGAGAGAGCAAAAAAACAAGGTCTGTTCCCAGTAAGCAATGGGCAGCTTCTTCCAGTCCAGAAGGGAAACACTTACTTGTGGTTACACTGGTGCTTCCAACTGACTTGCATTGTGATTTTTGTCCTCCAGGGAATTCTCCTCAGCAGTTTGCATATGTAGAGTTATTAGGACCCATTTCACCATTGCCTCACAGGCATTGTCTCACAGACTGTCCCAAGTCTCCTCTTCTGCCTCCATGATGTGCTCCCTTTCCTTGTTTGGGAGAAGGAGCTGCTTGTGAATGAGAAATGCTTCCTTCTTGATTTCTTTGCCATGTTTTTGGGTGCTTTTATTTTTGTCTTAGAAGAAGAGCAACTTTGGAGGGACTCAACCTTTTTCTTCTTCTTTTCAGCACTATAGTGATCCTTCCAGCGCAGTGTATAAACTTGCAGGACTTTCTCTCTCATTGTTCTTATTTTTTTTTTCTTTCCTTTCCTTAAAGAGAGGGATTAAGGCTCTTTTTCACTAGCTTTATGGAACATTGTATCTCATACTCCAGCAGACAGCTTCACCATCTGTTCTGCAATTAGCTGTTCACACTTAAGCACCTCTGCTGCATCCTCCCTGGGGGTTGGGAGTCTGTTCTTTAGCTTCTTTTGTTATTTGGCTCATTTCTCCTGTGGCTTGTGGAACTGTTAGACCTGCAACTGTATGTGAAAATGTAGGCGAAAATTTGTAACAGTCACATACTTATTGCTACAGACTGTGTTTGTAGCAGTCAAAAAAATAAGAGAAACCAACTAGTAAAGAGATATTGGATCTAGCTAGGGGAGTGCAGTTGTTCTTTAGAGTCTGGTATGCAGGTCACTGATTTGTGACACCTTCCCTTATGCTTCAGCACTGGATACAACAGCATATGCAACAAATGTTTTCCTCTGCTAAAAATACTGGGATGTTAAAATGTGATAGATGGACATATTGGTAATGGTAACTTTCTACCTCCACTTTTTGCTACAAAACAGAACCTTCTAAAATCCTATCTCCACTCCCCAGGCCAGCTCTTAACCTGATGTAAATTGGCATAGCCCTATCAAAATGAATGCCAGCTTACACTCGCTCAGGATTTGGTCCAGAATCTAATAAATCTTATGCACAGGGGAGGGAATAGTGATTAGACCCAGCTGTGATGGGTTGGATCACAGAAACCCCCCGGGAGCTGTCAACTGATGTGCCAAGACTATTTCTGCTTCTGTTTTCCCTGCCAGCTCAGGACTCCAGCACCCTGTCTTGCTGAGCAAGACATACCCATCTGCTCCAGCACAGACCCAGCATCTGAATTACTTGCCCCAAAGCTTCAGGTTTACCTGAAAACAGCTCACATGAGTGTGCTTGTCTTTAGCACTCAGATACCCAACTCCCAATGGGGTCTAAACCCAAATAAATCAGTTTTACCCTGTATAAAGCTTGTGCAAGGTAAACTCCTAAATTGTTCGTCCTCTATAACACTGATAGAGAGATATGCACAGTTGTTTGCTCCTCCAGGTATTAATACATATTCTGAGTTAATTAATAAGTAAAAAGTGATTTTATTAAATATAGAAAGTAGGATTTAAGGGGTTCCAAGTAGTAACAGACAGAACAAAGTAAGTCACCAAGCAAAATAAAATAAAATGTGCAAATCTATGTCTAATCAAACTCAGTACAGATAATCTCACCCTCAGAGATGCTTTAGTAATTTTTTTCTCAGACTCAACCCCTTCCAGGCCCAGGCACAATTCTTTCCCCAGTACACCTCTTGTTCCAGCTCAGGTAGTAGCTAGGGGCTTCATGATGGCTCTCTCCTTCTTCGTTCTGTTCCACCCCTTTATATATCTTTTGCATAAGGCGGGAATCCTTTGTCTTTCTCTGGGTTTCCACCCCCTCACTGGAAAAGCACCAAGTTAAAGATGGATTCTAGTTCATGTGACATGATCCCGTGTCACTGTAAGACTCCAAGCCTTCACTCCTCCGAGTCTGACTTACAGGAAGAATTGCTTGCAAACAGAGCCGCAGTCAATTGTCGTGGCTGATGGGAGCCCACACTTTGAAGAATTACAATAGGCCCTCAGAGTTATATTTCATATTTCTAGTCCCAGATACAAGAGTGGTGCATTTATACAGATTGGGTGATCACACTCAGTAGATTATAAGCTTTGCAATTATACCTTACAAGAGACCTTCTGCATGAAGCATATTCCAGTTACATTATATTCACTTATTACCATATTTTTATAAACCCATATAGACTGCACAACATCACACCAGCTATGGAGAAAATCCTATAGATTCCCCCAAGAAATAGTGGGGCCCTCAAATAACTTTCCTAAACTCTAATCCTGCAAACGAATACACTAGCTTAATCCCCTGATCCTGAAGAGATGCATTTAAGTCATTGGGACTCATGCTAGCACAGGAATCTGCACAAGCATATTTTAAAGGACTGGGACTGTAGTATTTCTGGAATTTACATATGGATTATCATTCTAACAACACACCATTTTAATGGCTCGTGGGCTTCCACCCGCTAAATGCTCTTTCACAGTACCTGAACACTCGTGACAGCGTTAGACTTGGAAGGTTTTGTGGGCCCAGGACAGCCCTGCTTTTTGTGGAAGCTACTGTAGGTAAATAACTCATGTTACCACTGTAATTGTTATACGTAATTTTTAAAAATTAGATTTTTTTAAAAAGGGGATTTTTCCATAAAATGTTCAGATGACTTTAAGATCCACGGACTGACTGTATAAAGGTAACTAATCCCTGCCCTTGGATAGAGTCCTGTGCAGCAGGCACGGATGTTAAACATTTAAAATGAAACTGCAGCTTGGCAGAGGGGCTCCCAGAAGAGTGACTAACCTCACTTCTATTTATGCAGCCCTTTCTCTGGGTAGTTCTTTGTTTATTTTGTTATTGTTTGTGATATGTAGTGGAAACTGAGAGGCTTAGCACAAATAATGGTCTTTTAACCCCTGTGATCTTTTATTACATATTTCTTCTTCTGTCCAAATGCTTCCCCGCAACCAATTCTAGGTTTTAATGTGCTGAAGATGGTTTGAAAAAAAAATTGGTCAGGGCCCAGATGTGCAAATTTATGCCTCAGATAATGAAATCTTCCACAGATTTAGTGTAGAAAAGAACATTTGTTTTAACATAACACCCCAGTTATGCATCTGGCTCATAAGTTGTAATTTTCACTTAGACAGGCTCCAAAGATGGGCAAAAAGGGTTATCTAGGGAGGAGGTGGAATCTCCTTCCTTAGAGGTTTTTAAGGCCTGGGCTTGACAAAGTCCTGGCTGGGATGAGTTAGTTGCGATTGGTCCTGCTTTGAGCAGGAGGTTGGATTAGATGACTTCCTGAGGTCTCTTCCAACCCTAATCATCTATGATTCTATGATTCTAGCAATCTCATCTGGAAGCCTGCCCTGTATTTCACTGCAATGTCATTACTGGCTCTGAGCCTATGTCCTGGTGAAAATGTTTCCAGAAAGATTCTGGAAAAAATTGAAGAACATAGCATGATATGAGAAATGGTGCAGTCGCTATAAGTTCAAAGTGGCAGCAGAAAATGTTTCACTATGTTTACAGTTCTTATAGCTGGTTACTATTTGAAAAAAACCCATCTGTGTTTATATAACAAGGCCCAGGATTAAAGGTATTCAAGCACTGCCGCATTCAGTGTTGCTGTTCCTAGTTAATTTAGGAGTCGACATATCATTTTCAAAAGGGATTTAGGCACTTAGGAGCCAAAATCCCACTGAAAGTTGATGGGATATTGAAAATGATATTTAGGCTCCAAAATAAATTAGGCACAGCAACGCTGAGTGCAGCAATGCCTAAATACCTTGAAAAACCTGGGCCCAAGAGACCGAGAATGTTGATCTAAAGTTCTGTTGTTTCTTCAAGGGGCCTGATCCAACAACCATTGACTCCAGTAGGAGTGTTTCCATTGACTTCCTGGGGTTTGGGATCAGGTCTACAGAGAGAAGCTAAATGTATGTTACAGTAGAGCCCTACAATTTTACTTTAAACATCAGCTAATTATTTAAGCCCCACTTCTGCTCAGCGAAGTTGTGACTTTGGGCACAGTCTGGGACAATGGATGGCATGTATATTTCTCCACTGCAGGTAGTGTGGGGATAGGAAGTGATCGTAATTTTCTTTCTGGCCTATACAAGCAGCAAATTACAACTTCCCCAGCTCTCCGTTCAGGTGATGGACCCAAGCATTTGCCCTTCTCCCACCCTTCCTTGCCCTCCTGTCCCAGGGAGGCTTTACACAAGCATTTAGCCCAGCTATATAGCATCATGCCTGCACCCAAAGTCGGGGGAGACCATACAGGAGCGCAAGGGAGGAAGGTTGGGATCTGCCCAGGGACTGAGCTGTTGCAATGCTGAGTGTCACAGGACCTAACTTTTGGGGTTCTATGCCCAGGACATCATCAGAACACATGATCCACGAAGCCTAAATTTGGTGCGTAGGCTCCCTACACAAAGAATGCAAGGAGCAAGGACTGGGAATTGGAACCCAAGTTTCTGTATATTATGTAAAAGACCAATATTAGATTCCGAGGCTGGCCCAAGTCAACTTCCATTATTCAATTCTCTCCTATGCTCGTTCATTACTAAATAGCCATGGCAGCATAACAGCACACATTGTATATCCTTTCTTACATCTTCCCCTATAAAAACTGCAGCATCACAGAGTCTTGAAAAGATTTTCTTCTATCCTGTCTTGGCTACTGCAGCCACCTCTTCTCTGACGTCTTCAAACCACAATTTGAGGACTTCAATAACTCAGACATAGGTTAGAGGTTTGTTACAGGAGTGGGTGGGTGAGATTCTGTGGCCTGCGTTTTGCAGGAGGTCAGACTAGATGGTCATAATGGTCCCTTCTACCTTAAAGTCTATGAGTCTATGAGATAGGACTCTATCTCTCTCCATGGGCACCTAAGGAACTTTACAGAAAATTCTTACTCACTGAGTGAGTTTAGGCTTAGGTGGCAACTGTGTATGGGTTTCATGGGGGCTCCTAAATCAGATTAGGCATCTAAGTACCTTTGTGGATCTGGGCCCAAGTGCTCCAAGCTGCAATCTGGTGAGTAGACATCTTAAACTAAAAGCATGATAGAACTGAAGAAATTCCCCATTTCCCATAGCAAATTAGACCAGAATTTTCAGAATGGCTTGGGTCCCACATTTGGAGCCAGACTTTCAAAGCAGCTCAGCTGCCACTTGGGCAGCTAAGAGAGTGGCCCGATTTTCCAAAAGACTGCTCAGCAGTTCCCTGGAGAACTGCTAAAAACCTGGCCCTGATTGTGGGGGTTGAGCACTCTTGAAAATCTGGTCCTAAGCATGGAAGATATGATGACCCCTGTCCCCCTCCTATTTTCATTAAAGTGTGGTCTCTCCCCAACCCCTATACGGTCTAGCTGAGGCTAGTTTGCACAGGATCCAAAGTGCCCTGTTCCCTTCCTTATAGCTTACCACTATTTTATCTTATTTGTAATCTCTCTTCACTGATTGCAGCACACAAGGCACTGCTCTTTCCAGGAAAGGCAGCTGAACGGCCTCTCCACAAACACCTAGGAGAGGGTGGTCAACTAGTAAATGGCCAACGGCCAAGTACCTCGCCTTCAATATTTGCTTGTGGTCCAGCAGTCCAAATCCAGGCAGCTGCTGTCAAGACACAAGACTGGCTTTTTACTCCTCTAACCCTTGTACCTGGGACCAGATCCTTAGTGGGTATAATTTGCTATTGTTCCATTGAGGTCAATGGAACGATGCTGATTTAAACCAGCTGAAGCTCTGGCTTAAAGAGTTGGGATTTGATAACAAGCTGCTAATGGATTTTGCATTAATGCTAATGAAAGAAGTTGGGCCTGACCCAACATAAACAACAGCAACTCCATATGTGTTCTGCTTTACAAATATATCCTTCGTGAAAAATGAACAGAAGAATGATGTAAGTTTGGTTGAGCCAAAATAAGTGATTCTTTCTTCAGGTTTCATTCTTTGTAATGGTCTGCTAAATCAGGTAGTTAGCATATTCATACAACTAGCTGACAGCTTCTGGTACAGATTAATCAAGCGGAAAGAGAAATTCTTAAGGAAAATCATTCTATTTCAAGACTCCATCTTCCTTGAGTAATACCTTGGTAGAACTCAGATGCTGACGCTGCTGTGTGTCCAATGTAATCTTTATTGTGATGTATTTGTAAATAATTGAAAAGTACAGAAGACAACTCTAGAAGGTCCCCCAAGCTTACTGAGCAAAGAATGCAAATTAATCTAAATTTATTTTTGTTTCCCACTGCACATAACTTCTGCCTTCAGTATTATAAAAAAATGTAATAACACTGCTGTAGCTAAAAGGACACATTTTGTTTCTTTCACTTATATGTTACTCTATTTTTTAAAGAAAAAGAAGGTAACACAAGCGGATGATTTTGAAATATTAGGGTTTTCTGTTGGCCTATCCTGTGTTAGCAGGTGTTTGGAATCCAGTACTGAGAGACTGACCCATTCCTTCTCACACACTGTAGCAGATGTGGCTCCTTTTCCCACCCTAAACATAAGGTTGGGCAGGAGTGGCCATCTGGGTAGAGGGAATGAAAGTCTTGGAGAGAGAGAGAGAGTTGATCTTGGGCAGAAAAAGACGAGGCTGAGTTCTACGTGGTGCTCTTACAACTGCTCGTTAAAGAACAACGCAAGGAAAGAGGGCTCAGTTTGGGAATTAACTCACTGTGTATGCTGTGTGCTAGAGCAGCGTAAGGAATCAGCCTTTTCCTACTGTTCTTCTGAAACTGGATGGTATCAAGGTGCTATCTCTTTAATTAGGGTTAAATTGCTGGAAGAAACTGCCAAGTAAAGCTGCTGTCATGTACAGTGTGTCTCAGGCGTGTATGTATAGGCCTGCATCCACAGAAGGACAAAGCCACTGCAATGCTTAGCGTTATAGTGCCTGGCTTTTAGGAGCCTAGACAATCACTGGAACAACATGATTCCCAAAGCTGAGGCCCAGAGGCAGAAACATAGGTGTCTAGGGAGCCTTCACCCTGAAAGTTTAGGTGCCAAGTGAAATTAGTTGCCTACAGGATTTGGCAGCAGCTGAGCAGTTCTGTGGATCACAGTGGCACCTAAAGCTAGGAAGAGTGGGATCCACAAAAGCCAATATGCTAGATGGGCAGCTGTCTAAACCCAACTAATGGGAGATGCCAGTGACAGCGGGGTTTCCAAAGCCCCTGACCCCCGAGTTAGGTGCCTGTATCTCTTTGCAATCTGCCACTGGAAACCCTTCTCCTGGTGTCAGGTGACTTCCATGTCCAAGTCGTTCCTCGTGTGACCGAGTTAGGCCCTTGCACCACTCCACACCCAATCTGTCGCTCCACCCTCCTGAATCTTTGCACTGACTGAAAAGAGCATTAGTACTGAACTGCAGTTTGACACAAATGGCTGGAGTCAGTGCTGGGGCTACTGCCCACCTAGCCCAGTGGTTAGTGCACTCACCTGGGATGTAGGAGACTTCAATTTAGTTCCTCCTTCAGACAGAGAGGGAGAGAAAATTTGAACAGGCATCTCCCACCTCCCCAGCAGAATATGGGATATTCTGATCTGGGCTTCCCTCCTCCTTTCTGTATTAATAATTAGTCACTGACAGCAGAGGGATTGGACACTGGGTCTCCGATCTCCCAGGTGAGTGCTCTAACCACCAGGCTATAGAGTTATTCTCTCTCTCTCTCTCTCTCTCTCTGGCCCAATAACTGTTCAGTTATGTTCCTTTTCCATGCACACCACTGGACCCAATCCAATAGGCATTTCAGAGGCCACCTATCAAATTGAGCCCTGTAGTTTGGATAAGCATTCTCCTGCCTATTTCCCTCCTTCATGGTTTGCATTGGGGCTCAGGCATGACAGCCATCTGAACACCTAGATGGAGGCAGCAGTGCACATGCCCAGAGGAAGAAACATACGTGTCCAGGGAGCCTTTACCCTGAAAATCTAAGGTGCTAAGTAAAATTAGACACCTACAGGGTTTGGCAACAGCCAAGCGGAATCACAGGAGCACATAAAACTGTGGTTTAGGTGCCTATGTGTGGGGTTTAAGGGCCCAAGTACCTTTAGTTTCTATGGTCCAGATCCACACTTGAAAAATGTAGCCAGAACTACTAACCCTGTTCTTCCCACGTGTATCAGTGACCCTAAATAAGTAATGAAGCCAAACTGTTCATTTCCATTAATACTAATAAGACAACATACCCAAAGGTCTTCCCAAGCTAAGCATTCTGAGCCTAATAATGATAATTTGCCCATCTATGGTGTCTTCCAATCAAGGATCTTTGTTTTACAAACATTTGATTGAGACTCACTTAACAACATCCCAGTACAGTAGGCTAGTAGTATCCCCATTTTACAAATGAGTAAACTGAGATTATGTGCCAGAGAACAAGCCACCGGCCGGGTGTTGGATATACCCTGGAACTCCTAGTCTTGTGTTCTAACTTTTAGTACCATTACCTTGCCTTCACCTTATCAGGTGCTTCCACAAGTTTATGTGCAGAGTACATGCCTATTTATCCTTTCAAGTACCATTGCTCTGAAATCTCACTGAGGAGCTATGTTTAAAAAAACACCTCTCCTTCATATTCAAAGGCTTACTGATGTTTATAATTGAATATGATTTGCATATAGCAATTATATCTCTTATTAGCTGTGATTGCAGTTTCAGTTAAAGTAAATACCCTGCAGATCTGCTAAAGCTTCCGTATCTGCCTTTGCAGCAACAGTAGATAATTTTAACAGTTATCTGTAGAAACAAATTACATTTCAGTTGTAAGTCATGACAGACATTGTTAAACAGTAAACGGGGATGTTTACCCTGTGATTTCCTACCGGATACTGTGTCTATCTGTATTAACAGCCTTTAGAGTTGTTTAGTGCTAATTTTACATGTTCATTTATGTAATTTTAGGTTGTATCAGACAATCAGACTCATAAGCAAAAAATTACAAATGACGGGTTTTTTTGTTTTTTGTTTTGCAATTGGCACGATTCACCTGTGGCATAATGAATGAGTACGGGAAATTGACAAACTACACCTTTCTGCTAGAGATGGGACATAGGGAGGGGAGTTTGAGATTGACGATGGTAAGGGGGAAATGATAATTTCAGAGAGGAAGGTAGAGAGAAGGGGAGAGGGAAAGGATAATACAAAGAAAGGGCAGAGGGAGGTAAGGGAAGGAAGAAAGAAGGATGATAAACAGATGGAAAAATAAAGAGAAAAGGAGTGGGATGGGAAGATGAGATGCAATAAACTGGAAAGAGAAATGATCCCTTCACAGCAAAGTGTGAGAGCTGGCATAAAAAAGGGGATGGGGACATTGCTTTCCAGAAGGAAGGATACAGTGGTGAAGAAGCAGCAAAAAGATTCCTGGCTTCTGCTAGAAAAGGGAAGAGAGTGGAGACAGGGGTGTCTTTTCCCTTTCAGCTAGAAAAACAGAGCAGCACACCCATCACCACCAAGAAGAGGCATTGGAAGCACACAGTAGTAGTACAGGGTATGTTTACTGCTCTCCACTGGAAGATATGACTGCAGAAAGTTCAGGGGTGGGTTAGGCCTTGAGGAGAGACACACGCAGGGGATAACTGATTGGTGGGCAATGAGTAGGTGGATACATTAGAACATGTTGGGTGGGAGACTGACTGGGTGGGGAACACATGCAGGTACCATGTGGGAGGCGAGGATGAAAGGGCAGTCAGAAACAGAGCATCAGGAGATGAAAGGGGACAATATATTGGGATGAGAACCAGAGCTCCCCCTAAAGTGATAATATACATTGCAAGTTACAGGGTGCCTTTCTGCATTGTTAATTAAGTGTGAGTGCCTACCCTTGCAGCTTGTCCTCAGGAAGGATAGTTGATCTGTGTTATCACCACAGTACCCTCCAAAGGCAACAGGGGGGAGCAGCAATTTTATGAAGCCTTATTGTAATCCAGTCTGAAGATCTAATGGGGATGCGATGGCTGGGTTGACTGGATATCTCTTGATATTAATAGTGTATCCTTTTGATCCTCATAGGAAATAAAAAGCCCTGGACTGGTACTGTGTTCACACCAGTGAAGCCAAAAGAGAAGCCATTTAGAGATGATAGCTATTTTTCCAATGCATTTCTTCAAACTTTCTTGTCACAGTAGAAGATTTCTGGTTCCACATGCAGAAGCAACAGCTTATGGGACAGCAGTCAGGAAGTTAAGGCAGCAATGTGAATTTGGGAGAAAATGTGGAGGATTGTGACAGGGCAGCCTGTGTCCCCTCAAGAGGTTGTTTGAATCTTTGGCTTCTTTTGCCATGAAGGGTTTGAGTCACTGTCCTGTTCTGGGATCTCGTGTCTTGTGTGGTATGGGTGTTTGGACGAATGGGTTATGAATAAGGCTGAGAGTCTGTCATGGAGGTCATGGATTCTGTGACTTTCCAGGACCTCAGTGACTTCTGTAGCAGCTGGTGTGTGACTGACCCTGGGCCGGACGCTGCCAGGGCAGTCTTGGGCCACTGCAGGTCCCCCCTCTCCAGCAGCAACAGGAGTCTCTGGCTGACCCCTGCCCTGGAGCACCTGCAGCATCCCCCACCTCCCCGAGCCTTCCCTCCAGAGCACCCAAGATTTAGTCAGGGGTATATAGTACAAGTATGGATAGGCCGTGAATTTTTGTTTACTGCCTGTGACCTGTCCATGACTTTTACTAAAAATACCCGTGACTAAAATGAAGCCTTAGTTATGAATGAAGTGTGAAAGACAGAACAGCCTTCTGTTGGTTGCTACAACATTTTCTCTCTCCTTTCCTCCTTAGAAAATGATCAAAGGAGACAAAAGGCAAATTGTTGCACCTGTGGGCAAGTTACTGTTTTACTAATGACTGGAAGTGTCAGATGCAACAAGTTAGCAGTTAGGAACCTGAGATCCTGGAAACTGTATTGTGGCGGGGACAGGGACAGAAACCTCAGAACAGAGGAATGAGCTAGTTTGGAAAAATTGCCCTAGAAGTATCTAGTGAACTGGCATCCAGTGTTGCCAACTGTTATATTTGGTGTGTTTTCTTAAAGCCCCAGTTCCTGGAGATCATGTGATTAAGATGAATGCTGAGATTCTTACATAAAAATTCTAGCGCTCGTAGTTGTGATTAGAAGCTTGAAAATGTGAACTGTAAAAGCTCAAAAACCAAGCGGCAGATAAAAAGTCAACACAATTTTTTTTAATCATGACTTTTAAAGGATTTTCATAACTTGAGAGAGGAGCTTATTCATGACTTTCTTAATGCTCTGGGAAGGCAGCACTGGGTGAAGTAACTTGCTTCTAGTTACACAGAAGATCAATGGCTGCATCTTAAAAATATTTGAAATGTACCAAATTCTGCCTTCCTTTACATCTGTGCAACTCCTGAATTTGGCGCACTGAACTTAGAGCAGCAAATGTTCTAAGCTGTAATAAGTCTCACTTTGTGCAGGTTTGCACTGGTTTGGCAGGCAGTAATTCTTCTGTGTGGTCCTTTGTGAAGATGAGCCTGACATAACCTCATATCAATTAAAATTAGGGGTTATACAAAAACCATTATTTCAGGGATTAACCTTTTTTTTTTTTTGAGTTAATGTTATTTCTCATGCCCCAGCTGATGTTGTTTTGTTTTTTTTAACAGTAATTTTACACAGTAAATTGATTTGTAATTTTGCTTGTCTTCACCGTCTATAAAAATAAACATCTCCAGGGATACTTCATTCAAATACGGTTACAATCTTATCAGATCCCACGTTTGTTTTCACATGTGTGTTTTGATGCAGCATGTGTCTGTACTGTACACATGCAAACCATATGGAGCTGCTATCTAGATTCTAAGTCTACCAAATACAATGAACATCTGAAAAACGTCTGTGTCTGACTCTCTGATCTGTCTCTGTTTGGTTATAGGCTGATGTAACTCTGGTGTAAAACCAGTGTGAATGGAGCATTTACCTCTTGTCTGATTAACTTTATCATCTTCTGAAGAATCATGCTGTGCACAGTAGGCTGCGGTCAGTTACTCAGATCTGGTTCTATTTGGTCAAAAGTTGCATCCTTCAGTTTTGATATTCTTTTAATACTGGCATGATTAGTACCAACCCACCAACGTATTTCAACAAGATAAATAAGAAAACATTGACTAAACGGATTATTGAAAAGTTATGTAGGAACACACTGACTACACTGTCTATTGAATATAAATGTTTGTATATCAAAATGGGAAACATAAGGTGAAATGTATTGATCTCATGCCTATCAGTGAATCCTCATTGTGGGAGGTAAAATAGTTATCAAAACAGTGAGACTGCAGAACCTAATGGACAGTGTACTAGTCTGGGAGTCAGGACACCTGGGTTCAACCAATGACCTGCTCTATGACTTTGAGCAAGTCACTGCTCTCTGGCCCTTTGTCTTGTCTGTTTAGCCTGGAAGCTCTTCAGAACCTCTCCCACTGGGTGTTTTCACAGCACCTAGCACAATGTGGCCAAATCTTGACTGGGGTCTCCAGGTGCTACTGTGCTACAAATAACATAGCAGTTCATTGGTGTACGTTATGACCATACCAGGCAGATAACTACTATAAGCAACAGTTAAAGTCAGTCTTCTAAATCTGACATGAGTGAGTTATGATAAAAATTAATCAGCTATTTAAACATTGTCCCTGCTGTGGGTTAGCAGCAAGACACTAACAAAATGTCTCCCAGGTTACTACTTAATTACAATTACTATGGTTACAAGGTTGAGCAGTAAACTCTCATTTGATACTTCAGGTCAGAGTAATCATTAATAAATGCTCAGCAAAGCCTGGCCAGCTCCTGGGCATAAAAACCACTGAGATTTATTATCCTAGACTTTACATAGTTTCTCTCTCAGCTCTTGGAGGTTCAGCAGCATGGATGGCAGGACTCAAGTGTGAAGTCGGTCCTCTGGAGTTGCACAATCTTTCCTTCCTCCTTCTCCTTTAGAGTCCATGCCATGTTCCTTCTATTCCAGGCCTGACTCGTTGGGCTATCTGCAATGAACAGGTGGTGGAGGTTGACTCTGTCTAATCTATCCATCTACTATCCACCTCCAGTAGCGCTGATTTGAAAAATGCTAATTGCCTTTCACAGGAATTGTTTTTAATTGTAGGTTTGTTCAAAACTTCCTGCAAAAATTCTTTAGTTTCTTACTGAAAAGTCAAATCATGAACCCCTTTTGGTCCCTCTCCTTCCTCTCCCTCTTTACCCACTGTCCAGGGGCAAAATGGAGAAAGGCAGGAAACTTCTAAGCAACTTTTCTGCAAAAATATCTTGTTGACGGTGTAGGGGGTGTTGAAGCAATTTTCCATCAAAAGTTTGGACAGGAATTTTTCCACCAGCTCTAGCTATAAACTCCCTCTTGGTATTTACCACATGCCTATTGGCATGAGCTGGGTGTTGGGGAGCATTGCTCGTCTCTTGTTCTCTTCAGGGCTGCACCAGGCTCTAACTTGAAAATAGGCTCAGTTAGATGGCGTTCAACATCTCATTTACATAACTAGGCTGGGATTCATAGTCAAAGACCCAGAAATGAAACTATGCATACGTCTCCCAGATGTGCGTCATTACTCCTCCTTATCTAGGGAGTTATACTTAGTCACAGGCCCTGAGATGGACACCAGGAGTGGATGATTTCTATCTTCTCCAGACCGTCACAGTCCCACCTTTCTGGGTATCTCCTAACTGAGGATCAGGGCAGGTGGTGAAGGTTAGTCTTACTGGCTTCTTGCTGGACCCAGAGGGACCCATCTAAGGTACCAAACCCGGCTGTCACCCCTCTAAACATTTACATGGGGAGGAGCAGCAGCACCCCAGAAGATACTGTAGGGGATGATCTAAGGCAGGGGTGGGCAACCTATGTCCCGGGGGCCACATCCGGCCCTCCAACTGTTTTACTCTGGCCCTCAAGCTCTTGCTGGGGAGTGGGGTCTGGGCCTTGCCCTCTAAGGCACTCCAGCCAGGGAGCAGGGCCAGGGACTTGTCCCACTCTGCACAGCTCCCAGAAGCAGTGGCATGTCCCCCCTCCGGCTCCTACACGTAGAGACATCCAAGGGGCTCTGCACACTGCCTCTGTCCCAAGCGCCACCCCCACAGCTCCCATTGCCCAGGAACCACAGGCAATGGGAGCTGCAGGGGTGGCACCTGCAGACAGGGCAGCATGCACAGCTGCCTGGCTGCGCCTCCGCGTGGGAGGGGGGACATGCCGCTGCTTCTGGGATCTGCTTGTGGTAATCGCCGACTGGAGCCTGCACCCCTGATCCCCTCCTGTGCCCCAACCCCTGCTCCCAGCCCTGATCCCCCTCCCACCCTCCAAACCCCCCAGTCTCAGTCCAAAGCACCCTCATCCCCAGCCCCACCCCAGAGCCCATACCCCCAGCCAGCGCCCTCACCCCCCACAGACACACCAACCCCCTGCCCTATCCTGGAGCGCCCTCCTGCACCCTGAACTCCTCATTTTTGGCCCCATCCCAGAGTCTGCACCCCCAGCCGAATCCCTCACCCCCTCCCACACCCCAATTTTGTGAGCATTCATGGCCCGCCATACAATTTTCATACCTAGATGTGGACCTTGGGCCAAAAAGTTTGCCCACCCCTGATCTAAAGGAATCTAAGGACCCTTGGGGGTCCTTCACCAGAGCAGCCAACAACCACTCCAGTTGAGGGATCTGGGGAGCCTGTAAGGAGGGTCCCTCCAGCATATTGGCCACCAGGCCCAGTTATGCCCCTTCCCCTTGGAGACACACTATCACTTTTCTGAACACACAATCCCCTGTGTAAATGGAGCAAAAATGGGTTTCCTGCATGTAGATTCTGCTCTGTGAATACAATTAGTAATGTACACCCATGGTTTGTAGAGGCAAAAATGGGTCCAGGTGGAGGCATTGTTAAACTTTTGGCCTTTGAGGATTGCAAAGGCATCCAAGGGAGTTACCCGTTGGCTGTGAGAGTCCAAATTAGTCATTCACTGAAAAATCAGGCCTCTCAAAATTGTGCATGTTTCAAAGCAAAACTGCCAACTTAAAATACAGCAAAATGGTGTTTGATTTGCTAAATCAATAAGGCAATTACAGATCACACAGGACACAATTTAAAAGTAATATTGGTTTATATATTTTAAAATACATGTGGAGTCAACAGATTCAGTTCCTGTGGGTTACAAACCACAATATCTTTCTAAATGGAGATTGGAAATAGGCTAGCGAAGGTGCAAAGCATACAATGGAAGGCAGTGTTCAGTGTCAGCCAGAGTGGAGCATTCTTAGGCAAGTTATTCATTCCATTACTAAAACTGTAGCCAAGCATAGGAAGCAGAAAGCAGATTTTTAAAGGACAGCTGCACATCTTTATAGGAATGGAATGTACAAGATAAGAATGTGTTTGGGTTCAGAGGGAAAGTTTTACTTCCATTGTAGTGAGTAGATAAGAGTCAGAGCATGTTGTCTTTGTCTGACAGTGAGTGCAAAGTGGAGCGGATCAGAATCTACAGCTTTTACCTGAACGTTGGTAGACAAAATTATCTGAACATGATGGGGGAGGCCATCCCAGGCATCTGCTCAGGGAATGCTGCCCAGTTTGAAAGGAGCATTTTGAGAACTTTTTTAAATAAATAACTAGGGTTTGATTTTTAACTTCACAGTGTTGTGGAGCTATACTGAACTCTCTCTTTCCAACTACTGGTCTGTCCTTTTATACAGCAAACATCAACTTTTCCCCCGTCTTCTTGCTTAGGGAGAGAAATATCTCATCACTCTTCCATATTTGCTAGGCCTGTGTGAGAACACTTCAGGGCTCAGTTTGCATTGGGGGGCTCACAAACTGAATTTTGCAAATTTGGCTCACAGAGGTTGTACTAAACCAACCCCTTCATTTTCTGCCTGGAGGTTAGGATCGGACAAGGAAAATATCCGTCTTCCTCTATCACCACAGCTGATCCTTTCCTACTCCCCCGTTGTCCACTCCACCTCATAAACTCCAGAAATCACATTTTACACTTGATGTTTTCAGAGTGGCTTGGTGGCCTGCACTCCCTCCCTGCTCTGTAGCTTTAGCTACCACCGCGCTGGAGTTGATGGGGCAGTCAGTTGCTGGTGGCCATGTTCTGCAGATGTGCAAAGGGTTTGCTGAATCCTGCCCCAACAAATATTTGATGGATTAAGAGGGCAAGGGTTAGTGCCATCAGGCCTGCCATGTACTCTGCTTGGGAGCATTGGCCACAGAGTGCCACCTGAGCAAGGCCTTTTAGTCCCAGAAATCAGCAGGAGACAGTAGGCTACCCATGCCCCATTGTTTGTGTCTAAGGTACATCAAGATCCACGTTCTTGTTGGAGGAGAAGGGCAAGCTGGCTGTGGGAAGGGCGACAATGTGAACACAAACCCATGCTGCTCCTGGAACATGTCATGAAGGTGTGTGAACCATAGGCTGAGGTTTGTGAACAAAATGAACCTCAAAGCTAGGGCCTGGTCTACTGAGCTTTGACACTGGTTGCAAACCTTCCTCAGAACTCGCTTCTTCTCTCTGGTGGATGTCGGGCACAGTTTGTCAGACAGTTACAACCTTAATACCAGCACAGAAATAGTGCACTCTTCAGCTCATTGCCTTTTTTGTTTCTGCAGCATCAAAGCAATGGCTTAATGGAGGTAAGCAATCCCTACCACTTTAAACAGTTTAGGGCCTTTACACAGGCCCATCATTGTAAATGAGAATTGGGCCTCTTTATAGTATTTAGATTTAGAGTGTGGCAAGCTGTTGTACTGGGGGGAGGGAAGGGAGAAACACACAAGGAGCTTTGCATCCTTGTGATTCCCCCAAGGAAGGGCTGGTCACATACTCCCTTCACTCTCCAAAGTGCACACATTACTCCGCCTTGGTGCTCCTGGTAACAAATGACCATAAGGGATACTGGAGGAGATGTGAATATGCTCCTGCTCCTCCTCCCGCTCTGACCTACTGGCTAGCTTCCCAGAACTGGCCTGGGTGGGTGTGTCTGACTTTAAAGCACTTATAATATTCTGAACTTACATTGTTTGCCAGCATGAGTTAAAGTATCACTGGTAAATTATTAAATGGGTTTCTATCCTCTATCAGTGTGTTTCTATGCTCAAACTAGATATATGTTATGCTGTATAATACACATAAGACTGTAATTATCCTATGATTTTCATATTCAACCATAGGTCAGGTGAGGGCTTGGGGTCAAAAAGTTGAATTCATGAACGTCGGCAGCCCTTAAAGACGACAGCCTTAATAAGGCTGAAATGCCAAAAACTGTCCCAGTGCAGTCAGTTGTCACAAAGCTGATGAGCTGACAGAAAGGTAAGTATCAAAGTAGAGAGAAAAAGGTTAATCCCACTTCTAGGTGTCAGGTAAGACAGCAGCTCCTCATCCTTAAAGGATCAGGACAGCATTTCAGATTTATAAATGTAATTATTTCCACCAAGCAGAGGAACTAGACACAGGCAAAGCTAGAAGGGAAGATCTGCTACTAGCTGAAACCTGACAAGAATATTGCACATTATAACTGCAGTTCTTTCCATCGGGTGTAATAGACTATGAGTTTTCAACCAGGAGGTCATAAACAAGTGACAGGCTGCTCATCCTGCCTTTCCCATATTATTAGATGGAAGGCACTCTAGGATAATCCTGATTTGGAAAGGGTGAGAACCACTGTAGTACTCTCTTCTACTTCTCTATAGAAGAGCCTCATCCTGTGTCCAGTGGTTCTCAAACTAGGGCTGCCGCTTGTTCAGGGAAAGCCCCTGGTGGGCTGGGCCGGTTTGTTTACCTGCTGCGTCCGCAGGTTCGGCCGATCGTGGCTCCTACTGCCACAGTTCGCTGTTCCAGGCCAATGGGGGGAGGGGCACAGGCCAAGAGACGTGCTGGCCACCCTTTCTGCAGCCCCCCCGCTAGACACAGTACTCCACATGAGGCCTCACCAATGCTGAATAGACAGGAACGAACATGTCCCTCGATCTGCTGGCAATGCTCCCACTTATACATCTCAAAATGTTGTTAGCATTCTTGGCAACAAGGGCACATTATTGACTCATATCCAGCTTCTTGTCCACCGTAACCCTTAGGTCCTTTTCTGCAGAACTGCTTTAGCCACTTGATGCCTAGTCTGTAGCAGTGCATGGGATTCTTCCTTCCTAAGTGCAAGACTCTGCACGTGTCCTTGTTGAACCTCATCAGAATATAAAATGGTTCATGAATGACGGACAGTAGTCTCTAAATATCTTTGTCATTTCTAGGTTTAATTTTATAACACGATACTTCTGAACTAATTCATTCCAGATGTTGATCAGGGGAAGAGTTAACTATAAATGAGCCTTTGAAAGTCAATAGGAGCTATGCTCCTAAACCCCTTAGGTACTTTTTTAAATCTCCCACCAAGACTCCTTGGATAACTGGACTTCTGTCTTTCATCAACACTTTCAGACCATGTAGTGCCATCTAGAACAACAGTTTTTCTTGTGACACTTAATAAAGTAAATCTTCCTTTAGTAACAAAAGGAGAGAACTAAGTAGCCAAACAAGTGGCAAAGTGCAGAAAAACAGATATGGCCTTGCTGACACACAAAATTGCCTGGCTCGGGGCTAGAAAAGGAACCAAGCACTGCCAGTCAAAAGAAAGACCACTAGAATGATACTCTGAAACCTGCCTGACCTACTCCTAGGAAGAAGTAGTGAGTGTAGAGTAGTACAGATGGGTGGGCCATTTCCCCTTGGAGAGGTGTGACAGGGCTTAAAGAGAGAAGTGGAAAAGCAATTTGTGCTCCCTGAAGCAAATCTGAAATTCGAGTCAAGGTAAATGAGAAAGTTTTGTTCCATGATGGAGATGATTTGCATGAGGGCATTGATTTGAATTGCCAGGTTTGTAAAATGGTGCTTACCTAGGAAGACATGGTCAGAGCTAGTAGACCCACTGAACACTTCCTGTGAACTCTTCTAATCCTCTTTTGAGCCAGTAGTAATTCTGTTGATCTAAGGTTTGGTGGCTGGATCTATCTGTGCTTAACAGGCTAGATAAAAGGCGTGTTAAATGTGGAGCTGTATGTCACACAAATCATTGTCTACCTTTAGCTGCCAATTTTCTTAATAAGAAAAATAAGAACTCTTTTATTTTAACAAATTGGCTCGGGTTGTTCCAAAGGGGTAGGGGTGGGGCGGGGGCTTAGCTGTGAAAACAACCCTATTGGGTGGGTGGAAGGTTTTCATCAGTATAGAACTATCTGCCACATATTCTTCCTTTTTTTTACTACTATTATTTTTTTATTTTATGATAGTTATTCCTAATGCATTTAATATGCACAAACACTTGAAAGGACATTTTTAAATAAATTTGTTAAGCCTACATTCTCAAAGACTTTATAATGGCAGGGCTCATGTTTTCAGGCCCCCCACTTTGTATTTGAAGAAAGCATTGCTTTTGCTACTCTTTGAAGAACATAGGCAAGTAAGTAAGTAGCAAAAGAAATGACGTCTTGTAAGTTTAACACCAAGGTGTCTGAGCCAAGATGTCTGAAAATGTCTGATATGCATAAATACACCTTTCTGTTGTCTTTTTAGCTTAAAAGAGATTTTATTTGGAAGTCAAATATTCTCTCTTAATGCTCATGATTTTGCTCTGCTGGTTTACATTAAAAATAATGAAGAAGCACTGCCATTTCAAATTTTCTTTGCCATTCAATTGCAGCCTCTTGAGAATGACAGCTATTAGACTGCAGGTGTGAATATAATAGAACATTCTCAGAAGATAACATTTTAAATGTGCAAAGGAAAAAAAAAAGTTGTTATAAAACTTGGTTTCCTTGTCTTCTATGTTGTAGCAGCTCCTAGCTTTGTGAAAGTGGGGGAGGAGCGATGTTTGCCATTCCGAGAATGAGAAGAAGAAAGGAGTCCGTAATTGACAAAGTCTCAAGAAAATGCCATTCAAATATGGCACAATCCTCCTAGGGAAAGTCGCTTCCCTTCCAAAGTATTCCCAGAAGAGGGCTTTGAAAACTTTCATTGACAAGTTACTTCAAGGGTGTGTCTTATCTGAGATCTAATCAAGGCTGCACATTAAAAACTATATAAATTAATACACTCATTAGGCCCTGTGAATAGCTATCTGCTGTCTGTTAAATAGCCCTATTTAAATGTAAATATAGCCATTCCACTTCAGGCTGGAAAAAGTTTTCCCAGGGAAACACCAGAAAGGAAAGTGAGGGTTAAACATTAAGGGCCAGATTCTGAGCTGTTTGGAATCAGTATAGTTCCATTTAGTAAGTGAAGTTAGACCACTTTCACCAGCTGAGATTCTGGCTCTGTTCTACACTGCAGCCAATAAGCACTTTCCCAATGATTTCAAAGAGTTTGGGTCAGGTCCCATGAAATATTTTTTAATTGATTCCTTAATAATGGCTACTTCCTTGTGTTTTCTTTTTGATAAACTGCTTAAAAACCTGAGATGCTTAAAAAAGATGTGTTATAAGACTTACTTCATTTAGTTTACTAAAGAATTCAGAACATTAAGGCCTAAAATAAATGTGCATGAAAGAGAAATTTGCATGTGCAAACCCTGATTATTTATTTTTAAGAAGGTGGGATGTGAACTAGTAAAGCTTGTGAACTGCACCCTTGCACTGTGATTTCCCCCTTTCCATCCAGGACTTTTTGGGATGGGGCAGGCTCTTTTAATTCCACAGAGCTGAAGAATATTTACTCTGTCCATTCTTGAAACAAGCTGTGGGCACCAAAAATCATCTCCCTTCTAGTTACAAATAGATAGAATATGGGAGTTTTTCCTGAGCAAGTACTGAAGGACTGGGTCCAGTAGTGTTAAATACTATTAATATAAGAGGATTCCAGGATTATAGATTCATAGATTCTAAGACTGGAAGGGACCTCGAGAGGTCATCGACTCCAGTCCCCTGCCCTCATGGCAGAACCAAATACTGTCTAGATCATCCTGGATAGACATTTATCTAACCTACTCTTAAATATCTCCGGACATGGAGATTCCACAACCTCCCTAGGCAATTTATTCCAGTGTTTAACCACCCTGACAGTTGGGAACTTTTTCCTAATGTCCAACCTAAACCTCCCTTGCTGCAGTTTAAGCCCATTGCTTCTTGTTCTATCATTAGAGGCTAAGGTGAACAAGTTTTCTCCCTCCTCCTGATGACACCCTTTTAGATACCTGAAAACTGCTATCATGTCCCCTCTCAGTCTTCTCTTTTCCAAACTAAATAAACCCAATTCTTTCAGCCTTCCTTCATAGCTCATGTTCTCAAGACCTTTAATCATTCTTGTTGCTCTTCTCTGGACCCTCTCCAATTTCTCCACATCTTTCTTGAAATGCGGTGCCCAGAACTGGACACAATACTCCAGCTGAGGCCTAACCAGCGCAGAGTAGAGCGGAAGAATGACTTCTCGTGTCTTGTTTACAACACACCTGTTAATGCATCCCAGAATCACGTTTGCTTTTTTTGCAACAGTATCACACTGTTGACTCATATTTAGCTTGTTGTCCACTATAACCCCTAGATCCCTTTCTGCCGTACTCCTTCCTAGACAGTCTGTGTCACGCTGAAGTCTAGAATGCGAGTCAATATGAAGCAATGAAAACAGCCTCAAGCATGGTTGTGCTCTTTTTGGTTAGAATATCACCAGGTTCAATCATCACCGGCATTCGTGATCTGTTCCCATGCAATTTTTAAGTTCTCAGCCATTTGGTGTTTTTTCACACACCTGACTCTATGAATTTCACATTTACAACAGCATGAGCTTTTAGCTACTAGTTTGGAAAGCTGTTAATGGAAAGGAATCCTGAAAATAACCACACAGAAACAAGTTCAATGATTCAGTGGATAAACTGAAAATACAAAAGCTACTTTCTATGTCTTAAAAAAACCAACATGGATTGATTATAATTCATTATTTGTATTGTGCTAGCATCTAGACAGAGCCCGGCCTGCTACTGGGGCTCCACGGTATTAGACATTGTCCAGCCATTTACTAGGAGACTGAAGAGCTAAGGTTTACTCTTTTAGAGCTGACTGAGGAATATATTTGCCCTATTCTGTTTCAGTGAAACAAGTCTGGGCGCAATGACTGTGGGCTTGAGTCTCCTCTCACTTACAGTCATAGCTCTGGTCTACGCTATGAGTTTAGGTCGAATTTAGCAGTGTTAGATCAATTTAACCCTGCACCCGTCCACACAACGAAGCCATTTTTGTCAACCTAAAGGGCTCTTAAAATCGATTTCTGTACTCCTACCTGACAAGGGGATTAGCGCTGAAATCAACCCTGCTGGGTCGAATATGGGGTGGTGTGGATGCAATTCGACAGTATTGGCCTATGGGAGCTATCCCAGAGTGCACCATTGTGACGGCTCTGGAGAGCACTCTCAACTCAGATGCACTGGCCAGGTAGACAGGAAAAGCCCCGCGAACTTTTGAGCACAAGTGACCATGCAGAGCTCATCAGCACGAATCCATGCTATCTGAACTCCGTTCCAAAAGACAAAATGCCGGAATATTTGAAAAAATCTCCAAGGGCCTGAAGGACAGAGGTTATAACAGGGGCCCAAAGCAGTGCCGCATGAAGCCTACCTAAGAACCAGAGAGGCAAGCAGCTGCTCCGAGTCTGAGCCACAGACATGCCGCTTCTGTGAGGAGCTGCATGCCATTCTAAGGGGTGCCCCTTTACTTCCTTCCTTCCCAACCCCTCCCAGGCTACCTTGGCAGTTATCCCCCCATTTGTGTGACGAATTAATAAAGAATGCATGAATTTGAAACAATGACTTTATTGCCTCTGCAAGCAGAGATCGAAGTGGGGAGGGGAGGGCAGTTGGCTTACAGGGAAGTAGAGCAAACAAAGGGGGCGGGTTTTCACCAAGAAGAAACAGAACTTTCACACCGTAGCCTGGCCAGTCATGAAATTGGTTTTCAAAGCCTCTCTGATGCACAGCGCACCCTGCTGTGCTCTTCTAACTGCCATGGTGTCTGGCTGCACGTAATCAGTGGCCAGGCGATTTGCCTCAACCTCCCACCCCGCCATAAACGTCTCCTCCTTACTCTCACAGATATTGTGGAGCACACAGCAAGCAGTAATAACAATGGGAATATTTGGTTTTGCTGAGGTCTAACCAAGTCAGTAAACTGCACCAGCGAGCTTTGAAAGATCCAAAGGCACATTCTCCCACCATTATGCACTTGCTCAGTCTATAGTTGAACTGCTTCTTACTACTGTCCAGGCTTCATGAGCCATGGGAGCAAGGGGTAGGCTAGGGTAGGTGCAACCGTGCAATGCTGCCAACTGGAAGAGCAGCCTGAGGCAGAAGCCTCCAGCTGGCATGATATTCCAGGCAGGACTGAATCTCCATTAGATGAAACTTATAGAAGAGAATGACCTGGAGTCATTCCCATTTTTGTCCAGGCGCCCCCGACTGACCTAACTGAGGTCGGCCAGGAGCACCCATGGGATGACGACAACGGCTAGCAGTTGTATTGTCCCATCTGCAAGGCAAGGCAAGGCAAGGCAAGGCAAGGGGATGCTGCTGTGTAGCACTGCAGTACCGCATCTTCCAGCAGCACCCAGGCGACATACGATGACAGTGAGCTGAGCAGGCTCCATGCTTGCCATGGTATGTCGTCTGCACGGGTAACCCAGGAAAAAAGGTGAGAAATGATTTTTTGCCATTGCTTTCACGGAGGGAGGGAGTAAAGGAGGGAGGCCTGATGACATGTACCCAGAACCACCTGCAACAATGTTTTTGCCCCATCAGGCATTGGGAGCTCAACCCAGAATTCCAATGGGAGGCAGAGACTGTGGGAACTGTGGGATAGCTACCACAGTGCAATGCTCCAAAAGTCGATGCTAGCCTCGGTATTGTGGATGCACACTGCCAACTTAATGCGTTTAGTGGGGACATGCACAACTGACTGTATCAAAAATCAATTTTTAAAAAATCGACTTCTATTAAATCAACCTAATTTCGTAGTGTAGACATATCTATAGACTATATTTATATTTATTTTATTTAAGGCAGTAAGTCACATTGTAATTATCTGTGTGAGAGGGGAGGTCCAGGCCCACCCTCACTCCCTCTTCTTGGGACCACTCCCCATTTTAATCCCATAAAGCTGAACTGATAATACATCAATGCTGAAAGTACTGTACCTCAGAAGCACCTTCCAGACACACATCAGTGGGCCAGGGCCAGATTAACTTTTTGAGTGTCCAGCTCCAAACATATTTGTGGGCCCCATGGGGCAAGGTGTGGGGTAGGGGGCAGTATGATCAGTCTCCAGAGTGAAGGGCAGGCTGGGGGCAATGAGACACAGCACGGCGGGAGCAGCCCCGCTCTGTGCAGCCCAGCAGGAGGGCTCTGTTTACAAACCTGCAGCTGCCAGACGCACATTGGCCTGCCTAGCCCTGTGCTGCCAGCGCCTTCCCCTTGAGGGCAGGCCTGCACCACACGCTCCACCACAGATCTCTATCCCCAGCCCCCACCCCTCCCAGAGACATCCCCCACTGGCCTCCCACCACTACTGCACAGCATCCTGAACACCACACCACTCACCTAGCACCCCCCCACCCATAGACCTCCCCACTGCCCACTACCTTCCTCAGAGTCCCCCACATTCCTGAGGGGATTCTGCACCAACACATTAAAAATTCTGCACACAATATTTTAAAATTCTGCAAATTTTATCGCTAAATAAATGTGGGAGCTCGACCATGCCAGTGGGGAACACAGGCCACTGGTTGCATAGAGGTGGGAGATTACCCTGCAGCCTCCTCCCACCCCACTCTGGGACAGGGGCTCGGCAGTGAGGCCTGTCTCAGAAACACCCTGGAGCCCTGCCCCGCTGTGCCAGGCACACCAGGTGTGAGTGAGCAGACTCAGCCCAGCAGCAGGATCCAAGTGCAGAGGGACATAGTGTGGGGGGATCCAGGTGGGGGTAAGAGAACTCTCTGTGGGGCAATCGGGGTGCGGGTGGCTCAATGGGAGATCTGGATGCACAGGAGCTCATTGAGGGGTTCCAGGTGCAGGGGCAATGGGACTCTTCAGGGGATCCAGGTGAAGGTGTTTGGGGCTTGGGGAAGGGGTCCAGGTGCAGGGGAGGTGGGTGTCATTTGGGTGGGGTCCAGGTGCAGGTAGTTGGGGCTCAGTGGGGAGGGTGTCTAGGCGGGGAAGCTCCTCAGGGTGGTAGAGATGCAGGGGAGGGGAGGTTTGTCAGGGTGAGGGTTCGATGGGCCTGCTTAACAAGGGAGCCCCAGCTTCTGCCAAGGGGATGCCGCATGCTGGGCTCCACCTTCCCCCCCATTCCACTTCCCGTGATCCCTTTTTCTTCCCCATCCTATGCCACTTCCCCTCTGCCCCATCTCCTCCTCACCCCACCCCGTTTGTGCCCACTGCCTATTTCCCCCACCCCTGCTTTCCCTACCCTCTTCTCTTCCCCACCCCAAATCCCTTCCCCACTGCTCCAGCTCCTCCTCATCCCACCCCCTTCCTTTGTTCCCCCACCTCTTCCCCCTACTCCTTTCTCTTCCCCATCCCATGCCCCTTCCCCACTGCTCCAGCTCCTCCTCATCCCACCCCCTTCCTTCATTCCCCCACTTCTTCCCCCTACCCCCTTCTCTTCCCCACCCCATGCCCCTTCCCCACTGCTCCATCCCCTCCCCACCCCACCACCTTCCTTCCACCCACCTCTCCCCCTTGCCCCCACTTCCCCTAGCCGCTTCCCTACACATCCCATGCCCCTTCCCCACTACTCCATCTCCTCCGCATCACTGCCCCCCAGCATGAGTCAGTGGAGAGGAGCAGGTTGGGACTGGTCACTCCACTTACCGCCGCTCGGTGAGTGCAGGGCAGGCCCAACCCCTGCTGCAGTCCTCAGGGGAAGAGGTGGAGTGGAGGTGGGGCAGGGGCAGCTTTCCTAGACAGCTCAGCCGGCAGGGGGATTGGGCTGGCCGGGGCCCCTTCTGACTATGGGCCTGATATCATTGCACCATTAGCGCCATGATAAACCTGGTACTGAGTGGGGACCCTTTCCTATTCAAACAGCGCAAGGTTACTTTAACACAGTATTAATTAAAGAAACATCTGCACCCATGCAATGATAGTGGTTGTCTGCATTGTCATCACTTGCTCTTCCAATCCCACAAATAAGTCCCAAAACTGTATTGAAGCATCTGTTTTGCCATAGCACCTAGAGGCTCTATTCACGACCCTCTTGTGATAGGCCCTGTGTGTGAGAGACAGAGACAATACACCTCACATATACACACCAGTCCCTGCACTGAACAGTTTACAGGCTATCGATGTGATGAGACAATAGCCTGATTAAAATAATTAATGAGGGATGGTGGAGGGACAAAGTGAGCAGTGAATCAAGCCTATTAGCTTCATTTATAGCAATGTTCATAATACAGTTCTACTCTCACTTAGGTACCTCTCCTATTCAAGCTGAAACTTGCGCCTCTGTAAAGGAGGACAGATTAAGTGGTGGCACCTAGAGGCTAACAATCAAGGATCATAGCACTGAGCACTGTACCTGCATATAACACATAGACAGTCCCCGTCCCAAATCGAATAACCCATCAGCAATATTATAGGATCGTCATCATAGGAGAGTATCAAATGCTGAAGCTTTAGCAAATCTTTCGTGTGACATGATGAATGATGTCATAGCGGGAAGTTAATGGACAGAATACAAGTTGAGTCATGGAATCAGGTTGAATCTGATAGGGTCCCCGAATGATGTCAGAGTATGGTAATAGTTCATAGAACACAATTAAAGCGATCCCCCTGCCACTGTTCTCTTTGCTGAGTTCAGGGTTTATTTTAAAAGTGTTTCTTCCGGGATTACAAAGACATGAAAAATTGTCAATCAATTTTAATAAAAACCCTGTTGTGTTTTGATTCCTATGTCAAACACCTTTTTTATTGATGTTAATCAACCAAGCTGTACAAAGCTTAATTGTATCTAAAACACCTCCTCTCATTTTCATTAGTTCCAGATTTTAAACTTGTCTTTTCTCTGGCTCATTGTTAAACAATTGCTGTTCAGCATTTTGGCTGTCTCAGAGCAAAGCTGCAGCTTCTTCTCAATAAACAAAATTGCATAGGGTTGCTGTGGTAAAAACACAATGCATACCATCTCCTGAGCTAAGCTAAAATGATTTGGAAATTAACTGCCCTACGCACCAACTATCAAGCTAGACAAATGTGATTCAGAAACCATATTTCATAAGCTGTCACTAGGCAGATGTTCTAAAAGATATATATGATTAGCTAGAGCTTCTAGCAATAGATGTCCTTTCCAGCTCCTTTTCTCAGAATGGGGAGGTGACAGACACTGTGAGCTAGCTCCTGGCTACGAGTGCATCTTTTTTGTAGGACACAGAATGGTCCAGTGCAGTAGCCTGACCACTAGGAATCAGGCGACCTGGAGTCTATTCCTAGCTTAAACACTGATCTGCTGTTTGACCTTGGGGAAGTCACTTTACTTCGTATTTCCCCTCCCCCCATTTGTCTGTCTTGTCTATTTAGATTGTAAGATCTTTGGGAAAGGGCCTGTCTTGCTCTGTATAGGTACAGCATCTAGCAATGTGGGGCTCTGATATTAACTGGGGTCTCTAGGTGCTACCATATCAATAGATCCTGGTTCCGTGGGAGTATGAAGGGACAAGAAAGCTCTATGCTCTCACGGAAACCCACAGTGATTTCTTCCTGCCTGCCTGGCATGCTGCCCTCCCAATGAATTTTTCCATAGCAGAAAAATATGTGGCCTGGTATTTAAAAATAAATTAAAATGGTTTCCTGGAATTAAAATTTGGTGCTAACAGGATCAGACAGCAGTACTTCTTCAATGTTAAAATTACTTTTTAAAAAAAAGAACAGCAGTAAAATTTGTGTCGTTAGACCACCTTTGTGCCTGATGACAGTACAGGTAATTCACTGCTAGGAGAGTATATGTCTGTAGAGGTAGATGGACGAAAGGTGTATCATTTAACCTTCAATTCTGTGGAGATAGAGCTTCTTTTCTGCTCTTCAAATGGCCAAATAATGGGTGGAACAATCACACCATTGGCCTTGTACAGTTTTTTTCTCTTCATGTTTAATGCTTTTCGCTATTAACAGTTCAGCACTGTGGAGTAACCTGGCACATCATGTCATAGCTAAGGGTGATGATAAAGAGTCTAAATACAGATGTGTGTGAATGGGTAGAGTAGGTCTCTCTGTGTATGTTTTGGGCCCCTCTCATAAAATCTTGCATCAGAAGATTGGAAAAGACCTCCAGGATCACCTAGTCCAGCTCTCTGTGGCTAGCAACTATAAGGACTCTGCATGACTCTTTCCATATACATATATTTGATTTCAGTGTCTCTGTTGAATTGGTTATGAGCACCTCATGCGGTAAACCATGCTGGTCAGATTCTCTTTTACTGTCAAAGCTTTTCTGAATAAGCTTGTTCAACTGGTGCCCCACCGCTCCTTGTCTTACTGGTAGCATTTGATTTAAAGTGTCCATTTTAATTCATTGCATTATTACAAAACATTTATTAAATGTAAACAAAAATATTGAAATTGAATCTTACCTGCATGAAAAGCAGGTTCCTCAAATTTATGATTCCCATCAGGGGCACCAGAATGGAGGTTAGGGTCGGGGGCTATGGCCCCATCACTTTTTCCTGGCCATAAGGGCAAGCAGTGGGGGGCGGGGGAGGTGGAGAGGAGTGTGTGGGAAGGAGGAATCTTGGGGGGGGTCAAGATGGTGTGAGGGCAGGGCCTGGGCGGGGGGAGAAGGAGCAGTGAAGGGGCTCAGGGGGAAGGGGCAGTCCGGGGGGCTAGTGTTTGGGAGAAGGGGTGGTGAGGAAGGGCAGAGCCTAGGTTCAGGCACTGGAAGTCCTCCACTTTTTGGGAACTTCCGTTGTTCCTAATTCCCACTGTAGCCAGATTTTGTTGTTCTCGCACACATGCAATCTTTTTATATTATAGTGTCTTGGGCCTGATACAAGAATTACTGGGGGAAATTCTGTGCCATGTTGTATGGAACAGGTCAGACTAGCTGATGACAATGGACCTTTGAATCTGTGTTGCATAGTGAATTTAGGAACAAGCTGTAGCACTTCACCACTAGCCTATGTAAGGTGCAGTACAGTCTTGTCTCAAGGAACGGTTGTGATCTACCCGATGCTTTTCAAACCCCCTAACACATGTGGTGCACTGTGTAATATAATGATCCTTTTTTTTTAAAGATGCAGCACTGTGTAATATAATGATCCTTTTTTTTTAAAGATGCAGCAAAGCAATGCTAATGAGCCATTCTGCCTTGCAGTAGCATGATGGCTTGTGGATTATGCCAGAACTCTCTCCGTAGTGTGATTCTGTATGAGGGTGTGACTTTACCCTTAATATCTAGGGACTATGAATTAGATTCTCTCCAGTGACCACTGAGTGCCCAACATGTGACAGCTAGGGATTTTCAGTAGTTGAGCGAACCCACCACTCTAGTTGCCATCAATGCGCATTGAACTCAGGTCAAAGCTATCTCAAGTTGGACACCCAAACATTGCAGCACCCACAATTGGTAGCCAAGTTTGAAGCTATGTGCCAATTTGCCTGAGTTACAACATGGTTGCTTTGGGAATTGTAACTTTGACTGTCCCAGTTTTTGTGAGATTAAATTCTTCACTTTTCAACTGTAGTAAGTATTGCTTACTTTTTTTTAAATAAGGAAATAGATTGGAAAATTGTACATCCAGATCAGATGGCTCTTCAACTTTTTCATTATAGGGAACCACTTTCCCTATGACAATTGAACATTACTCCCTCCCAAGTAGAAATCCTTAACACTGTGTGTGTCACTCTTGTCAACCCAGATCTTGGACCTTTTCAAATTTTCCCTCAAATATTTTCCCCTCAAACCCTGCCTTTATTGCAACAGCCTTGAAAAATCTGAAAAGAACAAGTCGTGGGGTAATACACATTTGTTGTTTATATGGTGGTGTATGGGAGCTTCTCACTTTTTGTCATAAAAGAGGAGTAATGTCCACGGCATTGGAGTGTACGCACACTAAACAGCTCTGTGGTTATCAAATGCCTCAGCTTTGCATCGGTGTTTAATTGCCCACACAAAATGTTTACTGCCTTGCACACTCCTCAGACATTATCCCTTAATTATACAACGTTGTACTACACAAGACAGACAGCACAGGCAGGACAGTAAAATCCAGGTATCTGTTAATAACACAGACAGAATTCTATAACTCAGTCTATTTTTATTCCATAGATGTGCATCTGAAATGGAGCTCCTTGATCTGCAGAGGGTCCCATTAATACTGTCTGAAGCCCTACCCTGCATCCCTACTGCTGCTCTTTCCCCTTCAATCACCTATTGCTTCTGCTCTTTGCACCTGACCTTCCACAGATGATGGTTAAGGCTACAATTTTGTCATGGAGGTCAGGGAAGTCATTGGAATCTGTGAGTTCCAAAGACCTCCGTGACTTCAGCCTGCGGCAATTGGGAGCTCCTGCAGCAGCAGGGAGCTGTGAGGTACCCCTGCCACCTGAGGCAGCGGGGCCCCAAGCTCTGAGCCGCCATAGGCAGAGGGGGGATCCCTACAGCTCCTCATCTCTGCAGGCAGCAGGAGGACCCCAACAGCTCCCTGCTGCTGTGGGGGGCAGGGGGACCCTGCAGCTCCCAGCCACCCCACAGCAGCCAAGCCCTTCCCATTTTGTCATGGACATTTTTAGTAAAAGTCAGGAACAGGTCATGGGCTTCCGTGATTTTTTTCCTTATTGCCTGTGACCTGTCTATGACTTTTACTAAAAATATCTATGACAAAATCTTAGCCTTAATGAGTGTAGCTGCTGCTTATTCTCTTTGCCCCTGCCCCATATGAGGCCAGGACAACCTTATTTCCCTCTCTGCTAACAGCTCTTGCCTACCACTCTAGAGTACTCTCCTAGAATGAGAGAGGAGTTCTCGCCTCCCATTAAAGTGGTATCTCCTTCAGTGTTGGAAGGACTCTTGCCTCCTGCTTTGGTCCTGGAGCAGGATGCAAGATTTGCTTCAGTAATTACTTTTGTATATTTAGGAAGGGAGGCAGCAACAAACCAGCAGCTGTATTTTGTGCCCCAAGAGTCCCCACCTGCCTATGAGATTTGCAGTGATGTGGCTCTGCATCACTCCCCACTTAGCTGTTCCCCTGACTGGTACAGTAGAGCCCTGTCAGGAGCACGGCAGACCTGCATTGTGCATTTTGCTTCAACAAGTGTGTGTGCAAGAAACTTCCAGTGTTTGATGCCAGGTAAAGTAGGTCTGTCCAAAAATACAGTAAATGTGCCAGCACTTCATATTGCAAAGGCAACATTACTCATCTCCCACTAAGCTCAGCTCCATGCTGACAATAACTGCTTTGTCTTTTTAAACGATCCTCCTGCTATCACACATTCATCAGATGGAGGTAGTATGTGGCAATAGTAAAACCACAAGATACACCCACTCGTTTGTGATAATGATGAGGTCCAAGGTCACAGCATGCATGCCAGAGCCATGTTCAGAGAGACTGAGGGTGTGTAAATAGATCATAGCAGTGTTGACAGATTCCTTAAGAAGCCTAAATCAGCCAGGACTTTTAGCTTCACTGTCCAGCTGCTCCAGCTGATTGTAAAAGGGGAGCCAAGTGCCTGCTCCAAAGCTCACTGCAGTCAGAGTGAGAGGTGCAGGATCAGACTCTGCAGAAATACATTTTTGTAGGGCTAAATTCCAATATCCTTATTCATTATGAGTAGGGCACAAAGCCCAGTTGACTGTAAGAGTCTGACAATCTGTCCCCTAGTCTGACACTGTTCCTGCTGTGGCTATCTGTAAGAATTATACACAACCTTCCCTTTCTTTGACCTGTTGAATACTAGACTCGTCAAACAATTGTCTTTTACATTTAAAGAGTGGAGAAAAAGTATAAGAGAAGGGTTTCCTTAGTTTAAATTAAAATTCTTATTTTGTGAAGTTCTTTTAAAGAATATCTGGATCATGAAAAGAAAAAAAACTGGCCTCTGTAAAGAGACATACCAGAGGGAGGAGGACACAACAAGCTTGGACTATCTCTGGATGCTCCTCACAGGGAGGGGCTGATCAGAAGTCACTCTGACTTCAAATCATGCAACATCTCAGGTGTCCATGGGGAAAGGAAGCTGCAGTGCTGGGCTCCCATTCTATCCCTGGGGTGGCTTGGCTCACTTAGTGCAGAGGAGAACTCCATGCAGTCACTGCTGGGTTCTACATTTCCATTCATCCCAGTTCTGCTTGCTTCAGCTCCTCGCTCACCCTGCTGAAGGGAAATACATAGTCTGAAAAAATCTCCTATATTTGACCCAGCCCAAATATGCAGCAACACAATGGACTTACTATCTTGCTGATCCGTTTACAGACAAACGTGTAACAGAGATGGCATCCTCCACATTGTACATACACCTGAATGCCAAGCAGCATACATCTCCATGCACAGAAATTCCACTAGCTGCTTCCTGCCACAATGCAATAGACATCTCCTGTCACACTACTGCCAGGAAAGGTGCCTGGACCCTACATAAGTATAAGTATCTGCTACAGTCCCCTTTGCAGAGCGACAAAGGAGCACAGACAGGTTTTTATCTTGCCCTCATTCCCCTCTTTTCGGCTCTCCCTTTCCCTTGGTTGAACGGGATCATGGAGTATAAGACAATTGGGTCCTGACCCAGCTCCTTTTTAGGAAGACCACACTCTTTTTACCCGGGACCAAGCTGTGTCATGCCCACCCTTGCTCCTGTGGGATTGTACTTCATTGTCCTGGTCTAGTGTACATGCTCTGAGCTAATTAGCTATAATTGGCACCACGTGTGTCCAGTTCACACCATGCACCCGGTGGGATTATTTCAGTTGTAGCACTTTGGTTAACAAACAGGTTTAATTTGAAGCTCAAACCGCTCCAGCGTGTTCCCTTCTTTCTGTTTTCATAAGACAGCTTTTACAGACTTTGAAGATCAATAATAGGATGCCATGGGGAGGTATGAAAAACAATGACTCCCTAGGAGAGGGACAGAACATTATTGTGCATCAAATGGCCTAGATATTGCAAAGGAAAAGAGCAATGCATTTCAAATTACTCTTCTTTAGCAACCAGGGCTCAGACTACTGCTGTCATTCCATGATAGCTCTTTCAGCATGTGTCCAGCAGGCTTTATCCAGTAATGTAACTTTATGTCTGCCATGCACTTATTTTATACATATGTTAGTAGGGCAGCTGGAGACATCTTTTTATATTTAGCAGCAGGTGATGAAGAAAAATGCCTGTGAACCTGTACTGTTCCCTTGACATTTGAGCATGTAAGCGAGTCATTTTTTATTTGGGTAACTGTAGCGAGGGGGTGTGGCTCCCCTCCTCCACAGGGAGGGTTGAGCCCTGTCCATCTTCCCCCAGGGCGGAACTTCCGGGCAGAAGCCCCGCCCCTCAAAGGGTCAGGCGGTGACCCGGAAGTATAAAAGCCGGGCGCCGGCCTTCAGTTGGAGCTCAGCAGCCAGCGAGAGCAGACGTGCTGGTGAACTCGCGCTGGGCAAGTGCCGAGCTCCGAGACCGGGACAGGCCTTGCCGGAAACCGACCCGCAGCAACCACGACCCTGAAGCTGCGAACTACACACGCTATCCCAGCCCCAACTTACGGCCTGGAGGAGCCTCCGGCCAAGACCTGGGCCCAGCTACCAGAGGTACTACCGGATCTACCCCCTACCCCAGACTGGGAGGAGCCGAGGACGTCGCGTACCCGGCGACAGGTAGGCCGCGAAGGGGATGGAAAGTAGGCCCGGGGGCGGCTGACCACAGTCAAGCCGCAGAAGGCCCGATGCCGATGACCGTCGTGTTGTCGGTCAGGACCCACTGAACCGCGCTGTCAGGGTTAGGTTAGGTCCCCCCGAGCACTCTGTCAGTGTGTTTTGGGCTGATCCCCACCTGACTGCACTAGCGGCGACGGCCGCTACTAGGGCCCCGGCGGACCGCAGAGGAGTGGGTGGGCCTGCGTCCCCCTGCCACCCGTAGCCGGGTGGCAGTATCCCCTTGCGCCCCCACAGCTACCATTTGTTTGTTGCTCGCCTGCCGCCAAAGGGCCAGAGCCCAAGGACTGTGTTTGCTCGGCCCTGCCCAAGGGCCAGAGCCTCGGACTGTGTGTTGCCGGCCCTGCCCCAAAAGGGCATGAGCCCACCTGACTGTGTGTTGCGCGGCCGCCTCAAAGGGCCAGAAGCCCCCTGACTGTGTGTTTGCTTCGGACCCTGCCCCAAAGGGCAGAGCCCCCTGACTGTGTGTTGCCGCCCTGCCAAAGGCCAGAGCCCCTGACTGTGTGTTGCTCGGCCCGCCCAAAGCCAGAGCCCCCTGACTGTGTGTGCCTCGCCTGCCCCAAAGGGCCAGAGCCCCCTCCCTCTGACTGTGTGTTGCTCGTCCCTGCCCCAAAGGGCAGGAGCCCCTCCCCGACTGTGTGTTGCCTCGGCACCTGACCCAAAGGGCCAAGAGCCCCTCCCTCTGACGGTGTGTTGCTCGGGCGTTCGCCTGCCCCAAAGGGCCAGAGCCCCCTCCCTCTGACTTGTGTTGCTCGGCCTGCCCCAAAGGGCCAGAGCCGCCTCCCTCTGACTGTGTGTTTTGCCGGCCCTCCAAAGGGCCAGACCCCTCCTCGATCTGTGTGTGCCGGCCCTGCCCCAGAAGGGCCGGCCCCTCCCTCTGCTGTGTGTTGTCCGGCCCTGCCCCAAAGGCAAAGAGCCCCCCTCCTCTTCGACTCGTTGTGCTCGGCCTGCCAAGGCCAGAGCCCCCTCCCTCTGACTGTGTGTTGCTCGGCCCTTGCCCAAAGGGCCAGAGCCCTAACCCTCTGAAACGTGTGTGTTGCCGGACCCTTGCCCCAAAGGCAGAGCTCTCTCCCTCTGACTGTTCGTTGCTCTGCCCTGTGCCGCACAGGGCCAATGAGCCTAGTGCACTAGCATATGTGGTTTGGTGCCCACCTGCAGTCCAAGCAGGGCCCCATGACTTTGCCTTGTCCCAGTCCACTCCACAGGGACCGAACGCCCAGACAGTGGACCGTGGACCCGAGGACAGGAACCCGGTAGAACAGGACGAGGCCGGTGTGAGCTCCCCTCCCACAGGGAGGGTTGAGCCCGGCTCCCTCGCACAGTAAACACTTTGTATTAACAGCAGAGGTGGCAACCTACAGCCGGGCCAGATCCAGCCCCTCGGGGCTTTGGATCTGGCCCATGGATTGCCCCCCGTGGTGCCACAGGCCCCACACCAACTCTCAGCAGTGGCTGGCATCATGTCCCGTGCCTCTGGGCCCTTGCGTCCAGGCACTGCCCCTGCAGCTCCATTGGTCGGGAATGGGGAGCCGCGACCCAATGGGAGCTTCAGGGGAGGTACCTGGAGGCACGGCAAGCATTCCCCAGGGCCACAGTGGCTTCTAGAAAGGCACGGGCACAGGGACAGGGCAGGCAGGCAGGCAGGGAGCCTGCCCTGGCCCTGGTGCGTGCTGCTACCACCCCGGAGCCTGAATCTCTCCTGCACCCCCCCATAAACCCCTCCTCTAAGTCCCTGCCTGACCGACACCCTCCTGCACCCAATCCCCTTCCTAAGCCCTCATCTATCCCGCACCTCCTCTGCCCCATCCCTTGCCCTGAGCCCCTTCTGCACACATAGACTCATAGACTTTAAGGTCAGAAGGGAACCATTATGATCATCAGTCCTGACCTCCTGCACAATGCAGCCATGCAATCTCACCCATCCACTTCTATAACAAACCCCTAACCTATGTCTGAGTTATGAAGTCCTCAAATTGTGGTTTGAAGACCTCAAGCGCAGAGAATCCTCCAGCAAGTGACCCGTGCCCCACGCTGCAGAGGAAGGCAAAAAACCTCCAGGCTCTGCGAATTTGCCCTGGAGAAAATTCTTCCCTATCCCAAATATGGCGATCAGTTAAACCCTGAGCATGTGGGCAAGACTCACCAGCCAGCACCCAGGAAAGAATTCTCTGTAGTAACTCAGATCCCATCCCATCCCAGACCACTGGGCATACTTACCTGCTGATAATTTGGCAATTGATCTTTGATTAATTGCCAAAATTAGGCGCACCCCCTCCCACACCACAACCCCCTACGCTGGCCCTGCATACAATTTCCCCACCCAGATGTGGCCCTCAGCCCAAAAAGTTTGCCTATCCCTGTATTACAGTAACCCGTACAGACCCCAGGAACTCATTGTGCTAGCCCCTGTATGAACACACAGTAAGACAGCCCCTGCCCTAAAGAGCTTCCAGTCCAAATGGATCAGACAGACAAAGGAAGTTGCATTCTCTCCTGTTTGCAGAGAGGAAACTGAGGCAAGGAGAGATTAAGCAATTTGACAGAAGTCACACAAGAAGGCCATAACAGAGCTGGGACTTGAACCCAAATCTGCAGAATGCCAGACCAGTCCCTTCACCACAAGAACATCCTTCTTCTCTGAACTTATTTGTAGCATGGTCAAGGTCTGTGGGATGAACCAATCCAGGTGTCCAAACATGTGAACTCTAGGCCTGATTTTACTGCATCTGAAGCCAGTGGGAACTTGACCATTAATTTAAATGGGAGCAGCACTAGGCCCTTAAGAAGCAAAGGATGCTATTTTGAACTATTAAGAAACACTGACATGAAAGCAAAACAGATGGACTTGATTCTTCTTATGCCTGTGTAGCTCCACTGACTTGACTGGAGTCACTCTTGCTTTACACCAATGTTCATGAGAAGAATCAATTCATTCTTGAGTCCAGATCCTAAGGACAGAGGCCAAGTTTCTCACAGGATTAGGGCTTGAGAGACGTTATCCATAGATTTACGAAACACTCCAGTGGGAAGATCTCTGATAGATGTATTTAAGTTTAGTTCCATTTTAAAATCAGAACAAAAGAGACTAAAACATGCAGAGTCCTCATCCTTTGGCTCAAAATTCCATATTCTATAAACCTTCATGGCATTATACTATTTCTTCAGGACAAGGAGAAAAACCTGAGGTGATTAAATCCTTCTGTCCACTATTTTTTAATCAGAACTTCAGCTTTGACACTTTATTCTCTGCAGTGGCTGAGAAACGGCATGTGGCATTTTTATAGAAAATATTCACCTTCAGTGGTACTTAAGGAAAACGTTGGTACCATCTGCAGTGATGCCATTACAGCCAGCTTACGGCCAGCTGGGCTGTCTAGGCATCCACTCTGCTCATTAATTCCCCATTCCACTACGATAAACTTTTGTAGCGATGGCAACACATTGCAGATGGAAATAATCCACTACGGCAGGAATTAATTAAGAGAACAAATCTGAGGCTGTGCCTCACGGCTTTAAATCTTTTCTTATTTTTTTTAAATACCTGCGGGGCAAGGACTGTTAAAAAATGAAAAAGTTAAGCATAAGCCAATGCTGGCATTAACCATGTCTAAGGTCTTAGAGTCTATTGCTGCTGTTCATTCCACAAAGTCTAGGATCACACATTTTTAAAAACAAACAAACAAACAACCGAATGAACTATCACAGAAATCAGATAGCATTGATAAGGCAAACATAATTTTCAACAGGAATGTTAAAAAATCAAATTGAACATTCTGCTAAACACTTATGATTAATGGCACTTAAGACTAATGTTGATGTCAAACCGGCATTTGTATGCCATAGCACACCTCTCTGGATAGGCAGGGCTGGTGGGGTACCAAGCTCTAGCCTGGCTGAGTGGAAGATGTATAAGTGATGATGCCTAGGACTTTCCCACCACATGGCAATGTTGGGGGTAGAGAAAAGCACAATTGGTGTCATTCACCTGAAAAGGAACTCTGCCTGAAAAAATTTGGATAACAGTGGCTTCAACCCTTGGCATTCATGATCTTTGACCATAAAGATCATTTTTGCAGAGGTTAGTTATCCCTCAGTTTTCTATGGCGAAAGCCAAGGAAAAGATACACAGAAAGCCATTGCGTCTGGTTTCTGTTCCTCAGGAATACTGGCAACTGGCATGCAAATAACCAATAGCACAGGAAATGTGTACAATTTCCATATCGTGTATGAAAAACATTAAGGTTACTGATGATCTCTAGAACTGTGCCAAACTAGCAATATTTATACACAAAACCCTAGTGGTTTGCTGAATCAGGGCTTTACAGAGTGCATTATATAGACTCTAAATCAGCAAAATACTGAAGCATGTGCTTAACTTTAAGCACATGCTAAATCCATCTGTATTTAACAAAGCACTTAGCCCTATTGAAGTCAATGACACTAAAGTGTAAACTTAAAGTTAAGTATATACTGATGTCCATCCCTAGTCCGGCCAGCAGTCAAGTGCTTTGCTGAATTAGGGGCCACCATAGTATCTTATGTTCCGTGGCATATCTCCGAATAAAATAGCCCACAAAAATAATACAAAATGAGCAAAAGTTAGTAATCACCACTTCACTGCTGGTAGAGGCATTTATCACCTGCCATGCTTCTAGGCGTATGTCTACACTGCGAAATTATTCCAATTTTACAGAAGTCAATTTTTGGGAACAGATTGTATAAAGTCAAGTGCACACAGCCACACTAAGCACATTAATTCAGCAGTGTGTGTCCATAGTACTGTGGCAAGCATCAACATTCAGTGTGGTGCACTGTGGTAGCTATCCCACAGTTCCCGCAGTCCCCGCTGCCCATTGGAATTCTGGGTTGAGCTCCCAATGCCTGTTGATTTGTCACAGGCGGTTATGGGTAAATGTCATCAATCAACCCTTCCTCCGTGACAACAACGGCAGACAATCATTTCGCGCCCTTTTCCCGGGCAGATGCCATAGCATGTCAAGTATGGAGCACGTTCAGCTCACCACAGCAGTTATGAGCATTGTAAACACCTCACACATTATCATGCAGTTTATGCAGAACCAGAAGCTGAAAAAACCAGACAAGCAGGTGACAGCAGCATGGTGACGAGAGTGATGAGGACATTGACACAGACTTCTCTCAAAGCACAGGCCCTGGCAATGTGGACATCATGGTCTTAATGGGGCAGGTTCAAGCCATGGAACGCTGATTCTGGGCCTGGGAAACAAGCACAGACTGGTGGAACTGCATAGTATTGCAGGTCTGGGATGATTCCCAGTGGCGCCGAAACTTTCACATGTGTAAGGGCACTTTCATGGAACTTTGTGACTTCCTTTCCTCTGCCCTGAACTGCAAGAATACCAAGATGAGAGCAGCCCTCACAGTTCACAAGTGAGTGGCAATAGCCCTCTGGAAGCTTGCAACGCCAGACAGCTACCTGTCAGTCAGTAATCAATTTGGAGTGGGCAAATCTTCTGTGGGGGTTGCTGTCATGCAAGTAGCCCATGCAATCACTGAGCTGCTGCTATCAAAGGTAGTGACTCTGGGAAATGTGCAGGTCATAGTAGATGGCTTTGCTGCAGTGGGATTCCCTAATTGTGGTGGGGGATAGACGGAACCCATATCCCTATCTTGGGACCGGACCACCAAGGCAGTCAGTACATAAACCGCAAGGGGTAATTTTCAGTGGTGCTGCAAGCAGTGGTGGAACACAAGGGCCGTTTCACCAACATCAAAGTGGGATGGCCGGGAAAGGTTCATGATGCTCACATTGTCAGGAACTCTGGTCTGTTTAAATGGCTGCAGGACGGGATTTACTTCCCAGACCAGAAGATAACTGTTGGGGATGTTGAAATGCCTATAGTTATCCTTGGGGACCCAGCCTACCCCTTAATGCCCTGGCTCATGAAATTGTACACAGGCACTCTGGACAGTACTAAGAAGCAGTTCAACTATAGGCTGAGCAAGTGCACAATGGTGGTAGAGTGTGCATTTGGACATTTGAAGGGTTGCTGGTGCAGTTTACTGACTTGCTCAGACCTCAGTGAAAGAATATCCCCATTGTTATTGCTGCTTGCTGTGTGCTCCACAATCTCTGTGAGAGTAAGGGGGAGACATTTATGGCGGGGTGGGAGGCTGAGGCAAATTGCCTGGCCGCTGATTACGCACAGCCAGACACCAGGACGATTAGAAGAGCACATCAGGAAGCGCTGTGTATCAGAGCAGCTTTGAAAACCAGTTTCATGACTGGCCCGGGTACTGTGTGACAGTTCTATTTGTTTCTCTTTGATGAAAACCCGCCTCGTTGGTTGACTCTAATTCCCTGTAAGCCAGCCGCCCTCCCCACTTCGATCACAGCTTGGAAATAAAGTCGCTATCATTTAAAAACCATGAATTCTTTATTAATTGATTATAAAAATAGGGCAATAACTCAAAAGGAAGCCCATGTGGGAGGAGGAGAGGAAAAGGCCACTTCAATGACAGCCTTATGTCGACTGGGGTAGAGTGGTTGGGTGCTCAGAGCCTCACCCCCCCACACACACACACACATTCTTGGGCATCTGGGTGAGGAGGCGGCTTTGGAACTTGTGGAGGAGGGAGTGCGGTTAAACAGGGGCTGCAGTGGCAGTCTCTCCAGCTGATGTTCCTGAACCTCCACCAGACATCAGATCGTGTCCGTTTGTTCCCGCAGTAGCCCCAGCAGTGCATCCTGCCTCCTCTGATCTTCCTGCCGCCACCTCTCCTCACGTTCACTGGCCGCTTTCCTGTCCTGTGCTGTTGTGTCCCTCCACACTTTCTGCTGAGCCCTTTCAGTGCGGGACGCCTGCATGAGCTCAGAGAACATTTCATTGTGTGTGTGTTTTTTTCACCGCCTTATCTGAGATAGCCTTTGGGATGAAGGAGGGAGGCTTGAAACATTTGCAGCTCCAGGAGGAAAAAAAGGGAGACAAGTATTTTAAAAGATACATTTTACAGAACAATGGGTATACTCTTTCACAGTGAACACCACTATTCACGTTACATAGCACATGTGATTTTGGTAAAAGGTCATTTTTTGCATCTTATATTGAGTGCCTGCGGCTTTGGTGTTAGACATCAAACACGCCAGGCAACAGAATTCGGCTTGCAGGTGGCCATGGTAAGCCATAGTCTTTCAGCTTCTGCAAGCTTCATAACAGCAGCGTCCTCCTTTCCCATACCAAGCAAAGCCTGTTGAGTTGTCCATTTAGGGCCGCAGTTTTCTTGTTAACGTGCAGCAGCAGAAACCAAACTAACCCCCCCTCCATTCCTTTTCTCTGGGATTACCGCTTTAACCTTCCCTCCCCTCGCACCGCATGGCTGGTATCAGGGAAGATCCCTGCTAGCCAAATGCAAACTGCTCAGTGTGAAACCCCCCCCATCCTTTTCTTTGCAATGATTGCTTTAACCCCTCACCAACCATGTAGCTGGTATCAGGGAAGGTCCTTGCTAGCCAAACGCGAACAGCTCAGCACCAATGCCCTCCCACCCCCGACACACACACCGCTTGTCTAACTGCAGGGAGGATTTCTTTTCAGCCACAGGCAAATAGCCCGGTAGGAACGGCCACCTATGAATGTCCCCTTAATTAAATTCCCATATTTCAACCAAGTTACCATGAATGATATCATTCTCCTGAGGATAACACAGAGAGATAAAGAACGGGTGTTGCTTGAATGCCAACAAACACTGGGACCATATGCTGCCAGGCTTTGTCATGCAGTGATACCAGATTACTTGCTACTAGCATGGCGTGATAAAGTGTCCCATCATGGAGGATGGAATAAGGCTGCTCTCCCCAGAAACCTTCTGCAAAGGCTTTTAGAGTACCTCCACGACAGCTTCATGGAGATGTCCCTGGAGGATTTCTGCTCCATCCACAGACACGTTAACAGACTTTTCCATTAGCTGTACTGGCCACAAATGCATCCCAAGTCCTCTGGGCAAATTAATCATTAAAAAACGCTTGCTTTTAAACCATGTTTTATATTTACAGAGGTACATTCACCAGAGGTCCCTTCTACGGCTTCATAGTCCAGGATACTGCCTTGGGAGGGTTGGGAGAGTATTTCAGTCAGGGTGAGAAAAAGATCCTGGCTGTCGGGGAGAACGGTGTGCTGTGTGCTCGCTTCAACCTCGTCCTCCTTCTCCTCCTCCTCTTCCCTGTCCACAAAATCCTCAGGTATGGCGACTGAGAGTACCCCATCATCGGAGTCCACAGAAGGGGTGGGGTAGTGGTGGCGGTCCACCCCCCCTGCCAGAATTGCATGCAGCTCAGCGTAGAAGTGGCATGTCTGCGGCTCTGTCCCGGAGCATCCTTTTGATTCTTTGGCTTTCTGGTATGCTTGTCTCAGCTCCTTAAGTTTTATGTGGCACTGTGTTAAGTCCCTGTTATGGCCTCTGTCCATCATGGCCTTGGAGATTTTTTCAACTGTTTTGGCATTCCGTCTTTTGGAACAGAGTTCTGATAGCACGAATTTGTCTCCCCATACAGTGATCAGATCCAGTACCTCCCACATGGTCCATGCTGGAGCTCTTTTTCGATTCTGGGACTACATGGTCACCTGTGCTGATGAGCTCTGCATGGTCACCTTTGCTGATCAGCTCTCCACGCTGGGCAAACAGAAAATGAAATTCAAAAGTTTGTGGGGCTTTTCCTGTCTATGTGGCCAGTGCATCCGAGTTCAGCTTGCTGTCCAGAGTGGTCACAATGATGCACGGTGGGATAGCTCCCGGAGGCCAATACCGTCGAATTGCGTCCACACTAACCCTAATTCAAACTGGCAATGTCAATTTCAGCGCTACTCTCCTTGTCAGGGAGGAGTACAGAAATCAATTTTAAGAGCCCTTTATGTTGACCAAAAAATGGCTTCGTTGTGTGGACAGGTGCAGGGTTAATTCGATTTAACGTTGCTAAATTTGACCTAAACTCGTAGTGTAGACCAGACCTAGGTCTTGCAATAAATTAGAATGATGTATTCACAGAGCACATTGATAGCAGATACGAGACAATTAAGACTGATTTTATGTATGCATCCTTAGAATCTAATACCTTCACAACAAATTATACAGCCATCACTTTCTGAACTGTAAGAGTATTTTTAAATTGGCTTCTGGATTATTATTGTCCAGTTGCATGCGCATCAAAAGAGGGAGACTCCAATCATTTTTTATAAATGACTTCTGAGCCTAGGTGCTAAAAAAATACTTGGCTTACTGCAAAACTTTAGGTCACAAAGTGTTTCCAAAGGTTCAGAATGGCTCAAAGTGAGCGATTAAATCTGAACTGCTCAATTGAATGTTTAGAATTGCTAAAGGGGTGGGAGGAGGATTAAATAACATGGAGCTTTTGGCCTGTGGTGCTTAGTTGTACTTCCAGGAAGGCTGGGAGGTTATTGATCTAGGTTTGCAGTTTCAAATTGCCAGGGAAGATTGAAGATGTAATTTTACCCTGATCCTGCTGCTCTTTGTACATGGCTGGCCATATGGCTGTGCCCACACAGAGCTCCACTGATTTTAATTGGCCTCCACAGGGGTGCTGCCAGTCTGCCTGTGACATTATCTGATTAAAATATGACTATCTAGACCATTGTTGCAACCACTGTTATCTATTTGCAGCAAATCTTGTGCAAAGGTTGTCAAGTGAGGTGCCTATGAAAATGTTATGATTTGCTGGGTATGATTATTCTATCTTTATGCATGTATCATTTTTGTATTTGAAACTATAAGTATTGGTTCTGTACCTGGATTTCAAATCCATTTTTTGCTCCTAGGGTAACACCCACAAGGTAGCTAGCCAGCACATCTTGGAGGGACTATTCAAAGTGAGTAGCCCATAGAAAGAACATTTAACTCACAATGGACCATGGGAGATGCCCATCTACACTTAATGGAATTTCCTGCTGTGACTAGGCAAAAGGCATGGACATAGGACTTGCCCATGTGACTCCAAACTCCATTGTGTTGCTGTAATTTTCCACAGTAAGAACAATGGGATTCCCTCCACATTGCAGAAGCTATAAAAGGCCCTGGAAACTCCTCCATTTTGTCTCTATCCTGCTCCAGCCTCTATCCTGAACAAGCCTCTGGACTTATACTTATGGGAGAGCATTCTAACCAATGGACTGAGGACAGTCCAATGATTTGGAAGCAACCAGAGACTTATCAAGCCAGCAGTTTATTCCATCAGTGCTACAACCCTGAACCAAGAACTTTTCAATTACTGTATGTATTTGATTTCTTTAACCAATTTTAACTCTCACCTTTTTTCTTTCTTTTTATGAATAAACCTTTAGATTTTAGATACTAAAGGATTAGCATCAGTGTACTTTTTGGGTAAGATCTAAGTTATATATTGACCTGCGTGTGTGTGGCTGATCCTTTGGGATCAGAAGAACCTTTTAATTAATGAGACTGATTGTAAAGAACCACTCACCTTTAAATCCAGTGTTTTCAGTGGTAATACAAGGACTTGAATGCCAAAGGAAACTGCTTTTAGAACTTGTTGTTAGCCAGTGTGGTGAAAAAGAAGTTTATTTTTGTTGCTGGTTTGGTATATCCTATGGGGGATTAGCCACCAGTCTTGAGGTGTATCTGCCCTATTTCTCAGTAGTTCGTCCTGAATTTGGCATCCTCAGTTGTTATCCACTGAGGCAGGGTTACTCTGCCCACTTGCAAGAAGTTGCAGAATCAGGGCCCAAAAGATTCAGTTTGGCTTTGCTAAACTGTTTATGCTAATCAGAACCTAATTGAGAGAGAATTGCACAGCCCTCACACTGGCAAAATTAGGTTCTCTTTTGTGGTTGCCAATACTACTTTTTTCCTGTCAGGCCAACTATACTGCTTTAAACAACCTTTCTTGGTATTGCAGCTTTCCTACTTAGAGTTGAAGCCAGAAAGTGCAGAGAGATGGGACAATGAAAGATGCTCTGGGACAGGGAGGTAACCAGGCTCTTCCAAATTCCCAAGGCATAGCTCAGGTTTGGTTTAAATGTCAGGTGAAGTTTAATCTTTGACTGATTGGGAGCATGTTTGTTTTTTACCCATTATTAAATGACTGGCTGGTTCATTCCACAATCACCTATCAAGGTCAAGCTTGATTTAGAAATCCAAGTAACGCATTAGGTAACTGGGCAAACAACTAAATTGTGGTCATTTGTGAGTGCAGTCACCTGATTTATACATGAAACTATGTGAACAAATTAGATATTCAGCTCTATGTGCATTTTGGGCACAGTTGCGCAGCTAGTTTTTACAAATGAAACCATTACTGATGGCTTGAGAATGACTAGACAATACAGCACGAGATAGCAAGAAGTCGCCTTCTCAGCATCAGTCTGCAACAGCAGCTCTGTGGTCTACAGTCATTGGCCAACTGCCTCAAAACTCAGTCAGACGTTGAGGCTGTGGCTTCCCATAATCAGAGTTCAAACAAAGGCTAATGTTTCAAGCTAGCAAAGGGCTTAACTGAAAACATGGCAGAGCCTTGAGACCAGTCTTAGTTGCCTGTCACAGCAAGGCAGAGGGACTGGGGATGCAAAATTGGCTGGAAGCCACTTCACCCCTACAGTCCTCTGGCTGCTGGGCACCAGGCCAGTCCTGAGGAGCAATTTAGAGCCTCTTGCCACAAACAACCACCTTCCTGGCTTTTCACAGATGGGTCAATAGGGAGAAGGCACTCTGAACGTTACATTATCTACATAAATCTAAAATGAGCTAACCCAGGTGCTGGCTGAGATCTGTCTGGAAAACTACTATAATCATGCATACCAGATACAATTCCAAGGTGTGTGCTTTCGCAGGCCTCAGGATTTTCAATATTTTCATTGAGAAATAGATACGGATGTCAAATTTATCCCTACTGTAACTGTAACATAACTCTATTCAAGCTACTTCTCCATGGAGAAATTTGGCCCAGACTCTGGTTTTCCAACTTGTTATGAGCTACCTATAGCCAATCACTATTATGAAGAGGTGGTGGTCTTGAAAGATGAGTTTGAGCTGAAAACTGCCATATTTACTCTGACAGCAAGAAAGAATGTTTCTGCAACATTTGAAGAAAATTCATCCAGTGGTTTTGCACTACAGGCCATCATTACAAATTACCTTGATTTGACACTTTGGTCCAGATTCTCAGCTGGTGTAAATCAGTGTCGCTCCAGTTACTCAGGTGGACTTTGCCAATTCCCCATAGCTGAGTCTCTGGCATTTTGGCTTTCATCTAATGTTTTTGTCTCCCTCTAGCTCAAATGGCTTATTACCCCAGTCAAACAGTCGATAGTGCCAAATTTCCTTAAACCCCCCATCTCAGCCCAAGCACTTGAGGAAGACAGACTGTAATTAAGCAAAGTAACTAACTATTTTTGTTGTGGCTAGTTTTGCAAGATTTGTGACGTCCATATGCCTTAATCTTCTTTGTAAATGATGTGATACATATGTAACTACACAGTTATGCAGCAAGCTTAACTGGTTTTTGACACACATTTTTGGAACCGAATAGTGAAACTGCTAGCTATGGCATCATGGGTAAACTGTTCTGAATGAAACAAATACACCATAAACCTTTCAGTTGGCAGTGGATTTGAACAAACTATTAAGAATTAAGCTATGAAAATCCTTCAAATGACCACTGGAGAGCGGAATTCTTACTATATTTTTAAAGATATAACTCTGGATTTCTCCTTTATTTCTTCTGATGTGTCAAGAACAGGGTTGAGGTTCAAATTGACTCTAGGTGCTTTCTTAAAATAATGTCTTTAGTCATGTGGGCAAAAGTAACTACTCTCCATAAAATTTGATACTCCATATAAATTTCCTCACATTCACTTCATTCACCTGTTCATGGAATCTTACATTCTGATTAAACTGCAATCTTCTCCCTGAAGTGGGACATTAATGCACTAGGTAGAAGTCCCCTGATGTGCATGTGGTGTAGGACTACTGGAAGCAGCAGAGGTAGTGGGCATGCTCGTGGCAGGAGGTGAGGTGGGGCCATACCACACAGTGCTGCAGCTCATATGTAACCTGGGTTAGGCCGCCCTAAATTAGAGCAGATGAGGATTACTGCACATTATCCTGGGGCCCATTTCTGTTTCCAGAGCAGCCTGGAATCAAGAAGGTGCCAACTTCGCATATCACAAATAGTACATCATAACTGATGTGCCGTTAAACTATTCAATACTAAGTGTTATGTACTGTATTCAATTAAACCCATCTCATCCCCTTTCTCACCAAAGGGGCTGAGGGGAAGCTGCCTCTGCAGCATGATTCCCACTCTGGAACCTACTGAGGTCTCTGAAGGTCTGATGCCTATGCAGAGAGAGAAGTGGAGAAAGAGTAGGGGTACACATCATACCTGCCAACTTTGAACCCCGGGGCTTAGACAAAACAGATAATATACACACCAAGTATCATTTCCTTTCTCCCATCTTCTCCCTTCTCACCCCTCAAAACAAACACCATGGTCCCGGAGCCTACTGCAGCCAGGGGGAACTTGTAGCAAGGCTGCAACAGATGGAATTTGTAGGGCTGCAATAGATAGGATTGGTAGGGCAGCATTGTGAGGGCCAGACACAGTATGGAAGCACAGGGCCTCTGTGCAGATAGCTCCTTCCTCCTACTAGAGATTTAATAGGTTTTGCAGCAGGCCCCTCAGCTCATTCCACATGGAAGTCTGTATAGACAAGAGGCTGGGTGGTAGGCATCATGGATTCAGGTACAACTAACATAGTTCATGATGGCAGGAAAGGTATGAAGAATGTTTCTGCAGAGCAAATTATATATATATATATGGGGAAGTCATTTTGATATTCTCTCTGTTAAAGGATAGACTTGGTATGCGACAACGACAGGGATAACTGTCCATATTTAGCTTTTTAATTTTTAAAGAGAGGCCAAATGGACAGATCAGGGGAATGGGAACATAGTCACTGGTCCCGAGCTAAACCAACAGGTCAAAGCTGGGAGAGGTCAGTAATGGCCAAAATTTGTTACCTCCTGACCATAGTACAATGCATCTATCAAATGTATTGCTGTCCTTAATCAGGTCTTGCACAGACCAAAGAATCCCATCACACCTAGAGTTTATTTATCCAGGTCAGGATTGAAGTACATCGATTGTCTACCAGAAGCAGGCAATGTCACTGCTTGTGCTGTACGTTGACAAGTATTGTATAAATAAAAAGCTCCCCAGCACTTCTGCACAATAGCTCACAATTCAACTCTCCTGCATGGCAGTCTATTGTATTGTACTGGCAGTAAGTCAGATCATTTCTTACTGTAAATGTCTACCAAGATTGAAAGACTGTTTTTATTTCATCTTTCCAATACAGAATCCAACAAATTAAAAGAAAGATCAGCATCACTGAACACTTAATTTGCAAGAAGGTTAAGAAATTAAGAACACTTAATTTGCAAGTGATGGTTTATCAGAGAAAAGTACAACATAATCTAGTGGCTGGAAGTTGAAGCTAGACAAATTCAGGCTGAAAATAAGGTGGAAATAGTGAGGATAAATAACTATTGGAACAATTTACCAAGAGTCATAGTAGATTCTCCATCACTGCACATTTTTAAGTTAAGATTAGTTGTTTTTCTGCAGCTACCACTATCCCACACTGGTATTTAGCGAGGATCTTCAAGTCTTTGGCAGCTCTGCTCTTTACTTTCACTATTACATAGGCATCATGAGATGCTTACTAGATTTGTTTTAAGATTTTTCAATTGGAAGGCAAGCATGTGCTTGTCTCAGACCATTGGGCTGATCTGATGTGAAGGAAAAAAATCTTATTTATGTTTTAACATCCCCAATCTAAGACTTCCTGAAGCCCCAAATCAGAATAATAGATTCCTAGACCAGAAGGGACAATTGTAATCATCTAGTCTGACCTTCTGTATAACACAGGGCATAGAATTTCCCCAACATAATTTCTAGAGCAACTCTTTTAGAAAAACAACTAATCTTAACTTAAAAATTTGCAGTGATGGAGAATCTACTATGACTCTTGGTAAATTGTTCCAATAGTTATTTATCCTCACTATTTCCGCCTTATTTTCAGCCTGAATTTGTCTAACTTCAACTTCCAGCCACTAGATTATGTTGTACTTTTCTCTGATAAATTTTAGAACAGCCCATTAGCAAAGATTTGTTCCAATTACAGGTACTTTTAGACTATAAGCAAGTTACCCCTTAACCTTCTTTTTAAACTAAATAGGATCTATAGGCATCTCTCAAACTTTCTTATTGGCCATGGTTCTATTTGATCCTACAATCCCTAACAATTTCCTGTAGCTCTGGGAGAAACTGGGAAAATTGACCCAGAAGCTCATTAGAAGGACACCAAATGGAAACTCTGATCATCACATTTCTCATAGTAAAATACAGGTTTCTCAGGAACAAAATGCAGAATTGCTGCTCTGGTACTGAGACAATTTCAGCCAACTACTCCAATAGGAGTATAGATTTTTAATTTGGAGCAAAATTTTGAACCAGGAATAAAATTCCTTCTTTTAAGGTTTAGCTCTGGGTTAGTAAGTACGCAGTGGGGTGGATAAACTTCCTGCCCCTATTCAAGCTATTCCTTTGCACTGCCTTCTTTATTTTCCTTGGCTAGTTGGGACCATGGCGTTTGTCATGATAGACATGGTTGTCCCTCTTACCAAAACTATTTAGTAAAGGCTACTCTTTTAGAATAACTTGCAATATCAGATTTATCTGCTTAGCATTATCTTGATCTGCTGTTGTCAGAACATCTTCATCTTTCAAACCTAGAAAGAGGAGCAATTGTTATTGTTTGGGCTCCTGCCTTCAAGGGAGGCCAAACAACTATTAACTGACCTATTTTAGATTTTGCTACTTTGTGATGAGATAGTGGGGTATACAAATAGAAGGGTTATAACCATGTGTGTTACAACTCGGGTCCCTGCAAATCTGTAATACACAGCAATCCCAAATGGGGAAATTCAGACTTAAGAGACCTCAGGACTTTCTGATCTCTGCTTACTCAGTATGGCAGCGGCATCTGCAACAGTCGGTAGGGGATGTGACATCTCCATAGTATTATGTGATTACCATGATCTGGAAACAGAACCACCATTAAACATTGAAGTCCCTCCACTGTAAACAAGTACAACTTCAAGTTAAAATGCTCTTGTACGTGAAGTCCTATAAGTGGGAAGTGATTTGGTTTCATTCTCTGCTGATAAACAGATTATTTTAGATGTAGAAACAGCCAATTCTACTTATTGGGGAGAATAAAGGCACATTCTCTCCCTCCTGTTTTATACCCTCCCACACGTTTGTATTTACTGTGCGCAGGCCAGTTTGTGCCATAAGCACAAGTACCTATTCTTGCTTTTAGGCACAACTGTTAGCTTCCACCCTTCACCTATCCTCTCCTTCCTTGTAGAAACAGTCTGACCTCAAAGGACTCAGGTCCTAGATAAGAAATAACAGAAAAACAAAGCCTCTCCCACACTCATTGGATCTCTTCTGAAGAGTTGTCCACACATTAATTCTTTAACATAGGACTACAGGGGTCTGGTTCACCACTGTGTTACTTAGCCGTCACTGGAGTTACAGCAATGTACTGGAGTAGCACACTGGTGAGCCATGGCCCAAGACTTTTCTGCTTGTTTTCCTGATTAATTAAATTCAAGTTTAAAAATAAATCCTAAAATGTGGCAAGTAAACATCTCAGTTTTTCCTCGAGTTTCTTCTTTATTCAAAATCATTCACCGAATGGCTGAGTGAGTCTTAGTCCAGTGGGGGTTTTTGAGCAGTTCATTACAAGCATTCAAAATTCCAACAGTGTTGATTAGACATATGGGATACATGGCACCCATGAGTCTTGATCTCACTTACATTGGTTTTATACCAATTTCATTGACTTCAGTGGAGTTATTCTGAATTTACACCAGTGATCAATATGAATTGGGGGCCCAATCTGTTGCCTAGTGATGCCAATCAGCATCTTTCCATTAACTTCAATGAGCGATGGATCAGGACCCTAATGAGCACAACTCTCAGAATCAGGTTCCACAGGATACCATTACAAACTTCACATTTGCTTTGACCAATAGTGTTAAATAGTCTTGCCAGTACATCTTTTTAGGAATGTATTTGCAATTCTTTTGTTCTTATTTTTGCAAACAGTTAAAACAAATTCATTTCTCTCTTCCATTTCCATCAAACCCACTGGTAGATTGAGAAACGGGCATGCGCTCAAAAGCATCAGTTGGTTTTTTTTAGTGGTCTCTGCTCAAGGCTCATGGGAACTAGATTCTTCACTAATTGCTCAGTTCACCAGTGCTGTGGACAGTGTAACAGTTCTATTGTGTTTAGTAAGCCAAGAAGAAGGAAAAATCATTATTGTTAGTTTATAAACAAGACAATCACCTATCATCAATTGTAAAAAAGGAGTAAATATGTTGTAATTTATTCTAATAGGTTTGCACAAAAAAGCAATTAAACTAATGCAGTTTGATTTGTGTTCCATTAATAATGTACCCAATCATTACTACATTGTTTGAAAAGACTATATGCAGAATATTATCTTATGGACTCATTTTTTTCTTGCAATTAGTTGCATACATTTGCTGACAGGCTAATTTATATTCAATTGCTTTAAAAGCAGAATCATTTTGAATTTAATTGCATTTGGTTGTAATCCATTTGCTGACAAATTTGAGTGTTTTGCTATTTATTTGCTAATGCTTTCCTCCACTACAGCACGATCAGTCATACGAGTTGAAATATGTTTTTGACAATATAAATACCACAGGGTAATTAAAGGCCAGATGTATGGCTGGTGGGAACAACTACTTGCTGCAATTCTATCTCCCCAGTTGAACTTTTTATTGTTGCTCTATAGAGATTGAATAAAAATATGATTAAAATGCAATTCTATGGCTTCTTCTTTGTTCTCAACAGCTGCATTAGGTGAAGGTCATAAGTGTCTCAAATTATTTGGAAGGAGCAGAAAATTGGTTCTTTGATGCACTTTGCCTTTTACCTTTTGCTGTTTGCTTAGGTTCTGGTTAGCTTCACAGTGCCAGGTTCAGGAGCAATTCTACATTCAAGTAGCTGGAAGTACTGTAATAGGCGACCTGAGCAGTCTGGGCCCACACTTTCTCAAAACTCCTCTCCTGCTGGATTCAATATTTTGTAAAACCAGGCGAATATCCTAAAGGGAAATAAAAAAAATTGTGGGTTAAATCTGGGGCAAAGGAAGAACTTGTACAGCAAGAATGGCAGGCGAAATGAAATGAATCCCATTAAGGGACACCGTCGCTGTTCAGAGGTCCACACACAGGTCCACACACAGGTATACTGGTGTGACATTGGAAAGTTTGGCTTGATCACCAGTTTTAGTCTGGTTGCCTGCTGTCCTAGGTGGCAGTGGCTGAATGAGCTATGGATGCAGCCTCTGGGTGGAGAGTACATAGCATCATTCAGTGGCAACTTCTCTGCCTCACTAAGAAACAGTGCTCCAAAAATAAGTCCTCTCCAGTACTCTTTGTCCAGATGGCTCAGGCCATAATGCAAAGTTGAAGGGAGTGTTTAAATTGGGGAGCTGGGGAAAGATCTGACAGACTCCAAGCCTCTCCACCTTCCATTAGAGAGAAAGCAGCAAGGCTCAGAAAAATGCATGCTGACCAGAGAGATGTGTGTTGAACCTACCTGTGCTAAAGAGACACATTTCTTCTTTAAACAAACCAGTCCAAGACAATCACATTTGGATACAGTGCAGTGGTTGCTAGTGCAACAATGGAGCCATAAGTTATAAGCCAGTATCCTGCACAGGCAGCTGCCGGAGCTATGGTTCCCAGTACCAATCTATACATGCATACTTGAAAGAGTGGGGAATACAAGGAATGTGAAGGCACTTTATACATGGGGCAACAGCCCTTTAGTGTGGTCAGAGTAACTGATAAACAAGGCTTTGTTTAGGAGCAAGAGCGTGCCCTGACTCCAGTACAGGCTTACAGCCTGCACAACTGCCAGTATGAGGTGGGAACTCAGCTAAGCATTTCAGTTACTATTGCTAGCTATCTTTGGTAAAGTGCATTTGGAAATGGGAGCCTGGTATGGCCCTAGAGTAAGGACTGCATTCACCATGTCTTGCTTTACTAGGTTCCTTTTGGTCATTTAACCCTCTGTATCGTTACGGTTTAACCATACTGAGTGTAAGCCAGTCGGTTCGGGCCTCGTCCCCCTCAGGTGCGGCGGGGAGCCAGGGCGCCTCCTTCTCTGCAGCGGGGCGGGTTCCACGCCGGTCCTGTACTCAAGGGTCGAGCAAATGAGGTCTATGGGCCCTGGCCCTGAGGCAGGGCGGCACACCAAACAGTTCAGGCTCAGGTCCTGGTCACAGGGGCTGAGCAAGTGAAGTCTATAGGCCCTGGCCCTTAGGCAGGGCAGGCACCAAACAGTTCAGGCTCTGGCCCTTTGGGACAGGGCAGAGCGGTAGCAAAGTCTAGGGGCCCTGGCCCTTAGGCAGGGCGGGCACCAAACAACTGTAACACAGCTCAGAGGTTTTGGGTGAAGGGGGAATTCTGCCACCCGGTGACGGGTGGCAGGGGGAACGCAGGCCCCACCCACTCCTCTGTGTTCCAGCCCAGGGCCCTGGTAGTGGCGGTCGCCGCTAAGGTGGTCAGTGGGGATCCACGGACCGAAACACACTGACAGGGTGATCAGTAGGGCTCTCACCAGAACACTGACAGGGTGGTCAGTGGGGATCCTGGCCGATACACATGGCCATAGGCTCGGGGCCTTCCGTGGCTTGACTGTAGTCAGCCGCCCCCGGGCTACTTCCAACTTCCCCTCCCCTGTACCTGTCCTCCGTCGGCGTAGTCCGGTGGGTCCCAGACCATAGGTTCCTCGGAGAACTGGGGGAGAGCAGGCTCTGGCGGCTCCTCCGGCCAGCGGGCGCAGGGTAGTTCAGGCTGAGGGTCCTCAGATACCCGGCACGGCAGGTCCGGCCAGCGCTCCTCTGGATACTGGGCCCGAGGTAGGTCCGACCAGCACTCCTCTGGATACTTGGCCCGAGGTAGTCCGGCCAGCACTCCTCTGGATACCGGGCCGACGAGGGCCAGCCAGCGCTCCTCTGGATACTTGCCTGAGGTAGTCCGGCCAGCGCTCCTCTGGATTAGTGAGCACAAGGCAAGCTGGGCCGAGCGGGAGCTCAGGCCTCCACGTCTGTGCTCTTCAGCGTCCTGGGCTCAACTGAGCTCTGGGCCCTGGCTTTTATACTTCCTGTCCCGCCCCTTGACTTCCGGGAGGGGCGGGAACAGGCGGTACTGGCTCTGCCCACGGAGGTGCCTGCTCTGGCTCTTCTCCCTCAGGTGCGGCGGGGAGCCAGGGCGCCTCCTTACACTGAGATATATAGTGAGAAAGATGGATAAGGGAAATTATTACGATTGACTCCTGTTTCCTTAGGGTGCTTGGAGAAGCTCCATGAAACAGCAGCTAGATGACACCAAGCTGCCAAAATGGGTCTGGTTTGTGAATAAAATTTACAACATGCACAACCTTCTCCTCCATATATAGAGTTGTTTTTACAGCTATGAAATTGACCTAGAAGCCACGCTCACTGGTCACCAAGGAAAAGTTCTGTGTGTAAAGATGAATGGCTATGAAACCTTACAGATCGTGGTTATATTGACTTGTACTTGAGTTAAGAGGAGTAAATGCTGTAGCTATTGAATGACCGCACTTCTTAGTGGTAGAAAATGTGGACTGTAGTATATAGCACTGGGCCTAGCATCAGCTACTGCTACAACACACTAAATGGGTAATATCCCAGTTGTTACTGTTTATATTTCTTACTGAATTCAGTCCAGCCCAGTTCACTGTAAACACATGGAATGTTTACGACTGCCAGTGTTTTATATAAAATGTGATGCTTGTGCCACTCAAGTATTGGGTCAGAGTATTTTATTTGCATTTGGTTAAAACCAGGCTAATCCTAGCTGGCAATTGCCAGTGGTGCTTACTATTGTATCTAAACCTAGAACCATGATTGGAACCGTCATAATAGGATAAATGAGTTTTGTTCCAGGACTTAGGCCTTCTGCAAACACAAAAGTTGCACCAAATTAAATATAGAGGTGTCCTTGTGGGGACTCTTAATCAGTCTGAATGCCTTTGTAGATCGAGTTTTAGCTTGTATGTTCCTTATTGATCCTCCCCAGTATAAGTCAGTACAACTCTGACTTCCTTGCAGCTCAGCAGATTGAAATCAGCATAGTATCTGTCTCAAAGAGGGGATGGTGTGTGGATCTGCAGAGGCAATATATTCATAAAACAATAGTTATTGGTTAATATCCTTTCCACCTGGGCACAGAGCCCAGAACATGCAATAGCAAGCTTTAGTTCAGATCAGAGAGAATAATTTTGCCTCGTGTGTTAGGCGCACCAGAATAACTAGGCATAATGCAATAGGATGAGGATGGATTGTCAACCTTAACTTTAAATTGCCTGGCTTTAAGTGGTTTATGTTGCAACTAGTATCTGAAAGCCTGTGCTGATGCACGAGTGTGGCAGTTGGGCCAAGTAATCCACCATGTGTGCATTACCCTCCTCTCCTCTAGTACAACCAATGAAATTGTTACATACAAATTAGCTGCAGAATAAGTTGTGATTGGTTGAGTTACCTCTGCTATCATAATGGTCTAGGATTCTTGGCATGTGTCATAAATAGATAGCTAAGGGTTAATGTTTCTTTCACTGTAAAGGTTAACAAAGGGAACCAAACACCTGACCAGAGGACCAATCAGAGAACCGATATTTTTCAAAGTCAGGGAGGGAATTTTTGGGGGTCTGATCTTTTGTCTGTCTCTCAGCTATGAGAAGGTTCTTTCTATCTTCTAATCATATGTTTCCAAATTGTAAGTACAGGTAGAAAAACATTGGCTTTATTTGTTTTGGTTGTATTTACATTGTGTGTAGCTTGCGGAATGTTTCAAATTGGATATCTTTTGAATCAGACTGTTATTCAATTTTTCTTATAAGCAATAGCCCTGATTGTCATCTTGGTACAGAGAATATTTTGATGTCCTTTTATCTTTCTTTTTATATAAAGTTTTCTTTTTAAGACTTGTTTGAGTTTTTTCTCTCTGGGTAGGCTAAGGAACGAAAGGGAGGGAATTCTCTTTGTGTTAGATCTACGGAGAGTGAAACTCTGCAGCACCAAGGAATTGGTGGGAGGGGAGGGAAGAGATAGAATCATTTCTGTTTCCTTGTATTTGGGGTTTGTCTCTTTGTGGAATGAAGGAGACATGCTTCTTGGTATTGTGATGTAAAGAGATTGCATCAGTACTCTCAGGTTAGCCCAGAGAGGAAAGTCTGGGTGGGAGAGAGAGGGGGAAGGGAAGTGGGTTACTTTCCTTTGTTGTGAGACTCAGAGTCTCTGAGTCTTGGGGTCTCTCCAGGGAAGGTTTTGGAGGAGACCAGAGGGGGCCAAAACCCTGGAAATTTTGGATGGTGGCAGCGAGATCAAAGCTAAGCTGGTAATTAAGCTTAGAAGGGTTTATGCTAGCTTCTCAGGTTATGAACGCTAAGGTTCAAATCTGAGTTGGAAGCTACGACAGCATGGCATAGATACATGCCTGCCATTGCACAGGTATGAGTCCAAATGGCTGAGAACTTAAAAATTGGATGGTCACAGCCCACAAATCCTGGTGCTGACTGAACATGGTGATATGCTGAACAAAAATAACTCTCAGCTATGCTTATATCTGTTTCCATTGGTTCAGATGGACTCAGACATTCTAGCTGCAGAGTGACACACAGGCAGGTGACAGTCCTGGAATCTTATGGAATTTTACAGTTATTTGGACTCACATTTTATGAGAATTCTATGCATGCATCAGAGTGATAGCTGCCCCACCTGCTGTGTCTTTAGGATATACGGGGAAAAGGTTTGACTTATTTTAGCCTTATAATATTGTTGCCATTATTATTTGTATTACAAAAGTGCCAAGAGGCACCAACTGAGATCAGGATTCCTCTATGCTATGCCCTCCACATACACACAGTAAGCGACAGTCCCTGCACCCCAAAAGTTTACAGCTCAGTAGCCAAGGCAAAGGAAGTAGCAATATCCCCATTTTATAGATGGGGAATTGAGGCACAGTGAGGCTAAATGACTTGCACGAGTAAAACAGGAAGTCTTTTGGCAGAAGTGAGAATTGAACAAAGATCTCTGCAACTCCAGGAAAGAGTATTAACAAGACCAGCATTCTTCTCTGGATGTTATCCATGGAGCAGATTTTGACATCCTTATTCATGCTGAATAATGCATTACTCCACAAGTAAGCCCTTTGGCGTCAATGGAACTACTAGCAGAGTAAGGTCAATGTGAGTAAAGATGGCACAATCGGACTCTCAGCATGATTTCACTGAGAGTTTTGACTAAGCACTAAAGGATGCATAAACTGTCTCAGATTGAAACACAATCACCTTAAGTGCCTCTAGGGCAGGGAATGTGCTCCTACTGCTCAGTTTAAACTGGTTTAACAGAAATAAAAGATACCAAATTATTTTTTAATATAAAGATCTTTATAAGACAATGTATGGAGGGTTTTTATAGATTATTTTTCTTTCTACTCAACTTTGGTAGGCACAGATACATATCGGTTTCTCAGTCTCCCAGTGGGATTGAATTTAATCTTGCAATTACCACATTTTCAGACAAGCAGTGTCTGACTTTGGATAAAAGACCAAGGTCAAATTAGAATTCTGTTTCCTCATGTTTTAGGTTGATTTTTTTAAAATAGTAACTGAATTACTACTTCTTATGAGTATTAAGAGCTGATAACTGTACAGGAATATTGAGAGACCAGGCATATATAAAAATATCAATTCTTTTGAAATGATTTAAGCACAAATCATATTTAGATAACAGCCTAAGGCTAAAATAAATGTCTAGAAAAAGGATTTCTCCCCTTGCCACTTCTTCCCCCAACTTTAGGAATCAAATAGGGGTCTACAATTATCAAAGAAGCCTAAGAGATTTGAACATCCAGTGCCCTTTGGGGAAATCTTAGCCAGAGTTGGTGCTCCCCTCATTATAGACTGCAAAGCTCCCTTTATGATACGCATTCTTGGATAGGACTGTACAACAATCCCAATGAAGCACTGTAAAGAGACAGTCTGGAGGAATAGCAGATGCTTTGTGCGGACAGACAAAAGGAGCTGGATAGTTATTCTCAGAAAGAGTGAGGACTTAGCTGAGTGAATAACTCACAATGAATAACTTACATAATGATTTCACCTTTTTCTATTTTGTTTGGAAAAAACCCACAGAAAAACTAGCAATTCTCAGATGTATTGGTTATTTAAACATACTGCAGGGCATCTTCATCCAAATAAGTTCTTGGTTTTCAAGCAGTTATTTTATGGTTGCTGTGATGGCCAGTTCCATCAGTCTTTCCTCTGTCCTCAGAGGGAGTTACAGGGAGGTCGATTTGTTGCACAAACTTCAATTGCATGTTTGATCGTCATATTTGTAATTCATGCCATGTTGGTTACGTACATAAGTCAGCCAATCGGGAAAGGGAAACAATATCACCTGACCTACATAGCTAACAAGGTTTGAAATGTGAACTTTGTAGCTGGAATAACACGGTTCCCTCTCTATGTTCAGTCTAATATGGTTTAGCGAGGGTATTTAAAATCAACAAATATACTGGAAAACACCACTACAATATCTCAGATCAATTTATTTTTTCCCTGTGATCATCCTAAACAAGTTGCTTTAGGAACCCCTCTCTCACTCTTGCAGATTTGGGCCAGATCCACAAAGGAATTTAGGCCCAGTCGTTAGATGCCACCAGCATTCACAAAACCCCTGCTCTGCTGCCACGTTAACTTTTAGGCACCTAAAATCACTTGGTGCCTAAATATCACTGTAAAAGTTCCCTAAGTTTCTGCCTCTGCACATGAGCAGGACTTCAGACACCAAAGCCGCAGCGCAATCCTCTAACTAGGGGGCAATAGGCCCACCTATCGTATCTGTGGGGCCTGATCTGGTAGGCATGGTTAAAGCACACCTAACTAAATCAGAGCCTAGGCAAAATCTTGGGGGGTGGAGGGGAGAGGAGGAGGAGGAGCAGGTGGAGCCATCTTCCTTGTAACTTATAGCCCAGTTGTCTGCATTTGCACTTGCATAATCCTTAAAGGCATAAGAGGATACCCCAGCATCTAGATAGGCTTATGTGTAGTGCTGAAGAGGAGCTGGTGGTCGTGGTACATGTAGGTACCAATGACATAGGGAAGGGTAGGACAGAGGTTGTGGAGGCCAAATTTAGGCAGCTGGTTAAGAGATTGAAGTCCAGGACCTCCATAATAGTACTCTCTGAAATGCTTTAGTTCCACACGCAGGGCCAGTTAGACAGAACTGGAGGGTCCCAGTGCATGGACGAGACAATGGTGTAGGGAGGAGGGGGTTAGATTTATTAGGAACTGGGGAAACTTTTGGGAAAGGGGGAGCCCATACAGGAAGGATTGTCTCCACCTAAACAAAATGGAACCAGATTGCTGGCACTTAAAATTAAAAAGGTCATAGAGCAATTTTTAAACTAAAGCACTGTGGGAAAGCTAACAGGTGCAGAGGAGCACGTGGTTCAATCATCCCTTAGAGGAGGATCTATAAATGGAGACTCCCAATGTCCTAATAAGGAGGAGAGGATGGAAGGTGATAAAATACAGGAAGGAGCTGATAAGAAACAGTCAAATGAAAAAAGTCCCATTCAATTACATCCTGTAATGGCAGGCAGCTAAAAAGTGACAAGTTTTTAAAGTGCTTATATACCAGTGCTAGAAGTCTAAATAATAAGATGGGTGAACTAGAGTGCCTCATACTAAATGAGGATATTAATATAATAGGCACCACAGAAACTCAGTGGAATGAGGATAATCAATAGGACACTAATACCAGAGTACAAAATATATTGGACGGACAGAACAGGTTGTGCTGGTGGAGGAATGGCATTATATGTGAAAGAAAGCATAGAATCAAATGAAGTAAAAATCTTAAATGAAGCAAACTGTACCATAGAATCTCTATGGATAGTAATTCCATGCTTGAATAATAAGAATTCAGGAGTAGGAATATATTACAGACCACCTGACCAGATGGTGATAGTGACTGTGAAATGCTCAGGGAGATTAGAGAGGGTATTAAAATAAAAAACTCAATAATAATGGAGGATTTCAACTATTTTCATATTGACTGGGTACGTCACCTCAGGATGGGATGCAGAGATAAAGTTTCTTGGCACCTTAAATGACTGCTTCTTGGAGCAGCTAGTCCTGGAACCCACAAGAGGAGAGGCAATTCTTGATTTAGTCCCAGTGGAGCAGAGGATCAGGTCCAAGAGGTGACTATAGCTGGACCACTTGGTAATAGTGACCATAATACAAATAAATTTAACATCCCTGTGGTGGGGAAAACACTATAGCATTTAATTTCAGAAAGGGGAACTATAAAAAATGAGGAGGTTAGTTAAACAGAAATTAAAAGATACAGCACCAAAATTAGAATCCCTGAAAGCTGCATGGAAACTTTTTAAAGTCACCATATAATAAAGGCTCAACTTAAATGTATACCCCACATTAAAAAAAACATAGTAAGAGAATCAAAAAAGAGCCACCATGACTAAACAACAAAGTAAAAGAAGTAAAAGGCATCCTTTAAAAAGTGGAAGTTAAATCCTAATGAGGAAAATAGAAAGAAGCATAAACTCTGGCAAATTAAATGTGGAAATATATTTAGGAAGGCCAAAAAATAATTTGAACAGCTAGCCAAAGACTCAAAAAATAATAGATTTTTTTTAAGTACATCAGAAGCAGGAAGCCTGCTAAACAACCAGTGGGGCCACTGGACAATCGAGATGATAAAGGAGCACTCAAGGATGATAAGGCCATTGTGGAGAAACTAAATGAATTTTTTGCATCTGTCTTAACGGTTGACAATGTGAGGGAGATTCCCAAATCTGAGATATTCTTTTTAAGTGACAAATAAGCTTCTTTTACAGACTGGACTCCTTCCAAGTCTGGGCCAAATCCTTTTCCCTGATACAGTTCTTGTTAGTTCCAGCTCAGGTGGTAACTAGGAGATTTCTCATGACTGGAACCCTTTGTTCCAGTTTTTTTCAGGCATCTCTTGGGGATGGAGAGGCCATCTCTTGAGCCAGCTGAAGATAAAATGGAGAGGCTTCCAGAGCCTTTTATATTCTCCCTCTCTGGACAGAAACCCCTTTGTTCTTCTGTGCAAAGTCACAGCAACAAGATGGAGTTTGTAGCCATCCTGGGCAAGTCACATGTCCATGAATGATTTCAGCTTTTGCAGGGCTGACATTCATTTGTTTAAACATGTTTAGTTGAACATTCTCAGGAAAGCTCAGATGTGGATGGGCATCCCCGAGAGTCCATTTCAGTTAAGGTGTTTCTTGATTGGCACTTACTGGAATCAGTCCTTCTCAAGAAGCTGACCAAATGCTCACTGGAGGCAACTTAGAATCAAACACATTGAGATCAAGCTACATAGCCAATATTCACCAACTTCAATACAAAATGATACATAATCATAACCAGCAAAAACTACAAACATTTCCATAGGACACACACTTGACTCCCTGTGCAAGACTGGGCAAACAAGAACTTGGCTGTAACAATGAGCTTATGATCAGAGTTCATATTAATAAAGTCACAGAGGTTTTGGAACAAAATTCTAAAACTAAACATAGTAAAGCTCACCAGGCCAAGATGGTATCACCCAAGATTCTAAAGGAACTCAAAATGTGAAATTGGCAGGACTACTAAACTGTTGTCTGTAACGCTATCACTTAATCAGCTTCTGTTTCTACCAAATGACTGGAGATAGCTAATATGGTGTCAATTTTTAAAAAGGGCTCCAGAAGTTAGCCTGGCAATTATAGGCTAGTCAGCCTGACTTCAGTACCGGGCAAAACGTGCTGTGAACTATAAGTAAAGAACAATATTGTCAGCCATGTAGATTGATTTGTTGGGAAGAGTCAGTATGGTTTTTGTTGTAAAGGGAAATCATGGACTTCACTAATCTACTAGAATTCTTCCTGAGAATAAGCAGCGGAGTCACAAGCGTGGTGAACCAGAGGGATCAGTAGGATATAGTGTATTTAGAGTTTCCAGAAAGCTTTTGACAAAGTCCCTCACCAAAGGCTTTTTAAGCAAAAGTAAGCTGTCATGGGGATTAAGAGGAAAGGTTTCTCTCATGGATTTGGTAACTGGTTAAAAAGATAGGAAACAAAGGTAAGAATAAATTATCAGTTTTCAGAATAGGAGAAGTGAAAGTGGTGTCCCCAGGGGTCATGTACTGGCCAAGTCCTATTCAACATATATTCATAAATGAGCTGGAAAAAGGGGTAAAGAGTGAGGTGGCAAAATTTGCAGATGATACAAAACCACTCAAGATAGTTAAGTCTCAAGCAAACTGCAAAGAGCTACAAAAGGATCTCTCAGGATTGGGTGACTGGGCAACAATATGGCAAATGAAATTCAATGTTGGTAAAAGCAAAGTAATGCACATTGGAAAACATAATCCCAGCTATCCATCTAAAATGATGGGGTCTAAATTAGCTGTTACCACTCAACAAAGAGATCTTGGAGTCGATGTGGATAGTCTTCTGAAAACATCCATTCAATGTCAGCAGTAGTCAAAAAAGCCAGCAGAATGTTGGGAATCTTTAAGAGAGGGATAGATAATAAGATGGAAAATATCATATTGCCACTATATAAATCCATGGTACACCCACATCTCAAATAGTGCATGCAGATGTGGTCACCCATCTCAAAAAATATATATTGGACTTGGAAAAGTTTCAGAAAAGGGCAACAAGAATGATTAGGGGTATGAACAGCTGCCGCATGAGGAGACATTAATAAGACTGGGACTTTTCAACATGGAAAAGAGATGACTAAGGGTGGCTATAATAGAGGTCTATAAAATCATGACTGGTGTGGAGAAAGTAGTTATTTACTTCTTCTCATAATACAAGAATTAAGTGCCACCAAATGAAATTAATAGGCAGAAGGTTTAAAAAAAACAAAAGGAAATATTTTTTCACACAACGCACAGTCAACCTATGGAACTCCTTGCCAGAAAATGTTGTTAAGGCCAAGTCTATAACAGGGTTAAAAAAGAACTAGATCATAAATTTATGGAGGATAGGTCCATCAATGGCTATTAGCTAGGATGGGCAGGGATGGTGTCCCCAGCCTCTGTTTGCCAGAAGCTGGAAACTGGTGACAGGAGATGGATCACTTGATGATTACCTGTTCTGTTCATTCCCTCTGGAGCGTCTGGTATTGGCCACTGGCATAAGACAGGATACTGGGCTAGACAGACCTTTGGTCTGACCCAGTATGACTGTTCTTATGGGACTACTTTAAAGTACTTTTGCACCTCTCTTATCTTGGGTTCACTCTGCACTGAACCAGCAGGCAGCATAATTTACAGCAGCCTAAGCCAGTAGCCAGCAGCAGCCATTCCAGCCATGTGGTATGAGGCCTGTACAAGGATGCCCAACCCATTCTCCCTTTTCCTCAGCCACATCCCCTCAGCTGACAGCCACGAGACTGTGGTGTAGGAACTACTATAGCAGTTCTGTGTCAAAGGAGGGTCACTATATGCAAGGGGAACCTTCCTGTTGTGAGATCTAATAGGTGTGGGACTGCTTTGCGCTAGCAGAGTAGTGCAAGGCAACTTTTATGTACCAGAAAAACAGAGCCCAGATTGGTTTATCTTTCAGATTGGGCCTCATACTACCTCTTTAGTGGGGTGGTTTGATTGTTTTCATACCCCCATTACTTAGATTGGGCTGAATTCTGCTATTAGGAACAGTTGTGCAATGCTGTTGACGACAATGAGGCTGCAGTGATATAATGACAGAATTTGGCCTAGTATTTGTTATAAGCCAATAGGCAGAGCCCAGCTGCCCAGGAAAGGTTCAGGCAGACTTCCTGCAATCTGTGCTTTCCCTGTTGAGCAGAGATGTGCTGTATCACAAGCATAAACAGCTAACTTTTCCTCAATATCCATGATAACACGAGCGTGAGGGTGAGGGCCCATGACCCCAGCTGTTACTGAAAATGTCCTGCTGCAACTAGTCCAGGCACATGTGTGAAAGTCCCAGCAACTGTCTTGAGCAATGTTCTAACATCCTTTCCTGGACTCCGAACAAACACCTGAGCACAAGCACAGAGCCTGTGAGTACAGTCTTTTCTCACACCTATTTCCAATCCTCTCCCTGAGTCAATCCACCCTTTCATTCCTGCCTTTCTCTTGTAATAACAGCGTGGGCCAGTGGCAACTGCTGCATACAGGGGCTGGCTACCAAAGCAGCAAAGCAGTCAGCTGAATAGGAACAGCTTGTTGCCATTTGGTGCTGCCTTTTGTAGGTGGGTCCTCCCTCCCGACCAGCTCTTTGCCTATGCTGTAGCAGTCCCCCTGAGAGCTGTGCAGAAAATGGAATTTCCAGTTTTCAAAGGATTTTTGAAATTTGTTTTAGTTCTGAATAGGAACAAGGCTCCCAAATTTTGATATCTGAGAGAATATTCCAAATAAAACATTGCTGAACCCAGTTTATCAAAAGGTTTTGTTTTGATTTAGACCTTCTATTATCACCTATAATGCAAAATTTAAAAAATCAAAATGACAGGTCATTTTGAAAGGTAAAAAGTGAAATGTTTCTAGCAAAATGTCAAAACAGAGTGTTCCGATATTGTTGGAATTTTCCCCTTCCCCCCTTCAAACTAAATCTCAGGAAAACAAATCAACAAGATATTGCAAAGCATTTCAATGTTGGCAGAATATGGCTCAGCTGAAGTTCTTCTGACCAACTGTGGTCATGACACTGACCAAGAGATGGAGAGAGACCTGCCACTCGATGGCTGAGATTGCCATATTGCTCCCCCAGCCCAACCTCACAAACCAGTACTCCTTGTCAAAGAGAATTCAAAGATTCTTTGCTTCCCTGAATCTTGGAGATGTATTCTAATTGCTTTTCATACACATACTCTCTCCACATTACTCAGGCACTAGTTCACAATCAAATATGTAACTGTGAAGATGGCCTGCTACTGAGAAAGTTCTTTATGAACATGATGAAACTTTCCCTTGTAGAGTCAGCTAACTCCTTTCTAATCACATCTAGCTACAAACTTTCACATCTATAGAAAGGCAGATTTTTATCTGCTCCCAAAATAGAACATAAAACAAACTTCCATGGCTCTGTTATAGAGTCATCTTGAGGATGCTTTTTCAGAAAATGCACTTGGCTTAAATGATTTCAAAACTATTCTGTAATTATAAAGACATTTTGCATCCCTTTGAAATAATTTAAGCTTCTTCTGCATCAGTCTTGTAAATCTAAACCAGTATTAACCAAAACAGTTACATAATTCTTAATTTGTCAATCTCTATAGTAGTGGTGGGATTTTGCAAAAGTCCCTGGGTGACTTAGGAGTACAGATTCCATTGACCTGGGAGCAAAAATCCAATAGGAAGTCGCTCCGCCACTTTTGAAAAATCTCACCATAGACTAAGTGCAGGATGGATCTAGGCCATATCGGCCTAATGCAAGGCCTGTTAGTCAAACAAAAGACTCTGCTTAGATTTTAAGGCCCCATCTGATATTGACCCTACAACTTTGCCCTGTGATTGCTGCATCAAGCCTAAACATTTTCAGTTGGCTAGATGGCAGTTCTCAACATGGGGGTTGCAAGCTCAGACATATCACCAACAGGCTTCAGGGCACCAAACACCCTTCCTTTGTTTATGGCTAGATGGGAGAATGGTACACAGTCTCTGATGTAAAGTCGGGGCACAGTATGGAAAAAGGTTGAGAAATATTGGATTAGACCATCTAATTTAGCAACATCAATGGGCATTCAATGAAAACCTCATTAGTGAGTACTATATTCCTTTCTGCTTGATTGTGTTGTATGAGGAACAAGATCAGATTTTTTTAATAAAAACCTTCACTTTCCTGTCAATTTTCAGTATTTAAGGCAAGCAGGTTTTCTTTGAATATAGTGTAGCATTGGCAAAGGGTCTCCTCTAAGCAACCCAAAGTATCTATTTAAAATCATGTCATGAGTTATCGCCCCATGTGGACACCAATTCAAACACTGTTCCAGCATCTGATTCACACACACTAGGCATGGCTTGTCTGTTACCAAATAAAGAAACGTGTGGGGCAGCGGGAGGTTGGAAATATGCTCCTGAATGTGCCTTCTCTATGCATTTCATTCAGAACTCAAGAGCTTTTGCATTTAGTCAGAAATAATATTCAATGAATTATAAGTATCATCATGTAAAATGGACGGAAATAAAATCTATGTACTTGGCTGATTTTGTAGCTTTTCATGTCTGAAACGCAATATAATTACTGCTATAGGGCTTTGAAATCAGAGGGCTGGATCCTAAACTGCTGTAGATTGGCACAGATCCACTTCAGTCAATGGAGCTATGTCAATTTACACCAGTTGAATATCTGGCCCCTAACATACCACACAGTAAGCATGCTCTTTTCCCTCTGCAAAAGAGGCTGTACAGTTATTCACCGACCCCATCATCATCAATATTTGCTTTCATGTTGCTAGTTCACGATAAAGTCCTCAGTGATTCAGCCTCTGGTTCCTTTTAAGATGCTGCTTATCTTTTTTTTTTTCCCCAAGCAAAGGAAAAATAGCCTAATACAGGAGTACATTTCCCCTAACCAAAATCCTTAGCAGAAGGAAGCATTCAAAGATCTTCCTTTGTGTGAGCCTGGATTTACTGATCACTGCACTGTTTTGTGCTCTGTTGCCTATTGTGAATTTATAACAGACATGTGACCAGACCACATCTTCCCCTGCATCTAGGGACTAGAGATTTGGGAAACTACTTAGTACAGACTGGCAGAGTTTCTGAGTAAGGGAAGAGTTTTGTTTTTACAGAGGGAGGCAGGGTCCTTCAGCCAGGCAGAGAATCAGTGATGATTTCGGAACATCTGCATGGAGATGCAGCCCCTTTTTGTACTTCTGACACCTCTACCTTATGCCAAAGATATGAGGAGACTTGGCCCTAACCCACTTGCTCCCCCCCCAAAGAAAGTAAAAGTTGCATTGCTGGGAAATTCACCAATTAATTATATATTCATCTGTTACCTAAATTCTGACCTTCCACATGGTTTTTCCCACAGGAGGACATGCTATTGCTGATAAAATTTCTCCTTAGTGACGTAACTGGTTGCTATGGAAATAATATCTCAAACAAGGGTTTAAGGATCTGAGGAGAAACAGTTGAAATATTAAGAGATTGTGTTAATGCCGCTAGTAACAAAGAACAAGACATGAGAAACAGAAAAAATATATTTAAGTGGTAAAATTATTTCTCAGTAGTCAGTCAATTACAGTTTTCCATATCAAATACTCTAGATCAGTGGTGGGCAGCCTGCGGCCTGTGGGCTGCCTGGGTAACCTGCTGGCAGGCCACCAGACAGTTTGTTTACATTTGCAGGGACACCTGCAGCTCCCAGCAGCCATGGTTTGCTGTTCCTGGCCAATGGGAGCTGCGAGAAGCGGCGTGGGTCACACTTTATAAAACAACCTTAATAAAGGATTAACAAATTATTAATAGATGTTATCAAGATACTACCAACATTAGGTGGTACATGTGCTAGATGGTTATAAACACATCAATAGAAAGTGTAATAGGTGGTTATAAGCAACCTACTTAACTTTTGGATTCTAATAATTTATTAATCTTTTATAAACAGAACCTTAATATAACACGACTTTAAAACCTACAGTTTTATGGACTGTTTCATTTCTTTGCTTTGTTGTGTACTTTAAAGTCCTTCAGTTCATTGGGGATGGATATGTATATACACAACTGTTTCTGGCTTTTGGCCTATCATTTTGTTACATAGAATCATACAAGTTTAAGATTGGAAGAGACCTCAGGAGTTCATCTAGTCAAAACAGGACCAATCCCAACTAAATCATCCCAGCCAGGGCTTTGTCAAGCCAGGCCTTAAAAACCTCTAAGGATAGAGATTCCACCACCTCCCTAGGTAACCCATTCCAGTGCTTCACCACCCTCCTAGTGAAATAGTTTTTTCCTAATATCCAACCTAGATTTCCCCCACTTCAACTTAAGACCATTGTTTCTTGTTCTGTCATCTGCCACCACTGAGAACGGCTGAGCTGCATCCTCTTTGGAACCCCACTTCAGGTAGTTGAAGGCTGCTATAAAATCCCACCTCACTCTTCTCTTCTGGAGACTAAATAACCCCAGTTCCCTCAGCCTCTCCTCATAAGTCATGTGCCCCAGCCCTCTAATCATTTTTGTTGCCCTCCACTGGAGTCTCTCCAATTTGTCCACATCCTTGCTGTAGTAGGGGGACCAAAACTGGATGCAATACTCCAGATGTGGCCTGATCAGTGCCGAATAGAGGGGAATAATCACTTCCCTTGATCTGCTGACAATACTTCTACTAATGCAGCCCAATATACCATTAGCCTTCTTGGCAACAAGGGCACACTGTTGACTCATGTCCAGCTTCTCATCCACTGTAATCCCCAGGTCTTTTCTGCAGAACTCTACTTAGCCAGTCAGTCCCTAGCCTCTAGCAGTGCATGGGATTCTTCTGTACTAAGTGCAGGACTCTGCATTTGTCTTTGTTGAACCGGATCAGATTTCTTTTAGTCCAATCCTCCAATTTGTCTAGGTCACTCTGGACCCTATCCCTACCCTCCAGCATATCTACCTCTCTCCCTAGCTTAGTGTCATCCACAAACTTGCTGAGGGTGCAATTCATCCCATCATCTAGATCATTAATAAAGATGTTGAACAAAAACGGCCCCAGGACAGACCCCTGGGACACTGCGCCTGATACCAGCTGCCAACTAGACCAAGCCGTTGATCACTACCTGTTGAGCCTGACGATCTAGCCAGCTTTTAATCCACCTTATAGTCCATTCATCCAATCCATACTTTTTTTAACTTGCTGGCAAGAATACTGTGGAAGACCATATCAAACACTTTGCTAAAGTCAAGATATATCATGTTCACCACTTTCCCCATATCCACAGAGCCAGTTATCTCATCATAGAAGGCAATCAGGTTGGTCAGGCATGACTTGCCCTTGGTGAATCCATGTTGACTGTTCCTGATCACCTTACTGTCATTTTTCCACCACTAGCTGCGTCCTGGAGCCTCTACCTTTTTAAACATCACATGGGCTCTTAATAGAGTTTTGTCCATTTCCACCAGATGAGGCTTAGACTCCATTTCCTCACATAACCTCACCCTCTGCTAAACTCCAGACAGTCAGTCAGTCACTCATCCACCTGAAATGAGTCAGTTACTCTTTTTGTAGCAAACCTAGGAAAGGCCAGATTTTAATCCCTTAGGAGTTATTAGCATAATTCTCAGAGGAGTAAAATCAGGCCTGGTATTTTTAAGACCTCCACTGAGAAATTTCTATGAGAATGTGATATAAATATATATAAACAATTGCTACAAATAAAACCCTTCCTCTATCATATACACTATGTGCATATAGGGTAATACGTCAATTTGCTTTATCATCATTACTGTCATTTTATCATAGCTTACTTTTTAGCATGATAAAGTCACAGCTTGAGTGATGAAAACCTCACTCTTAGCCTTGTCTCTTGTTTCAACAAGAAAGCTTACTCAAGGAGGACTAATGAAAATTATAGCTATTTATCCACCAAAGCTATGAAATCATACATTATGATTCCCAAAGTGCTGGGTTGCTGTACTGTGACAAATAGAATTGTTTCCGATGTATCTTTAAGTGAGAACAAGGATGCACAAAGGAAAATAGTATTAGAGATTTTTTTCTCCCAACCATTTAGTTGCTAATAGAAGGAGTTATAAATAAAGTTTAACATTTTCAAAATATCAGTCTGGCCTCTGTTAGGCCCTGGTACAATAGATATTGCTAAATATCAGCGTTAAACACAGAACCATTCAATTCTACATACACTTTCAGAAATAAATAAAAATTGATTAGCCCTGATCGGGGCTTGCTGAGGTGGAGAGGGGGAGGGAGGAAGAGAGATTTCCTGCCAGCTGTGGTTTTAAAAGAATCGCCTCTACAACTCCCTCTGTAGATAGAAAAACGGAGCCTATTCTTACAGCCCTGGAATACACTAGTAGAACTCCCGCTGATTTCAGCAAGAGCAGGATCACACCTGTTGTTACAGGTATTGGCGAGGCTGCTGGACTGCCCTCATCCAGCTACTTACCTATGCAAATACATCCATCGTTACTGTTACCTGTCCCTCACCCTAGTTTGCTCCTTATGCCCCTGTTGCATTATCATACTCCTAGGTCTCTGGGACAGGGACTACATATTTGTACTAGCACAATGGGGCCCTGATCCCTTATTGGGCCTTTAGCTATTACCACAATAATAGCTGTTTCCCAGTTGACTGTGGCCCAGGTTCTCTACTCCATTACACCAGTCCTATGGCTAGTGTAGCTCCTCTGAAGTCAAACCCAGTACAAGTGGCTATATCAGTGTGGAACATTCAGCCCCTTCTCTTTTGTGCTCAGTTCATTTCCATTATTAGCATCGCATTACGCCACATTGCAACCTATTTGAACACAGAGTTCTACATGTAAGTTCTCATTCACAGCAGGAATTCCATCTGCAAGCTCTTCCGGAAGCGAGTACGTTAAAACAAGCTATCCAATCTCTACTGAGGAGAGATGTAAGAGAGATGTCTAGCTGTTTATAAAGAACATTCAAGCCATTAATTCATAAAGCAAATTACTCATCGCTTCTGTGATACTTAGAAAACACTTGAAAAGCCCATGGCAGCTGGTGTGGTGAGATTGGTGATTATGTGCCTCATGTTTGTTTCACTATCACCTTGCCCTGTCTTTGCCTGTAGTCTCATCAGATGCTAATACTGTAAGTGTTTAGAGGCATAGCTTGTTTTTTTCCCATAACACGTGTACAATGTTTAGCACACTGCGGGTGTTGATCCGTGCCTCTGGGGGTCACTGCAATGACAATATATAACAACAACCAAAAAAAAAGAGCTAGAACTGATGGTATTTTTACATTGGTGTAATAAATTCCTTGAGATTTCGTTAATAAATAGAATGAAAATGTGGCATTCCCCATGCACGAACAGGGGAGTGAAGAACATTTAAACAAAGACATAGGCACACTAGTGTTTGGCTGAGTAGAGCAGGCATTCTTTTATCCTGCCTAATAGCACTTAGAACTGGTTAAATGCAGTGGGAGGACAAACATTCTCTAGTCTCTCTCTAGTACAAGACATCCACCTGCTGGTCATGATAGAATTGTGTTACCTGTGTTATCACTGCAATGATAGCTAACAATGAGCTATGTTTTTAGCATCCTGAGTAGCAGTAGCTGAAGGATACATACACTACGGTTCACAGAAAGAAAGAAGCAAGCTCTACTGGCTAAGCATGGAAAAGGGATCCATTTCTAGACCCTGAGCTCTCTGGGGCAGAAATTGTTGTGGTGGTGGTCGCTAGTAGAACTGGGTGACATTTTTTCAGGGAACAGTAATGTAGCCGTGACAATTTACCCACCCCGACTCAATCTGTTACGAACCAACATTCACTACATTACTAAAAACAAAATGTTCCACTGCTGATAAAGCACTTCCACCTCAGGAATGCACCAACCAACAGTCACAAGGAAAGATAAGCTAACGGTAAGGAATTTTTGGGAGGGTTTCAAGAAAGCCAAGAAGAATTGACCATAGACTAGCACTAGATCAACCTTGGAAAATGTCTTGCGTGGACCATCTGGAAAAACAAAGCTGTAAAGGTCAATTGTAATACGTAAAGTAATAGATAAACATAAGACACAGGGGAGCTTGCATATGATCAGTTAAGATGTGTTGTTTGAAGGTTCTTAGACATGTGATAGGTTAAAGTATAGATAAAATAGTAGTGGTTTTACCTATATAATGTGAGTAAAATGTGAAGCTCTTTGGAATCTAATCTGAGACACAGTCCAAGATCAGAACCGCCAGACCTCAACATCTTGCTGATCATTATGTGCAGAAGCTGGAGTCACCAGATGATCTAATCTTGACTGGCCATCAAGAAAAGTTTATCTGCCTTATTGGGAGTGGTGAGCATTGTATACTTAGCATATGTTCTCTGTTGATCAATTATTAATTAAATATTGGTCTAAGGATATAGCTGTGTAATGCTTGTTCACTGGGAAAAGGTCCCACAGACCCATGGAGCCCTGAGCCCATGGAGGGGTAAAGTTGAGTCCCTTACTTCCTGAGTACCCAAAAGGGAGGGTTGCTGGGGGGTGGGCGGGAGCGAAAGCCCTAAATTGGGTAATAGTGAATTCTCAGAAATATGCATTTACGGGCGGCACCAAGACTATTTGTGAATTCAAATCAAATTTGGCAAGTAGTTTCAGCTGATAAAGACTGATTTTCTTTAAAATGTCATAATGTTTTCAAATTAACATTTTTTGAAACAATGTTTGAAACATTTAATTTGCCCTTAACTAAATGTTGTGTTTTGATGAGGGGAAAAAAAAGCAGTTTGGCTTCCAAATTAACTGATTTTTTGAAGGCATTTTTCAATTAGGCCACTGAACCAAAAAACCAATTATTCATTCAATTCTGGTTGCTAGTACAATGAGGTCCTGATTTCTGTTTGGGAACCTTAGCAATCAAAATCAGTAGTATTCCTGGTTTTGCCACAGATTCACTATTACCCTGGGCAATTCATTTACAGTCAGCCTGTGTCCAGCGCCATGTTTGTCCACAAGTGCGCAGAATAAAAGACAAAAAAAAAAAAAAAAAGCCTTCTCTACTGTCCTACTCCTGAGGACAGCTGCAGTTCCTGGATTCCCCTGAGTGAGAGAGGCTGGTAAAATGTGTGATGTACCTTGAGAGCCTCTGATGGAAGCACTATAAAAAAAACTCTTATAATGTTATAAAACTTGCCTTAAAATTCATAACTGTCATCTTAATATGCCCCAGGTTGTTAGATGGTTTCAGTAAATTAACCACTGAACTGAACATCTATAACTCCAATCTCAAGTGAATTAGCAAACTAACAGACTAAAGATTCTTCAACCATTCCCTGAAATCCAGTTCAAGTTAGTTCTAAGAGGGGCCTGATCCAAAGTCCACTGAAATCAATGCAGCGAATCCCACACACCTCAGTGGGCTTTGAATCAGGCACTGTAGCATGATTCTCCGGGGAGGTCTTTAAAATTGCAAGGAGCAAATAATCAACATCACCATCATGTTCAAGGGACATCAGGGCCATGTATCTATAAAAGCCTGTCATGATTTACTGAGATATTATTTGGTGTACCCCATGAATGGTCCATTTTAAATTAGATGAAATCTATAATAATTTTATGCAGCCTTGGGGTAAGGGGTCCAGTCCTGCACGACTGAAGTCAGGGGGAGTTTTGTCATTGCTTTCAAAGCAACAGCACCATGCCTTAGCTGCAGACCTCAATTTCCTGGAAACTTGCCAAATTTCAGACTACACTCCCACAACGCATTAAGATCTGATGACTACATAGGGAAAAACAAAAATCCCATGCAATCCAAGGTTAGACTTAGTTCCACAGCGCTCTGACAACTGACTTTCAATGGCTCTTTTGCTCCTAAGTGTCTAAGGCACTTTTGAATAGCCCAGCCACACTGAACACCATATTCAAGATTAAGATGTCCCATCATTATACAGTTTAATGCCTTTTTGGTTTTTGATTGCTGCATGTAGGGATGTGGTGCGTTGTCCATCACTTTAAATCAAAATTAGATGTCTTTCTAAAAGAGACGCTCTAATTCAGCCACAAGTTATTGGGTTTGATGTACGAATTACAGGTTGACATTCTATGCCTTGTGTTATGCCTGATATCACAATAGTCCCCTTCTGCACTTTAAAATGTACAAGTAAAATTCTGGCTCTGTTGAAGTGATTGGCAAAACTTCCATTGGCGACAACAGAGCGGGGGTTTCACTTTACAAATCTATGGAGGGGTCATCAGGACAAAGGGAGCTAAAAGGACTGATATCACATATTTTATAAGCGAAATCTCCTTTTTCTAATTTCTCTTTGTACGTAATTTTAATAGTCCAGGCCCATAGCCTGAGTTTTCATGCTTACTAAATTAAAACAAAGAATTATGCATCGATTTCTGATTATGAATATTATGCAAAGTTTCAAAATGAAACCAACACTCTATGGGTGAATCTGCCTGATATGAAGCAATTTAAAAAAAAATATTCACACAACAATGTGGTGATAAATTATAAGTTAAATTGCAAAATGGTTCCCATGGAATTGCATATTTCATCCTCTTTAATGACTAAAGAGTTCATCATGATTAATGTTATTAAAATAAGCACCAAAGGACTTAAATGTGATGCACTACTCTCTGTGCCAAGTAGCTGCAGATCACTTGAGCTCTTTTAATTCTTACAGCATTACCTTTTCCACGGTCACTGTTCAATTTCACATGTAAAGCGCGAGTTGTGGGAAGCACATCCTTACTGATTACATAATTAATAAAAAGAAAAAGAGAACTGAAGTCAAAGCTTCTTGGTGACCTTAAAAAGACATTTAGTATTTACATTATTTTTAAATGTCAGATACTGGTGTTTTTCCCCCTTTTAGCACAAATGCCAGTGGTATTTTGCTGAAAAATTTTGTCTTGTCTTACACTTTGATGAATTCAGACTTTCTTTCAATCTTACCATCTATCTTTGTATATGGATAACTCTGCTGAGTGAAATAGCGTTATCAGTTCCTTGCCAGGAGCCATGAATAAAAACACAAGAGTAGAAGAGGACAGGGTATATTCAGGTGGATCAGCACCATTGTTTCTCTTGAGATGAACTAGTGCTGCGGTGGCAGTATGGAGCAACAACTCAAACCCCGACTGGGGAGGGCATTGATTATATTACAGAGAGTGTGCATGCCTTGTGAATGGCATACAGAAGGCAACAGGGAATAGCAGCTGCTGCGGCTCTATTAGGGCAATGAGGGAAAGAGTGCAGGAATACTAGAGGGAACAAAGACAAATAGGAAGTTGGTAACTACTACCCAGCTCTCCTTTATCTGACCTAGTTCTAATTAAATCACATAGGCTTTGATAGAACTCCTAAGGGCATCAGAAGATTCTTACGCAGCCCGAAAGTATCCATACTTCCAGCGTAGCTGGTTGAAACCGTTGTTGTTGGACCACTAATTTTAAAAAAATCTCACTACCATCCATATTATTACCTTAATTTGTTCTTTGTTTTCTAAGAACCTTCATGGGCTGGTGGCTTCAGACTGGGTTATAGGTCAGGATGCCTATAAAACATCTGACACAATGGCTAAGCAGCAAGTTTGCTGACACTGCAGCTGAGTATATTGAACATGCTCATGTCACTGTTACCATGTCCTCCTCCTTCCACCTGTTATGTTTTTCTCCATCTAGTCTCTTGTATCTCACCATGGGGCTAGGCTCTACAAAGTCAGACCCACCACACAGACCCCCCCACTGAAGCCCATCCCAGTTGCAGGATAGATTCTGGGACTGGCTCCTTCTTTAAAATATTTATGTACAGTACTGAGCACAATGGGGCTCTGGTCCCTAAGAGTGGTCTCGAAGCATCACTATGGTAATTAATAACTAGATAAATTCAGCACCATCCTGCACAAAAGCAGTGGGAAATTCAGTGGGAATTGGGCACTGAATTCCTTTTAAAATCCCAGACTAGCCAAACATTTCACCAAGATCAGTGCAAATATATTCACATTGTTTAAAATAATCCCTAATAAGAACATAAAAACATAAGAATGGCTGTACTGGGTTGGACCAAAGGTCCATCCAGCCTAGTATCCTGTCTATCGACAGTGGCAAATGCCAGGAGCCCCAGAGGGAGTGACCCTAACAAGAAATGATCAAGTGATTTCTTTCTTGCCGTCCATCTCCACTCTCTGACAAACAGACGCTAGGGATACTATTTCCTTACCCATACTGGCTAATAGCCATTAATGGACGTAACCTCCATGAATTTATCTCGTTCTTTTTTAAACCATGTTATAGTCCTAGCCTTCACAACCTCCTCAGGCGAGGAGTTCCACAGGTTAACTGGGCACTGTGTGAAGAAGATCTTAACTTTTACTTGTTTTAAACCTGCTGCCCATTAAGTTTATTGGGTGACCCCTAGTTCTTACATTATGGGAACAAATAAGTAACTTTTCCTTATTCACTTTCTTCACATCACTCATGATTTTATATACCTCTATCATATCCCCCTTTAGTCTCCTCTTTTCCAAGCTGAAAAGTCCTAGCCTCTTTAATCTCTCCTCATATGGGACCCATTCCAAACCCCTAACCATTTTAGTTGCCCTTCTCTGAACCTAATGCCAGTATATCTTTTTTGAGATAAGGAGACGACATCTGAACGCCATATTCAAGATGTGGGCATACCATGGATTTATATAAAGGCAATAAGATATTCTCCGGCTTATTCTCTATCCCCTTTTTAATGATTCCTAACATCCTGTTTGCTTTTTTGACTGCCGCTGCAGACTGCGTGGACGTCTTCAGAGAACTATCTACGATTACTCCAAGATCTTTTTCCTGATTAGTTGTAACTAAACTAGCCCCCATCATATGGTATGTAATACCAAGAGCTACACTCTCTGTAAAAATCCCTCAAGTCACATGTGGGTTTAAACTGTAGTTACCATAGCAAAATACCTGCCCTACCCACATGTTAATCAACTATCCTACATTCAGAGCTACCTGAACCGACATGGTATCATCTGCAACTTCTCTAAATGATACTCAAGCTGCCCAAAGCTCTTGCATTTGATTATTCTCTGGATAGCTGGCTACCAGCAACTCTATTAAAATATTTTTTTGTAAAACTTTGTAAGTCGTAATAATTCAGTTGTAATGATGCATAAACTAATACGTGACTTCCTAAGAACTCAGACAAAGAAATGATGAGTTCATGGTACATTATTTCTGAATTAGAAGAGCTAATAGCAGATTCTAAATGTATTCAAACATAGTATTCGCAGTGTATTATATCAAAATCTTTTGGACATGCTATATCTCTCTGATTTTTCATATTCCAGGTATCCCAGTACTCTTGTGAAGCCATCCATCTTGTCGAGCTATCAGTAGAACTACAGTAACAATATATAGCTTGCTACCCTGTTCATCATGACCACTATAATATATGCATCTCCAGTCTGCAACAAGAATCTGAGTTTGAATCCTATGCCCATCATCAAATACATCCACGAAATACAGATGTCTGCTTCCGATTGTTAGGTCATCAAAGTGGATACACTACAAACATCCTTAATTTCCTTTAGGTCAGATACCAACTCTGCCATGCTTTTCAACTACAGAAACAAGAGAGGATCCTTCCATTTCAAAGACGAAAGGAAAGAGGTTCCACCTGCTCCCAGAAAGCAGCACTATTGAAGCAGCAGGTGTGGGACTGAGACATAGGTAGAAACACCAGTATGATTTCATCTGCTCCCACTGAAGGCCATGGGGACCAAATTCTCAACAGAAAATAACTGGGGAAGCTCCTTTGACATCAATAGTATCAGAGCCCCAGAAGGTTTACCACTGCCTCCCACAAACAGAGGCACAGACTCAGAAGAAGTGAAGACCCTAACCGTCTGGAAGTCATTTCTAGAAATAAAAACTTAAGATGCCCATTGCAAACTACACAGTCAAGTCATTTGCAGCAAGTCCATGTTCTAAAACGGCTTAGTCTGTGTGGATGAGGCCAAACTGTTATAAGCAGGTTAAAAAACAGCAAGTTCTATTTGTGGGGGGGTAGATTTTTTCAATCCAGGCAAAACACAGCTTTGGGCAAATTGTGTTCTAACACAGTGGGCCATCCTCACAGGCTGGGCATTCAAACACGTTAGAACATAGCTCAGCTGCCCCTGAGTTTAATGACACAAACCACTATATGTGGTTATTAATTGTGTATATAGCACCAACTGGGTGCTTTGGAAACCAACATAGGGACAAGGTCTTTGCTTCAAACAGCCAACGACCCACGGCCCCACTCCAGCAACGCACAGCCACACAGGTGTAACTTTGAGCACATGACCCCATTGGGACTAGTCAGATGCTTAAAGTTATGCTGAATCAGGACCAAAGGGCCCAGTCCTGTAAGATGCTGAGCACTCTCCATTTTTAATGAAGTCGGTAGGAGATAAGGATACTCTGCCACTTGTAGGATCAGACAACATTTAGCAGTCACTTGGCTTAATGCACTGCCAGGAGCACACGAATACTCTCATGATGAGCACGGTATTCATACAGCATGCCCAGTGGCCAAAGTCCTTACACAGATGGCTCAAGGTAGGTTCCCATTCAAAAAGCAAAAGCATGGGACTCAAGAACTGACAAAAAAGCCTGATTTGCATACAGACTTTGAATTTATCCAAAGATCTTGAATTTAAAATAGTGCTTGCCATCATCCTAGTTAAAATGAAAGGCTGCTCGATTCTCATTTCCCTATTTCTTACAGCAAGTCAATTTGATTTCTTTAACTGTTAATTCACTGACTTTAAATATTTCTTCAATAACTTTCCTCATGGCCTTTGAAAGAAACTTTGATCTCAGGGACAGAAGATGTAACTGGCAACTCTTCCTTTTTTAAAGCTTATGATTTTTTTTTATTAATATACATTTGTTCAAAACCTTTGAAGATCATCCTTTCAAAACGAAATGGAAATATTAATGCTAACACAGCTGCCTGCCCCACTGCTCTGGCTCGAGTGGATTTGTGCCCCTGCCCACTAGGCTGTTTCTCTCCCCTGCTGTCGAGGCTGATTTCCCCGCTCTGAGTGCAGAAGGTGGGGGCCTGCAAGGATTTTAAAAATTAATACTGGCCACTCCAGGCTTGTATTAAACTCCCAAAATTACAGCTTCTCTCTGACCTTGCATAGGTAGATGCTGCCACCACCCAAGTGCAAACACCTCCTTTTTGAAACCCAGGAAGGCACACATGGGAATTCCTTCCTGTGGGGTACCCTCAAGCCCTTTCACCCCCCTCCACACCCCGGGGAAGAGCTGAGAAAGAAAACAAAAGAAATTAGCTGTTGCCACCAGCTAATTAAACAACATATGCACAAACCTCTTAGGGACACAAAATTCAATCCTGTTCTTAAAAAAGGTAAATTTGATTAAAACAATACAAGGATTAAGCATCAAGATAGCTTCTTGAGGTCCAGCTTAAAGGTTACAAGTTAAAAAAAAAGCATCTGGGGTTAGCACAGAGGAGTCTACAAGTCTTACAAAATAAAAAAAATAAACCTAATCCCATCTTTCTAGACATTCCTCATCTACTTACACATCTGGGGGTTTCAAATAAGTAGTTCTAGGTATGATCTGATGATTTTTCACACCTGGCTTAAAGCTTCTCATAGCATAACTACTGCCCTGTTCCCCTCTTCCCTGAGAATGACAACAGACAAAAGAGAAGTTTTTTCCAATTTTAAAAAGGTCTAGCCTTCCTGTTGGCTCTTTTGGTCAAGTGCCCACTCCCTTTCTTTTATCTAGCCAGGGAGTCTTTTTAACCCTTTATAAGTAAAGCAAGCAGAGAACAGCCACTGAGCGGGACTTTATAGCTAACTGACTGGCAGGAGGTCCATAAAAGGGAGCTACTCTCCTCCCCCCTTCATTTATCATACCTGCATTATTCTTGGATAGCTGGCTACCAGCAACTCTTTATTAAAGTAGTAGTTGCTGAAGACAGATGTCGCTATTTGTCCCAATTCCCTTTTCCCCTTGCTCAATCCTTTTGATACAGACACAGCAATGAAATGAGGAAAGATGCATGGAGAGAGTTTAAACAGCAGGATGCAACTTTTATTACATTTAAACACAGGGGAGGGATGCCACCTGCCCATCCCCCATACTATCCTATACCAGGCATTTAATCGCATACATTGCAGGGGTTACTGGGCTCCTACCATTAACCTGAAATTTGGGGTAAGGTCTCCTCAGCCTATCCCCACAGGACTCAGCTCACTCTGAGACCTACCACCCTCCCTACCACGGTGGGGACAGAGGGTGCAGAAGGGTGGGGATGGGCGACCAGGTCTCACACCATCCCATGAGCCCAAGGCCCATCACCAAACCCCAAGTCTTGTACCTCTGGGAACCGTTCATTTTATCCTTTTAAACACACTGGAAACTGGCCACAAGTTGTGACAAATTAACAGCTCAGCCAAGTATCTCAGTTCAGTACCATGCTCATTCCTATTTAATCCACTGTAGCTTAAAGGTGCTGCAAGAAAGGCAAACAAAAAACAAAAACCACCCTGGTCCTTTGCCAGTTGGCCTATGGGAGAAAAAGTTCCTTCTTGACCCCCAAATGGGTCATTGTCTAGACCCACAGCATCCATCAGGCCAGATTCCCTTTCCTAGTTCAGAGTGGGACTGCCAGAGCAGAGCCAAAAAAGGCTCCCTATGGCCCCTGCCCCAGAGTAAATCCTGGGTGCTGGAGAATGCTGACCAATCAGCACCCGCTCCTACAACTAGCCAATGGACACCAGACACTCCAAGGGGGCATAGGTGATGGAACTAGGGGTTATGGGGGTGCGGCAACACCTCCTGGCTTGAAGTAATGTCCATTATATGCAGGGTTTACAGTTTGGTTCAATGGCTCTCAGCATCCCCACTATAAAAATGGTTCCAGCGCCCCTGCAATGGGAGAAGCTACTGGTGTCCCTCAATGAGTGTCTCCGTCCCTCACTGTTGAAGCTGTTCCCCTTCACCGCCAGCAATCTCAAGTTCCACCATCCATTCAGGTGGATGGGTGGCATTTACACATCTTCTTTCTAACCCCAGCATCTCCCATCCAAGTCACCATATTACCTCCCTTCCCTGAATCATTCCACTGGTTTCTCATTCTCCATCACACCAGACTTAAACATCTTGTCCTCATCACTTATCTCCCCACCCTATCTGGTTTCATATCACATGGTCTGCACCTTGTCTGCTCTGCCAATGATGGCAGCCCCAATACCCCCCTTTTTGTTGATGCTCTGTCCCCCAGCCATCTCTGATGGTTTTCCTTGCCAACCCCTACCCATGGAAACCCTCCCTACTCAAGTTCTACTCTGATCAAAAAATGTACTGCCAAAGAGCAATTACCTTTACAGGCATGGGGGGAGGCACTGATTGCTGAATGGAAACACTTTCAAATTGATAAGAAGCAACGTTGAGTGGGAGCAGCACTTTAAATTTGTTTTAACTAAACAGACTTTCTTAACACGCTCGGTATCCTAGAGGGGCAGGCTAGCCTCCAACGTGAGAGTGAGCGCAGTGCAAGATAAGGTGATGACAGGAATTGGCTGAGACCAGGGACACTTGGCCCAGATGGAACTGCTCTCCAAGAGGGTGGCAAAACAGGGGGAACAACATTGAAAAAGTTTTAGAGGAGCTATGCACAAAAGATAGTCCTTTTTCACCATCACGCTTTCAGCCCCCCATCTAGCTAAAGAGAGATCCCACAAGGCAAACCTGCACAATGAATTGCCTATTGGCTTGCTCCTCTGTCTGCTTAAACTACTCCATCTAAGTCCCATAACGAAAGACAGTGTCTGGGAATTTCAAATAAGCCTAAGGGATTTGGGCGCCTGGTTCCCACTGTACATCAGTGAGGACTGATCACCAAACTCCCTCATGTGTCTCAGCCATCAGTGACAATCTCTTGCAGTTAACATCCTTTGAGAATGTAGCATCTGAGCTTGCACTGTGCTGGGAGCCCTCAGCTCCCGCAGACCACAACAAAAAATCAGGATACTCACCAGCTTACAATATCAGGCCCTCAATCAGGGCTAACTGGCATACAATTGCAGGCAGTTTTTCCCAGTCTTACCTGTGTTTATCATTGCTATTACCAGAGATAAGGCTGAATCAAAATGCCAGAGTCATTCAACCCTGGACAAGTTCAGCTGTGAATCTGAACTTCATTACTGTCCCCCACCTCAAACTGACCATCAAGTCCTTGGCCTGAACACGCTGGCGCTTTGGCAAGTTTGGATTCGATTCTGAACTGTGAAGCCCAGGCCCATTTCCACAACATGTAGCTGTCCCTATGCAGATTAACTAACAAATGCCAGTGAGTAGGAAATACATCCTATTGTTACCAATACAATGTCAAGCAAAATTTGCTAACATATTAGTGTAGCAAGAGCATAGCCAAGTATTCTGGGCCCAAATATCAGCTTTGCTCAAAGAAAAGATGGGGAAGAGGCAGCAGATTTTGGCCCACAGTCAACTCTACAGCACTCTGCCTTCCAGTAGGGGGTGTATTCGGGTAGGAGAAGACAGAGCAGGAGTGATGGCCCCAAGGGGACTATGCCAAACTGCAAAGGTTTGGATAACCCTGAAGTAGCTGTAACTTGCACTGGGGGCTGAAGTGGCCTATTGGTTGCCCTCAGAATTTGGAGGCAAGGGGAAAGATGGTGGCTGGCCGCCTGCTCCCTGCTTAAGTTCAGCAAATGCTGCTTCAGTGCTCCCAGCAATTCAGCCCAGCATATTGTTATAACATAGAATGGATGGGAAGGAGTCCATGATTGAAAAGAAAAGAAATACAGACATTCCTTGATGTCTTTGAGCCATGATGCCTAGTGAGCATGGCCCAGTAAGGACACTTGACTGCTCAGCTCCCATTCTCCCTACCTAAGAAGTGCAAAGAGCTAAGAAAGAGCACTGAGCATTAAAATCCCATTTGCTTTTTAGATACCTTTAGTAACCTAGGAAAGGAACCATTCCAATGTCAGATGTACATAGGCCTTGATCCAGGACATGTTCACACACATGCTCAGCTTTAAGCTCACAAGTAGTCTCAGGTGCTTAAAATTAAGCACATACAGTAACTGTTCACAGGACCAGGGTTTAGAACCCAAGAGCATAGCTGCCTTAGAAATACCGTAGATTAGCCAGATACATAGGTCAAAGAAAAGTGTCAAGATAAAAATAAAGTTTGTGACATTATGAAAGACAGCAAATAAATTAATCCTATACATGTCGCCTCTGGACACTTAACCACAATACATAGGTCAAGTCTGGCTACCCAGCACGTCAATAGGAATTTACACCAAGCATGGCCAGCAGGATTGGTGCCACTGTGGTAAAGGTGACAGTTTTCCTTTTTAGTCCTATTTTGACTGCTAGTCTCTGCCTGACGTTACATATTTAATTAAACCACATTCTGCGTCTGCATGTCATAAAGTGCAATTATCATTCCACTTCCCTGGGTGACTTTGAGTCAAAAAAAAAAGGTGTGTGTGTGTGTGTGGGGGGGGAGAATGTCACCTCAAAAATTATCTGTGCTGCTTAGACTGAATATTTTAAACAGAATTTAATGTACCCGTCTAGGTTGTGGGAGCTGGTGACTGAATCACAATGAGATTGGCTGCAGGCTGAGTCATGAGAGACCAGGAGGAATGATACATTGGGAACACAATCAGTGCTGGTCAGCCTTGAGAGAAGAGGCACACAAGCACTATTATACTGCTGCCAAGGCCTAGTCCCTCCCCGCAGGAAGCTCTTCCAGTCAGCTACATTAGTTATCACTTCAAGGCATGACCTCTCTCAGCTCAAGGGATATTTTAAGACAAATTTCTTTATTTAAATGTCATGCATTACAAGTTTGCACAGGATTCTGCCAGAGATTATTTCTACATTTGGCTGGCTTGTTTCAAATAGAAATAATACTTGGAAATTAACCCGTTCTAAACTAATCCTCTAGCTACTGGGGTAAATTATGGCTAATGCAGGGAAAGTGGCATACTTCTCTGTGGCCAGGGTACTACTTCTGCCAGCCAGAAAGGCATTAACTCCTTGTTTATGCCTGACCTGGGTGGATAGGGTGGAGTTTTGACACTGGCAGACCAAGTCATGCTATATTCAAGTCAAGTCAATTCACTTGTGTATTAGTATAGATCAAAGTAATGGTCTAAAAGAGTGTACAGGATATTTAAACTTCATAAAATTAAAGGGTTGTTACATGCATTGTTTTTACATATCTGTGTCCTGTCATGATATAAGGGTAAACACTTACATTGTAAATACCCCTGTAACTAAATAACTCATCAGACAAAGAAAACCTGTGAAATGCTAATGAAGGACTTAAACAAAAAATTCTAATTTCAAAGCAAGTGGCCATTATGTATGATGAACAGAGGTCAAAAGGCTAAGTACATTCCTCACCCCATGTTAAAGGAAAACCCCCATGGGTAGAGACACTGTCCGCCTGCTTTATGTGTGAAGAATCTATAAATATGGATTAAAGACTCTTTAATAAATAAATATGGACTCTTCCAGGGAAGTGTACCAGATGCAAAGCAGAGATCCTCAGAGACAATCTGGGTATCCTGAAAGACTTTTGGGAACTGGCAGTTTATTACCTCACTGCCACCACTTGGAATTACAAACTGTGATTCACCCGTGCATATATTTTACCTGTTTTAACCTCTCAAGAACTCTCATTCTTTTTCTTAGCTAATAAAGCTTTAGTTAGTTTACTATAGAATTGGATGCCAGCTTTGTCTTTGGTGTAAGATCTGGAGTACCACCTGATCTGGGGTAAGTGACTCAACTCTTGGGACTGGGAGAGACCATGATGCAGTGTGAATTTCAGTTTATGTGACCATGATCACAAAGTCCAGTTTGTCCAGGTGGCAAAATAGGCTGGAGAGTGTCAGGGGACTGTGTGTGATTCCAAGGCAAGACTGCTACAGAGATCCAGGAGTTCCCATTAGTGAAATCTAACCACCAGTTTGGGGTGCTTGCCTTGTTTTCTGACAGTCTGCTCTGAGGTAGGCACTCACAGTTGTGAGCCATGCCGGATAACGTGACAGGAGTAACTAAGATTGTTTAGTGTGATCTCGACGTTCTCAGGGACTTATTGGGCTTTCTGTTCCCTGACGAACACTCAGCTGCAGCAGTTGAAGTAGCCTGAAACAGAAGCTCTCACAAAACCGGGCTGATGTGGGAAGCTGTGATGGGAGCACTGTTTACCAAGCAAGGGGCAGGAGGAGGAGCCCTCTCTGCTTTGCACTGCTCTCTTGCCTAACTCAACATTACTTTCTTCCTTGGAGTGCTCCGTACCCCCAGTTAGAGTTCTTCTCCCCACAAATAGACTCACAAGGGACCACGTCTTCCCCTGCCACTCAGCCACAGTTGATATCAGCAGAGGCATTGGAGCAGGTTCCCCATGAATTTAAAGCGGAGGGGGAACTGGCAGTAGAGTGTTCCCCCATGACAGGCCTTCAGTTCTGGAACAAGCTCCCGCACCCTGGCCTGTTGCCCTTCAGAGAATGCTGGGGGTGAGCTGGGGGGTTAACTTTGTAAACTAGGACATGGGGCACCTGGCGCTTAGGACAGGTGCCCTTTAATTATAATTTATTTTGATTTCTACAGATATTAAATGAATAAATATCAGCTGCAAAAGCCCAAATCACAGTAAATCCACACTGTGCTCTGCCTGAAGTTGTCACCATGCAGGGCCACATGCGTTCTGTTTCTGCAAGAAGGACAAGAACTTGCACAGAGGGTTGTTATGTAGGACTCCATTAGCACCCAGAGGCCCTAGCTAAGGATCAGAACCCCAGTGTGCTGCGCACTGGGTAGACACCAGACAAGAGACAGTCCCTGCTTACATGCTGAGTTAAGGAGAAGATGCAACATGTAGATGAAACAAACAAATAGGAATGGATGAGGGACAGGGCAAACAAGGTAACCATCATCATTGGTCCATGCAGCTGCATATGCATGTGTTAATACACATACCTACTTCCTACTGGTCCATGCTCCTCTGCAGGAAGTCACAGACAACCTGTAGAGTGAACGATCTCTCTCTCTGCACCTGATGAAAGGCCTACTGAGGTCCGGAGAAAGGCTCCCATTGACTTCAGTGGGCTTTGCATCAGGCACTCTGGGACTTTCTAGAGGTGGCAGTCTTTTGACCAGGCAAATGCCACCATCATGCATTCTTGCCAAGCCATAGGTTTGTGGTCATCCACAGATGCACACTGCCATGGCAAATTTCACCCTCTTTCTAGCTACTATACCGCAGCCAATAACTGAGGCAATCAAGGCAGAATTCTCAGCTTGTCTCCCATACCCACATGGCAGGGTAAGCAGGTGTAAGACATTCACTCACTCCCTTGCACAGGCCAGGTGCCCAGTGGCTCCCACAGGTAAAGCAGCCTCTGCAGGGCCCCTACTCCCACATAGGGAGTGGGTAAAGCCTTGACTCCACACCACCCTACACAGAGCAGCGGGAGAAATAACCTGCGATGATTAGCAAGTTACTTCCTTCCTCGAGCAAGTGGGGCCATCAGAAAATGAATGGTGACCCTCGGAATCACAGCTGATTGCCTGGCCTGCTCAGAAGGCAGTGCTTCTTACCCCCACAGAGTTGTTAAATCACAATCCATCCCCATGGAAGGTGAACGCACCCTCTGTGCTAGAGCGTAACATTGTGATTCTGTGCTGAAATGCTTCCAGTTTACTAGAAGATCAGTGCTTCCAACAGGTACACTGGAAAACACTTGATATAGTTATATAATGCCTGCACTCATTACATTTTCTTTGCATTCAGCTTAACATGTGAAGAAAAAAACAGATCTCACTTACCTTATATTTCCCCTGTCTCTAAATGTCAGCACTGTCCTCTGGACTGGAGTAGGATGTTTCAGAATTGATTTATTGATGTTTTCTCCTTTAAAATGGAAACCAAACTCGTTATGATTTCACACAGAAAAAATGAATAATGATAATTTTATTGCAGAACACCAAAGCCCACCTGCCTGTTGCCATTACATCCAGCCAGAGCTGGCCTTACCATGAGATGAACTGAGGCAGCCGCCTCAGGTGCCAGATTGCAGAGGGGCCCCACTAGGACCCAGAGTGTAGAAAATTGTGTCTGCTGCTGGTGCATATGTATTCTCTCTGCTCTAAATGCACAGAGAGGGTGGAGTGCAGTGCTGGAGGAAGGGGGGCACAAGAGACGTAACAGGCAGGCAGGAGAAAAGGTGAGAGAGAATAATAGAAAGCAGCAGGAGCTAAAGGGAAAGAAAGGAGGAGGAGCCTCTTATGTACCTCTCTAGCACCCCCAGGAGCCTGCACTGATTAATACCAGCTTCTCAGGGAGCTTCCTGTTTCCTGCTGCTTCCCTGAACCCACTTGAGGAGAACAGGCAGTCAACTGAAGTAGTAGGAGCCAGTTAGGCCATTAAGACACTGATATCTTCCCTCACTCAGGCTCTGCTACCAGCCTGCTTATTTGTCCCCTTCAATTGAGTGTTAGAGTCACTATAGATGGCACAGAACAACAGTCGTGAGTGAAAGAAGAAAACTCCCCTCTGAGGCAGGATTCAGAAAGAGAAAGCAAGCAAAGGAAGCTTTTCTATCTAAGCAGGAAGGAACTCTCCTGAGATGCATAGACACAAATGTTCATGGTGAGCCTTCTGGCCCCAGTGAGGATGTGAATGGTGAGGAGATGCCTGATCTTCCAGTTAGTCAGAGTGTGGGTGATCTGGCAACTACTGCAACATGCATATCTCCATCTCAAATTGATGTAACTAGGCACATTCCTGAAGAAAAGTGTAGATCAGAGAAGAGTGTGGTGGTGGCGAAAGAAACAGCTGCATATGAGTTTAGTTCCTTAAGTCTAGATGATCCAGGACTGTGGACCCTCTTGAGCAGTAGCTGGAGGGACTTCCTTGTACTGCATGGGCCACAGAAAGTGAAAAAAACTTTATGTTCCCCAAAGACAATGAAAATAGAAGTTTCCATGCAACATATTACTGGTGTGAAATCCCTAATGGTGACAAAGTGGAGAGGCCATGGCTTATGTACTCAAAAACCCAGAATGCTGCATACTGTTTTTGTTGCAAACTCTTCCAGTTTATTGTTCCAGCCACATTGGGTTCTACAGGAACAAAGAACCGGAAAAATCTGGTTAGAAATCTGGCACGTCATGAGAAGGCAGCAAATCACCAGTGAGCATTCATTAGGTAGAAAGAGCTTGAGATGAAACTATTAAAGACCACCATAGCTGATCAGCATCAAGAGAAGATTGCATCAGAGTCTTTTTACTGGCAAAATTTTCTGAAAAGGCTCATTGCCATTGTGAGACTGCTTGCTACCCAAAACCTAGCACTGTGAGGCACTTCAGATCAGCTGTATGTGCCAAACAATGGAAACTTCCTTAAAATTGTGGAGCTGATGGCTGAGTTTGATGCTGTACTCCATGAGCATCTAAGAAGAATCACCACCCAAGAAATGTACACACACCACTTCCTTGGAAAACTGTATGAGATCATACAGTTACTGGCAACAAAAGTCAAACAGAAGATCGTGGCAGATCTGAAGTCAGCAAGATATTACTCCGTTATTCTGGACTGCACACCTGACATCAGCCATATGGAACAAATTACTTTAATGGTGCGTTTTGTAACAACAACAGAACCTAGTGAAATGTTCCTGCAATGGTGATTGTCAGAGAGCATTTTCTAGAATTTATTGACATTGATAATACTACAGGAGCTGGTATGACAAATATGCTTCTTAAAAAAAAGCTGGAAGATACGGGAATTGCGATAGCTGACATGAGAGGTCAGGGCTACGATAATGGTGCCAACATGAGAGGAAAGAACAGAGGAGTGCAGACACGGATCCGAGAGTTTAACCCTCGAGCTTTTTTTTTGTCCCATGCAGTTCTCATTCATTGAACTTGGTGGTCAGTGATGCACATCAGCTTCTAGTGAGGCTGCTGAATTTTTTAATGTAATTCAAAGCATCTACGTATTTTTCTCTGCATCAGCTCATCGATGGCAAATTTTGAAGCAACATCTTGGAACATCCTCTCTGACACTGAAACCACTGAGTGCCACACGATGGGAAAGTTGAGTGGAGGCGATAAAGCCTATCAAACACCAGACTGGAAGACAGATGATGCCATAGTTGCCATTATGGAGGATAATGCTATGACAGGAACTGTTTGTGGGAGAAGAGTGGCAGAGGGAAATGGAATCACCAGAAATATGCATAACTTCAAATTTCTGTTTGGCTTAGTGTTGTGGCATGACATAATGTTTGAAATAAATGTTGTAAGCAAGAGACTCCAAAATGTTGACCTTAATGATGATGATAATGATAATCATGATGAGCGATCACTCGTTACTGAGTATGATCATCTTCCATGAGAGTTATGGGTCCTCAGGTGGCTAATAAGGCCAGTCCTTGAAACACAAGTTCTTTTACAACAAGGGCACATGTTTTCAGGCTCAACAGGAGGCTGTTGACCATGACTGGAGAACAGTCTCTCCTTCCTCCTGCCCCTCTTGTCCTCTGCGGCTTGTTGGCGAACAAGTTCAAAATGCAAGCAACCATCCTGTAGGACTTCACTTCATTTTAAGAGATCCTGGGCAAGTGTCTCCCAGGTATCAATGTCAATATTACATTTTTTGAGGTTATCCTTCAGCAAGTCCTTATAACTCTTCCATTGTTCACCCACATTATGGTACCCTTCTTTCAGCTGAGAGAACAGGACTGTTTTGAGAGACGATGGTCTGGCATCCAGACAACGTGACCAGTCTAGTGGAATTGCTGACAGATGATCATTGTCTCAATACTGGTGGTCTTTGCCTCTTCCAGAACACTAATATTGGTGCGCTTGTCTTGCCATTTGATCTTCAGAATCTTACAATGGCAGCGTTGATGGTGCCTTTCAAGAACTTTCAAGTGGTGTCTATAGGTGGTCCAAATTTCGGACCCATACAAAAGTGTTGGGAGAATAATGGTTCGATAAACAAGAAGCTTGGTGTCTGTTCAAATGTCGTGATCTTCAAAGACCCTGTGCTATAAATGAGAAAAACCTATACTGGCACAGCTCAGGGGATGTCGCCTGACCTTGATATATCTGGAGCAATGGAACAACTGGACAAAGCAAAGTCGTATCTACAGTCTTACCGGTCAGATGAGGGATTTCAAAATGTTCTGAAGAGTGCACAGAAGTTGGCAGAAGAACTTCACACTGAAGCTATTTTCCCACCCGTTCAAGAATACAAGAGTCACCAAAGAAGATGACATTTTGATTACGAGGCACAGGATAATCCCATAAGAGACCCCAAACAACAATTCAAAGTTGAATTCTTTAATCAGGTGCTAGATTGTACAATACAGTCCATTGAAGAACATTTCACGCAGCTCAAGGAACACAGCAGTATATTTGGGATGTTGTATGATATTCCAAAACTCCTCACTATACCTGAAGAAGACATACACCAACAATGCAGGGCACTAGAGACAGTGTTGATACATGATGACATGCACGATATTGATGCAAATGTAGGTAATGAACTGAAAGCCTTTTAAAGATACATCTCAGCAGGATCAACTCCAAAGACTGTTCTGGAATATATGTGCACAAATAAGATGACCACGTGCTTTCCAAATGCTTTTGTGGCTCAGCACATACTTCTAACATACTTCTAACTCCTGTAACAGTTGCCAGTGAAGAATGCAGCTTTTCCAAACTGAAATTAATAAAAACACATCTACGCTCCACAATGACACAGGAGAGGCTGGTTGGCCTTGCAACCATCTCAATAGAGCATGAGCTGGCCTGCTGTGGACCTTCAGCAGGAAGCAGTTCATATCTTTGCAAACAAGAAGGCACGGAAAGCACCACTTTGATTATTCAAACAGATAAAAATGCAGACAACTGATAACTATGCAGACAAGCCAAGTTAATTTGCTGTTCAGGCGTCTGAAAGTTAAGTGTTAGTTACAATTTTTGAACAAGGCATTTAAAGTTGTTAGTTCTCCTTTATTGGGGTAGGTAGCAGAGCAGTATCATGAGAGGAGTAGAACAGGAAGACGGCAGAATTGAGACCTTTCAAAGTTTTGGCCCAAGCGAGAGGGCATGAGGGCATCATTTGAGCTCCCCACCTCAGGTGCCAAAATGTTGTGGGCTGGCCCTGCATTCAGCACTACAGTGGCTGCCATTGCAAGAACGGAGTAAGGCAATAGCCAATTCATGCAGGATCCTGAGGAAGATAGCATCAGTCTAAGTTTTGATGGGCCCTATACACTGCCCCCAAGTCATGTCACAAACAGATTCATAGGTAAAGAGAACACAAGCTTCTGTCTTAACATTGACTAATATTTTAATAAAAAACTCACTTATTTTAATTGGGGGATTTGCACTTCACTAATTTTAAGCATGAAAACCAAGTGTGAAGAAATCTGTAAATTAAGTATTTCAGCCTAAAAAGGAACCTCCCTTCCCCATGCCCTTCCCTCAGATTATCAATCAAAAGCAGCTGAGGTTGATGTAAAACATTTTAGTCACCCACGTGTATCCTAGATGTGTCACCTATACATCCATTTGGCTGCAAAAGCAAAGGTGCAGGCTGCTACACAATGTGTTAGCGTGCTGTGCTACAAACGCCACAAGACCTAGGGCCTGAGCCAAAGCCCACCAGCTCCCACTGCCCTCAATAGATTTCGAATCAAGCCATTGGTGCGTACAGCTCTGAGTACACTCATTGACTTCATTATACCCACAGCAGTAAGTGGATACAAGATTGTCAATCCAGTGCCTGCTGGGATCAATGGGAATCCTGTTCAATGGCTGTCACGGTTGCCAGGCAGGGGAGTCTCGAGCCTCAATCCTGTGAGGAATTCAGTGTGGGCTGAGCTCCTGATGGATCCAGGCCTGGCTTTTGTCCCTGCTTAGAGATGAACTGATACAAATATCAGTACAGAGGCAGGCGATGTTCCTAGTGGTTCGTGTCCTGAGCCACTTTCCAAATGCAGTACTTGTTTCAATCCAAACAAATGTCAGCCAAACTCAAAATCCTCTTTCTACAAGTGTCTTCCTGCAATACTCAGCCAAATGCCTATCCTTCCCATTTCTCTCTCGGTCAGGAAAGGGGTTGATGTTATTTAGCGGTGTTTCAACCTTCAGCCCAAACCTTTGCTTTTTATAACCTTTAGCCAAATATTTGTCTCATGTAAGACTATAAGCCTACCAACAGAAAAACCAGCTTTTCCTCTAGCTCAATAGATAGTGTCTCTCATCACAGCTGAAAACCCCCTCTCCTTTTTCATTCTATGCTGGATTGGATTTCCTAAAAGTAAATTCTTCCTTTGATGCTTAGTGACTTGGTTAATTTCTTCTGCTCTGCACCATTCACTTCAAATGCTGCAATTTTTATTTATTCTTTCCAGAAAGTACTTAAATATTAACAGATGTTATTTAATTTAACCTCTACAAATTATTAAGTAGAGTTGGTCAAATATTTTACAAATGGAATGTTTCTCTATGGAAAAATGCCATTTCATCAAAATCAAAACTTGCTGCAGGAATATGTTGATTTTGACAAAATTTGGTTTAAAAAAATCAAAACTGTTTTAAAAGTGTCAACGTTTTCAGAACGGAACATTTCAAACTTTCATTTCAAAACTATTTTTCATTTCAAAATGTATTAAAAAATAATTTGGAAAAAAGTTGAAATAAAAATAAAGCAGTTTGATTGAACCAAAATAATTTTTTTTCTAAATATTTCATGTTCTGGGAAATTTCAGGTTTTTCATTCTGGTTGGAAATAATTTTTTTTCAAAATTTCAGAATTCCTCATGGAATGGAAATTCCAGTCCCTCACCAATTCTGTTTATAAGCTTTTGTGTAGATAAGGCTGTGATATAGACAGATGGTATCAATTTTGCATAGCTGGTAATAATCTTCTATAGATAGTCTTGCATAAATGGTAAGAGAGACCCCATATTTGGACACCGTAATAGGGAAATATTTTAATTTCTGTAGCTAGGATTCTGCTAGCCTCACACAGTCTTGTTTTCTCATAGTAGCTGAAGACTATATTGTCCAATGCTATTGCACTAATATTACAATATTAACACAACAGCTAGAGGTGAACATGAAATGAGAAAACCACCATTTATTCCCCACTCAACAATGCTGCTCATCACCTCCTCTGTTTCTTACACAGTATGTTTTAATAAAAGCAGCAAAGAATCCTGTGGCACCTTATAGACTAACAGACTTATTGGAGAATGAGTTTTCATGGGTGAATGCCCACTTCGTCGTTGCATCCAACGAAGTGGGTATTCACCCACGAAAGCTCATGCTCCAATATGTCTATTAGTCTATAAGGTGCCACAGGACTCTTTGACGCTTTTACAGATCCAGACTAACATGGCTACCCCTCTAAAATATGTTTTAATAGTGTTTTTAACTGTGTTGATATTACACTGCCACAAGGAGTATGTCCCTGTGAAAGGATTAGCTAAGAAAGGAAAAAATTCTATTCTTACAGTAGTGCTAGAGATCCAGATGGAAATCAAGGCCCAGTGTGTTAGGTGCTGTACATACAGATAAAAAAAGAGCATCCCTTCCTCCAAAGTGCTTGTGATCTAAATAGACAAACGGACAAAGGAAGTGTTGGTGTCCTCATTTTCCAGCTCGATAATTGAGGCATCAAGAGATGACCCAGATTTTTAATAGAGATCAGCTCCCATTTAAGCTCCAGAGTAAGTGGCCAGATTTTCAAAACAGTTCAGCAGATTGGGTATTGACTGGGCTCTTATGAAAATCTAGCCATAAGCGTCAAACTGGGAGCTGCAAAGGGCTAAGAACTTCTGAAGAATCTGGCCTTTATTCAGGTGCCTCTAAGAGCCAAGCTCTTTTGAAAAATCTAGCCACAATTATGGGTGGTGGGCACTTGAAAATCTCTCCCTAAATGATTTGCTTAAGGTCAGATGGGAAGCCAGCAGCACAGCTCAGAACCATACCCAGGTTTTGTTGATATTAATAGGCAGCAGGTTTAAAACAAGCAAAAGGAAGTATTTCGTCACACAACCCACAGTCAACATGTGGAACTCTTTGCCAGAGGATGTGATGAAGGCCAAGACTATAATAGGGGTTCAAAAAAGAACTAGATAATTTCATGGAGGATAGGTTCATCAATGGCTATTAGCCGGGATGGGCAGGGATGGTGTCCCTAGCCTCTGTTTGCCAGAAACTGGGAATGGGCAAAATGGGATGGATCACTTGATGATTACCTGTTCTGTTCATTCCCTCTGGGGCACCTGGCATTGACCACTGTTGGAAGACAGGATACTGGGCTAGACCAACCTTTGGTCTGACCCAGTATGGCCATTCTTATGTTCATATTCATCCAGTGCATTAAGCGAAAGGCCATCCTCCTCTCTAGAAGTTTCCTTTCCTATCAGCAGAATAGAAAGACCAGACCAGAAAGATTCAATTTGTCAAAGGGACCTTAGCTAGTTAAACAGAAATCACCTCAGTCAGCCTATGAGGTTCATATTACCTTATTACCTTATACTGCAACAGACATAATGCATTGTTTTCTCACAAATTAATTTCATAACAACTGCTAAGCAATATAGTTCGGCTGGATTATAGAGGGCCAGAAGACTTTGAAAGGCTATTCCATTTTTTGTTGTTTTTAAAAGTAATATGTTCCTGTACAAAGTTAGCACCAGAGCAGTAATAGTACAAGGTCAGTGATAAACTTATTAAAAGAATATTACACTTGGTAATGATCTGAACTTTAAAAAAATCCATTTTCCATTTCAGAAATGAGAGAGCTCAATTTCTGCCCACATTTCATTTGTTTCAAGGCAGAGATTGGAAATGGTATCAATTTTCTGCCAGCATATTAAAACACGTTTTTATTAACAAGTAATTTTACGAAGTCCGGGGAACCAGCAGCAAATGCTTCCAGAAAGCTGAAAATATATTTTGGATTCCTCTGAGTAAAGATGATAAAATGGCTCCAAAATGATTTTTCGTGCTTTTCCCTTTTAATACCACCGCACAAGATAGAAGAACTGCTACAAAAGTCCGCAACTGAAAGTTATCTCAGATCTCTTTTCAGCTCAAACAGTATATGAGGTGAGGATTATACGGGTGAAAAGAGACTCCAAGGATCCTTTTCTTCAGCTAAAATGATCGAACAAAAGATAGCAGATCTCTTTGCTAGCTTAACAAACCCAAATGAAATTCAGACATGAGTCCCCACACAGGGATGGTCAACACCATTTTTATGCTGGTATAGGTTGTTTAGGGATGTGAGTTTTTTTTTAACCAGTGCAATTAAACCAGACAGCTCCTTGTGTGGGCTCAGTTATACTAGTATAAAGATGACAGAGGGCTGGAGAAAATGCTTTGCAGGGAAATAGTTAAACAGCCCAATCTTTTCAGCTCATCAGAAAAGAACACTGACTGGTGACTTGTTTACACTGTACAAAGTACCATTACAGGAAGAAAATACCAGCTATTAAAGAGCTCTAATCTAGCAGACAAAGTCATAACAAGAACCGATGGCAGGAAGCTAAAGCCAAACAAACTGAAATTAGAAATAAAACACAAATTTTTAATAGTGAGGGTGATTAGCAATTGAAACAAACTATCAAGGGAAGTGGTGGATTTCTCCATTGCCTGATGTCTTCAAATCAAGACTGGATGCCTTTCTTGGAGATGTGTTTTCGTCAAATACTCAGGTTGTTAACCTCAGTACAAGGGTAACTGGATGAAATGTAGTGGCCTGCGATATACAGGAGATCACATCTGATGATCTAATGATCCCTTCTGGACTTAAACTATGACTCTATATATCTTTTTCTCCTTCTCATACAGAAATAAGCGATATCAGGATAAGCATATTTATATGGTTCAACTGCACCCACATTAGGGGTTGTACCATTCTCACTGTATCCCTACGGTTAATGCAGTACAACATATGTGTTTAGTACAAGGCCACGGTTGCAGTCCCGGAGTATTCCTGAGTTCATGGATTATGGATACAAGCACTCGATACAAAACTCTCCATAGAAAGAGTTCAAGTTCAGAATTTTCAAAAAGCCACACACGCCCAACTGGTGTATGGGTGCTGTAACAGGGCCAGCACCTATTTGGGTGCTAAAGGAACGTTTAGAAGAGGTGAAAACAAAGCACGTGGGGGATGTGGGGCTAGAGTAAAGTAAAGGAGTTGGGTTCTCAAAGGACATTCAAGAGCTAAAAGCTGCCACATGCTAAGCTAGGTGTAGCTGATTTAGTCCTGTCATAAGCATGGTTAGGCCAGGAGATATACACTGATAACACCTGCCTTTTACTTTCTCTGTTAAGCACACATCTGGAAAACCCACTCCAGAATGATTTTTAAAAATAGGGGGGAGAAATTGTGCATATCTCTGTGGACTCAACCATCCAGCAGGAGGAGCAAGCTGTAGCTAAGAGGCATGGAAGCCAAGACAGGGCTGGAGAGCTGCACTGCACACACAGAGGGAGAGGCACTGAGGTTACTGCAGTTCACCCTCGAGACTTCACCCACACTGACTGGAGCACTATCTTAGGGCACTATATTATGAGGAAACCATTGGAAAGGCTGGTCCTGGCTCAGAGATGGAGGAGAGGCCCTTACCTTCCAAGCACGTTTGATGAGCCAAGGAGGATCTTCTCCGTGAAGCATAGGTCATCCAAAGGGCAGTTTCAACCTAGAAGACACCATGCACATGTGACAAGTAAGGAGTGTAAAGGGAGCAAGAGAAGGTAACACAAAGGAGCCATACCCTTTTGGTCCCCATCAAAGACACTAACTGCCCTGGTGCAGAGAATACCACTGGCATTGGGCAATCTGTTACTCCTATTACCTGGAGGATGTCCTCAGTGCCATGAGCCTCCTGATGGAAATATTCTCTTCAAAAGCCTTTCTAGCAATCAGGTTTGATTTGGTGACCTCTCTCTGCAAGGAAAAGGGCTAGGAACTTAGGTTGAAATCCTGGTCCCATTAAACTCAGCAGTAGAACTCCCACTGACTTCATCAGGGCCTCTGGGCAGGTCTAGCAAATCCCTGCAAAGTTCCCAGTTACAAAGTCAGTAACTTTTAAAGCGAGACATTAACCATCAAAATTCTGGTTTGTGCAGCAGATCTTCAGCTAGGAAAGTTTAATTTCTCTCCTACTTTCTGTCCTTTTGCCACAAAGTGAGGAGAGAAAAAGAAGATTTTTGAACCCTAGAGACCACTATATCTGATAACACCTTGTCCACTTCATGTAAAAAAAATAATCGAGTTTATAAAAGAAACTCAGTTGCAAACTTCACAATGAGACAAAGGCCATTGTTCCATCATGTGTGTTTCCTCTTCATAATAAACCTTTATGGCAGAATCCATGCAACAAGAACAGAAATTTGCTTCTGGTTTTGATCAACATCAATAGCTGTCTCTGAAAATAAATTTTAACCTTGACATTACTTAGTTCAATAATTTTCTCTCAGATCAATAATTCTCAGTGTTGCCCCCAAACCAGAGGTCAAAATCAGCTTAATCTTCACCTCTGTTGTTTGCCTGCTTTGACATCAGAGGTCAGCGAGTGCTGCTGTTATTCACCCCTGACATTTTGCTTTTAATTTGTCAATCTTCATTTGAAGTCTTAATCTTCACCTTCCAGGATCGATAACTAGTGTTGTTAGTCACTCATGTCATCAAACACCTTTGTAACGAACTGGGACTGTGATATGAAATAAATAGAAAATAAGTGCTATCTATACTTTATGCCATTTCTACCACCACTCTACAATGGCTTTGATCTCAACATGAAATAATGTCAAAAATCCATGGGACTATTAATAAAAACAGTCTTAGCAATTAACCTGTACACCGACTTCTGTTTTGGTCAACAACCAATGTCATTGTCCCCTGGGAACAAAATTGGTATTAATCTGATTACTATATACCTTTTGGGGTCAATAAATCCTGATGAACAGGAAATATTTATTTTAACACACATACATGGTACCACCAAGCCACCTTAATGTCCTCATCTGGCATGATGCCAGATGTACCTGACTCCCATTTGAATTCATATAGGTCCAAATTCAATAACACGTTTATGCACCTGTTTAACTTTAAGCATGTGATTACTTAAATCCACACATATTTAGCAATGAACTTTGGCTACAATTTTAGGATTTGGGCTCCTAATTCCCTTAGATACCTTTGTGCTTACGTTCTTTGACTTAAACATGAGTTGTGCCATATTTGCTATAGCAAAGAGTTTGAAACCAGCATGGGCTGTGCTGCAGGTTCTCATTTTAGCAACTTTAGTTCAGTCATAATGAATTTACAAACTAATCAAATGATCCAGAGTCCTATGGCACCCCAGAGATGCACAGTTGAGACACCAACTTTCTTTTCATCTCTTTCTCTGACTAATAAGGATAGCATTTTTTTTTCAGTGACATTACAGCTGCCTGCTGTAGAAATCACAGGAACATCACAGAGGTTTTATGATTTGAGGCTAAAAAAAAGCTGGAATTTTTTTTAAGAAACAAAGAACCTCCTTCATTAGTGATGGGGCAAATTTCAAAACATCCAGACTTCAGGGTGAGCTTGGATAAGCATCCAGAAACTTAGTTGCCTATTCCCCAAACTCCTGGAGCCTGCAAAATTGGTTGAAAACTTGCCAAAGAGGCTGTTGTGTAGGATTTTCAATCCCAGCCAGAAATATTAGACCCTTTCTGATTGCATTTTGACACTTTGGCTACTGGTCAATGCCTGGCTGTGTCAATTACAATTCTTGTTTGTACCATGGTAGCATTTAGAAACCACAATCACAAATTAGGGCCCATTGTGGTAAATACTATCCACCCATACCAAAAAGACAATTCCTTTCCTAAAGAGCTTACAGTCTAATAAGACCACAGACGAGTGGATGCAACAAAGAGATGAAGGGGGAGCACAAGGTAACAATGTGACAGTTATGATTAAGGCTAAGATTTTATCACAGATATTGTGAATAAAAGTCATAGACAGGTCACAAGCAATAAAGAAAAATTCATGGAAGCCCATGACCTGTCCCTGACTTTTACTAAAAATATCCATGATAAAATGGGAAGGGGCTGGGCAGATGCCAGATGGCTGGGAGCTCCAGGGCCCCTTGTGGTGGCAGGGAGCTGCTGGGATCCCCCTGCATGCCACTATGCGGGGTGCTGTGGGGGTCTCCCATACTGCCACTGGTTGTGGGGTGCTGTGGGGTACCCCCGCCCCTCTGTCCATGGTGACTGTGAGCTTGAGGGCACCATTGCCTTAGGCATCAGGAGTACCTCACAGCTCCCTGCTGCTGTGGGAGGCTACAGGACCCTGCAGCTCCCAGCCATCAGGACTGAAGTTATGGAGATCTTTGGAAGTTGGATTCCATGACTTCCATGACTAAACTGTAGCCTTAATTATGATTGGTGTAATAAGTAACAGTAACATTGGGGGACACAACTCAGACATGCTGAGGTTAGCCCTAAACAATTCAGAACCCCAGACAAAGGTTCCATTTGATTTTGTTTCTAAAACTGATTGACAGCTGCAGAGTTGGGGTAAAGTTCTCTTTAGACTTATTTATTTATTTAGATTTATAAAGTAATGGGAGGTGCTGAGCTGAACATTCTAGGTTCCTCCCTCAAATCCTTACAAACTGTTAATAAATAAAAAAAACAAAAACCACCACATAAGGCTACTAAATAGCCAGACAAGACAACCATCAATCAAGTGCCTCACTTTCCCTATATGTATCCCTTAACAACATTTGCTTCTTCAGTAGTATTCCTAGGGTCCTAACCCAGGTACTTCAGATCCCAGCTTAAATCCAAATCTCCTCAATGAACTGGGGAGTTCTTATTCAGGCTTCATCGAGTTCTTATCATCAGTCCTCTGCCGAAGAGTAGCCAACTTTGGGGCCCTAAAAGTTGGTTTCCTGTTGTAGGTGAAGTCAGTGACATAGCCATTACTGTAACATGTTTTATTTAAATTACACTCTCTACACCAGTCCTTAAACAGGGATGGTCACAAACAACATGCAGGGAAACCCCTTTCTCTGAATTCGCAGCCCAAACACCAGGGAACAGCTATGCCCCAAGAACTGACTCCAGTTAAAGAGATGAATGCTGAGAGCAAAGTCTCTTGCTGTTTGCCACTGCCCCCATAAAAAGTCCTGGATCACCAAACCAAATGACAGTACAGCATATCTCCAAAGCCTGTACTCTGTTTACATGCTAAGAAAAAGAACTTGTGAGAGGATGTGCAGCAGTGCCACCTGGGGACCCTGCCATAACATTATTGGCTCCAAACATCCAGCCAGCCATCACTCATTTTCTTAAAATGTCCCTTGTCGGAGAAAAAGTCAATGCCATAGGAAAGCCGAGGCTTGATTCTTATTAGCACTAAGTCCCCTTTAGCATTGCTATGACATTAAAGGTGGATGCGAATGATACACTGCCCAAGCAATGGAAAGGGGACAGTGAAAATGAGCATCAGCCTGCTCAGTTTTTCAAAGACGGAGGTCTTAACAGAATAGCCCCATCCCAATCTTTAAGTTTATATCCGTAGTTCAGCACCTAGCCTTCCAGGCTGCAACCTTCTCTGCAGCGGCCCACATTTGAGAACTGGGCCCTTCAGCAGAATGACTTTTAAACAGAATGTGTGTATCAGGCTCTTATATTGCCCAGATACTGACACACACATTCTATTTGCACAACACATGCTGACAGGCAAGTTTTGAGTGATACGAAGGCGGAAGATCAGGGGATAAAAGGGCGACATCAATTTAAGACAGACAGGTGGAGGTTTTCAGTCATTAAAAAGGACGTTTATTTTGTACAAAACAGGCCATTCAGTAAATTTGTTGTCATTTTCAGACAATAATGCTCTTGATGAAAGAGCATTCCTGATAATGAACAGCATCTGAAGCGAGGACAGAACAGTGGCAGGTACTTATTAAGCCTCATTTGGATGATAGCTGCAGCAAAGGCTGGCCCTGCTATTGGTTAACAAGCGGCTACCGGAAAAAAATTAAATGAGCTGAAAAATGCTAACAAAAAGTTTAAACATTTAGGTTCAAAGCGTGATTTTATTTTTGTTAGTGTAGACAAAGGAAATCTCAGGGCTACATCAGCAGCACAGGGGCAGAGGTTTGTGTGTATAAGTGCATGTGAAGCGCGATCAGCAGGGATGAGTGCAAAATGGATCCTACCTTGATGGGGCCATTCACCTATGTGCTCCACCTAAGTCCCACTCCAGGTCTGTTGGGAGAACTGAAGTTGTGCATAAGATTTGTGTTGACTCCCTGGGTACATCTATACTGCAAAAAACACCAAACACCTGCAGATGCGAGTCTTAGAGCCCAGGTCTGCAGACGGGCAGCTCACACCATGGTACTAAAAATAGCAGTGTAGATATATATATAGGCATGGGGAGGGGGTCTCAGAGCCTAAGTGGAAACATTTACACTGCTGTTTTTAGCACTGTGGCAGAAGTGCCTATCTGTAGACCCAGGTTCATTGCTGCAGGTGTTTGTTTGCAATGTAGACATACCCTCGGAGAGCAGGCAAACTTCACCCTAACGGGATCACGGGTGCAGTCACCAAGTCACAGCTGCCTAATAGCATTACTAACACCCCATAGGGAAACGTGATGAGGAATGCACTGAACTCTGTGTCTCCTCATAACCACTGTTTTTCCACTCCTGACATACCCCCACTCATCCCCTTTTTTATAATCCTGCATGCTTGCAAGTAAGAGACCAGGGGCTTTGAGAGTGGAGCTGAGCAAATAATTGATTTTTCAGTTCAGTGACAAAACAAAACAAAACAAAAAGGCAGAAAATAATTCAGTTTGTTTCCAGCTGAAAGAGATTCTTCTGGTTTCTCATCAGCACCAATGACAACGTTGCTTCAGGTCAGTTCAAAATTATGTTTTCAACATCTTTCATTTCAAAAATGTCCTTATGACATTTTCAAAAAAGGTTCATTCTGATTTTTTTCAAGATAAAATGTTTTGATGTTTATTTTTCCCCTATTTTTGGGGGGCTGAAACTATTCATCAAATTCCACCTGAATTCACACACCATTTCAGTGCCTCCCCAAAAATGTTTTTTCCTGGGAATTTATTACTCATCGAAAAGTTTTTCCTCCAGCTCTACTAGAGAAGCTTGCTTCATGCAGAGGTCTTCACCTAGTGCAGACCCTGTGTAAGGTATACAGCAGTGAAGAATCAGTCTCCCACATTCACTGGAAGGCAACAGGAGTTCTCAACCTTTTTCTTTCTAAGGCTCCCCTACATGCTATAAAAACTCCACGGCCCACCTGCGCCACAACTGTTGTTCTGCATATAAAAGCCAGGACGAACGGGGGTAGCAAGTAGAACAACTGCCCTGGGCCCCAAGCCACAGGGGGCCCCGTGAAGCTAAGTTGCTCAAGCTTCAGCTTCAGCCTTGGGTGGCAGGGCTCAGGGCTTCAGCCCCAGGGGGTAGGGTTTCAGCTTTCTGCCCTGGGTCCCAGCAAGTCTAATGCTGGCCCTGCTTGGCAGACCCCCTGAAACCTGCTCACGGCCACCCAGGGGGCCCTGGACTCCTGGTTGCAAACCGCTGGCCTAGCACACAACGCAAGGACTTCCTGGAGTACTGACGAATGTTAGTCGCATTGTTTAAAGCACCACTGCAAGGCATCCACTACTGTGGTGATAAGTGTGATATAAGAACCTATATAGACTAGAACAGAATGCCTTAAAGTCAAAGGGTAAAAAATTCACCCCATTCAAAGGCTAGCACGGACAGATAGGCATCACTCAAGTGCCACTGAAACCCTCAAAACAAGACTTCAATCATTCATGGACCTTGTACGGTCCATCTGCATGGAGATGAATTGTACCTTAATCTTAAATCCCACTAGTACTGTACTACATAAGAAAAGACCTACATGGCAATCACTCAAGACTTTGACAATATTTATATGTCACCATAGAGATGTCTCATTACTCTGTTGTAATACAGACAAGAGGAAGAACTCCTGTACTGTATGTTTATCATCAGAGAGTCTTCCCTTTGATGCTGCACCCATCAGTCTTTGTGTGGTCTCTTTCAATACTACCCAAGTCTTTTTAACCAAGCACACACTCAAGTCTCAAATCCACTGAGGGGTGATGGGAAAATCTGGTGAAGATGCTGTGCAGTTTTAGCAACTGAGCTGATGGCACAAAAGTTTAATAAAAAAGATGCTTCAGTGCTTAAGGGAAAAGTAAATCAATTAATGGCCTCTTGGATTTTATAGCTTCTCGTAATGTAAATGTTCTGTAGCAAAGCCAGTAAAACCTTGTGTTATTAACCATCCTGAGTATCCAAGCCTCATTTTTAAGACTGTGCCTTTTAGCTATTGGGACAAACCTATAAATACGCAATTTAAGCAAAAAACTCATAAAATGTACCAAGGAAAAAATTCACAGTAGAAAGAAGAAACATAAAGAGAGACATTAGATTCCCACCACTGATCACACCATCTGAGAAGATTGCCATCTGATTCCTCAAGGCTCAGAGATGGCTGTATTTTCCTTATTTTGTTTGTTCAGTTTTTTCCCTCCTTGTAGCAGAGATGAGGGAAATCATTCAAACAGGAATCACAGCACTAGTAATAACCAAAGAGCTATTTATTCTTATTTCATAATCAAGGAATGCACTATAGTCCTCTTTCCTGATCACAACTGCTGATGTAATGTACTCTGCCGATCTTGATCATTTAGGGGTAGATTATGACTGGGATTACATCCCTGCACAGGGAAGTAAGAACTCCCCCTACATCTCTCTGGAAAACAAACCTTTCATAATTACTGAGGCCCTGTACATGACATGGAAATAACATGGACACCTCTACACACTAAGGTATCAGTACTTCACAGCTGAGCCAACATCGGCATGGAGCATCACAATGTTGCCTCTGATCTGGTCCAGCAGCAAATTATTGTCCAAGCAAAGAGGAAGCAGAGAGGGAATTTTGCAACACAGAGGTGTCTATGGGGCACATAACTTCCCAGGACAGTCCTGCACTGGTAGAGTTAACACACCGCCACTTTCTGCAGGGCTGTGCCTAAAGGCACAATCTAGCCCTTAATTACCCTTAACTCAAAATATCTTGTTACCTGAGAAAATAACCTATCTACACTACAAACACTACGGCGGGACAGCTACACTGCTGTAATGCTGTAGCGGAGGCACTTGCTACAGGAACAGGAGGGGTTTTCCATTGCTGTGGTAAATGCCCCCCACCCCTTCAAGAGGTGGTAGCCGGGACTACCAAAGAATTCTTCTGTTGACCTAGCTGTGTCTACTCCAGGTCTTAGGTCAGGATAAAGTACATCTCCCAGGAGAATGAGATGTTTTGTTGTTGGTTGTTTTCCTCACCCTACAATCCCCTCTCCTTCCTCCTCCTCCCCCCATAAAGTTGTCCTGCTTGTTTTTTTGCCTTGGAAATATGAAGAATGTCAAGCCCAATTTATTCTTTCCTTGCAGGTTATCTTTCACACCTCTGACTACCACAGGTAACTCCCACACTAGAAAATGGGAGCCCGTGTTAGATGAATTCTAATTATTTCCCTATTGCTATCATAACATAGATGAAGATTGCGTTAAGCCTTTTAGTTTTCACACAGTTCTCCACCTGGTATCCTCCTAGTAGCACCTTGGGACTTCTGATTGGAATCATTTTCTGCTTTATTGCTTGCCATTGTTTTCCTATCAGTGTAGTAGAAGCAGAGTTATGGAAGCGTTGTAAGTTTCTATTCTGGTACATTCTGAAAAACTCATGCCATTTCCCATACCAGTGGTTTGAACCTCTTGTGTTTCTCTTACCCTTGGAAGGGAAACCTGAAAATGGTTATTTTTGTAGTCTTGGTTTTGTTGCCAAAATCTGTTGTCCACGATAGCAGCAAATAGAGATCATTAGTTCTTGAATCAGACTTTGGTTTAACTCCAGCTTGTAAACTCAGATGTTTGGTTGAACAGAATCCTTAGTGGATAGTAAACAGAAATATCCACGAGTCTGCTTTGAGCCACAGGTAGAAATCAAACCAGAATCCAAAACTGAAATACAGAAGAGAAGCCACCGTGATGAATCCAGTTAGTCTTTAAAGCCAGGAGATATACCTGCATTCAAATATTGACTAAGTCAAAAAGAGTTCAGTAGAGTTCCAGTCTAGTTTTTATACCATACCCATTAACATAGTAAAAGAACATCTTCCAAGGCTGCATTAAATAATATGACTGAGATCTGCTAGGTTTGTGTTTGTTTGTTTGTATTTTTACTTCCTGTGGAATCTCACTTTTGTGGCATCTCTGCGTTTGTTTTTCTCTCTTCCCCTCAAGAACTCTTAAAAATGAAATGTTAACGAACGCATTTCAATAATGTCAACTCTGACTTTTTAAAAATGACACACACACCACCCCAAACAAATTAACAGGTTGTGCCTCCCTCGCTTCTGCTGAATGTTACCTTACTTCAGGAACAGCCTTACAGAAGTCAATGGGAATAAGGAAATAAGCATCTGGTCCTTGGGGAATAAACTCCACAAAATCACGAATAGTCGAAGCCTTATAAAAAATGTCATTCACCTTAAAAAGGCTACTCCACCATAGCAGCTCCTAAAGGTCACGTGCTATTAGAAAACATAACCTTTTATTATGGGTTTCTCTTCAGTACCACTGAAATATACAAGTACACTTTCTATTTCATTCAAAATGCATAGGCTATCGAATAGGGGATTGAAAACAAAGGACTATAATATGGATACTACAATGCGCTGATAGGTGAACCTCAAGGGATTTGTTTAATATAAACCCAGAAAAATGTGGTAGCTTACCCAACCACATCCTAGCCTCTTGAATACCCTTTATTTCCCCCCACCACCACCACCATCAGGTCTACCTCACAACCGTCTCCTTTCCCCAACTCCATCTATTCCACTGAGCCCCACAATTCTCTCCAATTACCCTTCCTCTTCCTCCTCTTCTCCCACAACTACCATGCTGCGTGAAGCTCAGACTCTGTCTTTGGTGATACACATGTTCCTGACTTTCAGTTCTAGTGCTTCCTCTACTAGAATCGGGACAAGCTGCTCTGGTTGCCTCAACCAGATGTGCCCCAGAGTGCACTTCTTTCCTGCTGACCCTAAGCAATGATTTAAGAACACCTGGCCCTGTGGACTGTTAGAACTGTGAAGCCCTGACCCTTCCTACAGATGCATTTTAGCAAAGGGGCCTTTTTTTGAAGAACACTGAAGAGATACTTATGCAAACTTTATTAAACTAGTGAATTCTTGGGGCCAAGTGGTTTGAGATTTCAGCAGAACTTCAGGCATATTTTGTTCCCTCCACTCCAAGGCCTGTTGCCCATCTGTAATTCAGTAATACACTGATTGTCTTCCGGCAACTGCACAGCCGGGGTCCCCAAGAATTGAAGTGAATACTCATCATGTTTCAGTGCATGGCTCTTTTTAGCAGCTGACAAACTTAGCCACTGGTTTGTATAACAGGCCAGGAAGCGCCTACTGTTAAAAGGTGTATTTCATCAGATTTAGTAATTAGCATGCATTACCTGCAGCACCAGCACTTGTTTGTTTTTTCTCTTCAGCAAATAGATATAAAAACTGTTAAAAGGGCAAACTTGTCTGATAGAAAAGCTAATAGACACCCAAACACCAGCTTTTAGCAATTAGGAAGATATTACTGGCATCAACAAGATTATCGTCATTTCATCCTCTGCAGCGGCTAACGGTTATTACAATGCTCTCCAGGAAAGACAGCTAATCACCGGCGTTCGAGTCCGGCAGGCTCTGAAATAAGTTACAAGTTGTCCACTGGTATATTCAGATGGTTTCTCTTTTGGTTCTAAACTCCCTGTTTATCTCACAGTGGCCCATCATCATTATGGGTATTCTCAGTATTGCCTCTACGCCCCCGGTTAAGGTTGGAGCCTGCCTAGATTCATGCAACTGTGAGCACGTGGGCACTGAGGCCTGATCTACACTGGAGGGAAAGGAGGGGGTGGGGAATTGATCTAAGTTATACAACTTCAGCTACATTATTCACGTAGCTGAAGTCAATGTACTCAGATCTACTTATCGTGGTGTCTTCAGTGTGAGTAAGTCGATGGCTGATGCTCTCCCGTCGACTCTGCCTGCGCCTCTTGCCCTGGTGGAATACCTGAGTTGATGGGAGAGCGCTCAGTGGTCAATTTATCGCGTTTAGTCTAGACGTGATAAATCGACCCCCACTGGATCGATTGCTGCCTGTCAATTCAGCAGGTAATGTAGACAAGCCCTAAAAGAAGCATGGCCTGCTTATCTTTGGAAGAAGAGCACGTGTCCCGCCCTGGTTTCCATCAGCTACACTTCCTCATGCAAACTGTTACTGCTCAGTGTCTCCCTTCCCACAATGCCTCACTCCTAAGGCTAGCTGTTACCCTTAGCTTTCCTTTTATTATCTGCTTTGTTTGTTGGGGTGGGGAGCCCCAGGTTCATCCTCATTCCATCTCACCCAAGGCACAGAGCAAACCATGCGGCAGAGGCTCACCTCTAAGAGTTTGTCTACATTACAGTGTAAGCCCAAGGTTTGAACTCAAGCCTCCTTCCATCTACACACAAATCACACTGACCGAGGGTCCCAGGACCCGACAGGAGTGGAGGGTCCGAGCTTGAGTCAAACCAGGACCCAGGGTTCAAGGCCTATTGCTTTGCAGTGCAGATGTAGCCCCACTGGACTTGTGCTCTGGGAATCCACCAAAAATATCCCACAATCCCACAGGCCTACTTCCTTTGTCCTCTGGACAGTCAAGTTTGGGGACAATCAAGTTCTCCCGTATTGTATCACAAACAAAAGGGCTAGTGCAGTCACATTTTGGGGGGCACTAAGAAGTCTGAAATATGGGTGGTTGGACTCAGGCGCACCTAATGCAATGTAGACGCTGGAGCCCCAGGTTAGGACCTAGGGTACAACAATTCCTAACCTGGAGTTACAAACGAGTGTACATGCTCAAGCCTTAGGTTAACTTAGAGATGAGGTACTCATAATAATGACAAGCTAATCAGCCAAATATCAATTTCTGTACAGATCTACAGGCCCCTGTGTTATCAGAACATGGCCAGTGGGCCAGTTTGCCTCTCTTCTCCTTGATACAGGGTTGTCATCCATTTTATTAGACCCTAGTGAATTATCTTGCAGCCAATGTCATAACTGAATTTAGACAAACTGGACTAGACTCTTCTATGGTTTAGTGAGCATTTATGTTGCTCAAGCACCAAAAGACCTCAAGAGGTGTTTTAAATGCTGCAAAAGTTGATTGTCAGTGGCATTTTCCCAAGTAAATAGTTTAAATGGAGCTGCATAGAGATTTGGATGGTCTTAAACTTTCTTCCTGTGACTAAGACACAGGTTTAAATTTACCTGGAAGACAGAAGCTGTGAAGCTCCCCAAAGACACATCAAAAAAGTGCTAAGACTTTCTGCTCCAAGAAAATAAAACCACCACAAAACCAGAGTATTATGACTGGAGTGACTCATTTAAAAAGGAAATGCTTGCTACCTGACATATACATTTATTTTTGTGATTATTTGGTATAATCTGTTACCAAGATTAAGATGGGTGAGGACGAGTCAGTCATATCGTATGGTGGACCAGTCAACTAGGTCTGGGGAAAGCTGTCCACTGGTTAGGGCATTAGCCTAGGGCTTGTGAAACCTGGGTTCAAGTCCTTTCTCTGCCACAGATTCTCTGTGTAACCTGGGGCAAACCACTTACCTTCTCCATGCCTCACCTGCAACCTCAGGATAATAGCATTACCCTACCCCACAGAGGTGTCATGAGGATAGGATCTCTCTTCTATTGAGAAGATTGTAAACTAGAAGTATTGGGCCAAACTCTGTTGGTGTAAGTTTGATGCAGCTCCAATTTACACCCAAGCAGAATGTGACCCCATTAGAGTTGTTAAGTTTGGTTGGACGTATTCCTAGAGGTTTCATCACATGACAATTTTTTTTTTAGATTAATCTTTGATTCCTGGAGACTCCAGGACAGTCCTGGAGGGTTGGCAGCCCCAGACCCCATTCAGTGAGCCACCATCTGATGCTTTTCGCAAACTGTACATCTATCAGTAAACGGACTGGAACTTGCTTGGGGTGGGGGTGGGACTCTGTTCCCTAGGAAGATCTGGTTGTCACCTGTAGGACCTACTATGTCTCTCTGTTATCCACAGTAGTATGAAGACTATTAAATGGACCCACTCAATGGGTGGGATTGACCCCCAGTGCAGTGAGTCAGTCCTAAGCTAACATCACCTCAACCTTCACCACAGAGCTTTTGTGGGACAGAAGAGATGCACAGGTCTTGTGCTGGGCTTCTGCACAAGGGGTCAGTTTTACCCTACATAAGGGCAGCTTGTGCCTTGGGCTACGTATAAATCTCAGCCCCAATTCAGGAAAGCATTTAAGCATGTGCTGAAATCTATCCCCAATACGCAAAACTCTGAGTGCACGCTCAGCTTTAAGCATGTGCTTAAGCCCCATTAATTTGAAGGAGAGTTTAAAGCTAAACGTGTGCCTAGATGCTTTCCTGAATCAGAGACCTCTGAGTGAAAATGGATCACATGCTTCCCCCCGCCGCCCTCTTTTTAATGGGAGTGATGGATGACACAGACCTGGGCACTGGGAATCACGTCCATGTACATTTCACATCTCCCTTCAGGAACTGAGTCCTTCTCCCTCCACATCAAACATTCATGGTGTTTATAACAAACGTTGCCTGCTTTGTACTGCTGAAACAACAGCCAAACTCCCTCAGGGAAGTAACAGAGATGTGGGTCACAGGTTTTTATACAACAAGTTGCAATTTATTTAACTTTTCTGAATTCCAACATTAGGGCTTTTATCAAGGAAGCCCATTTACTTTTTAAAAAATCCGTAATCAATAATTCCTAATTAAAATCATAGGTCAGATAACTAGTCGCCTTTAAGATTTTGGTTTTATGCCCAGGAGAGTTCTGGCTTACTGACGACGTAAGAGTATTTACTGACTAGATCAATACCCTGCCTGATAACATTTTTTTCCCCCTGAGGTTACAGGTACTTGGCTGGAAAGAATCAGAAGAGTTTGAAATGATGGATTTTTCTGAAAGTTGCTGAAATATCTGAAGAAACTCCTGCCTGGGGTACTTGGGGCACATAGAAGTGTGACAGGTTCGGTCACAGAGACCCCCTTGGGACTATTACCTGATGTGCTGAAACTACCTCTGAGCCCGTTTTTCCTGCCAGCTTGGGACTCCAGAACCCTGCCTTTTTGAGCCAGACATGCTACTCTGCTGCAACACAGACCCAAGATCTGAAGCATGCCCCCAAAGCTGCAGACTTTAACTAAAACTGGTTTCCTATCTCCAGAACCCAGACTCCCAGCCCCCAATGGGATTCAAACCCCAAATAAATTCATTTTACTCTGTATAAAGCTTCTATAGGGTAAACTCATAAATTGGCTGCCCTCTATTACACTGATAGAGAGATATGCACAGCTGTTTGCTCCTCCCAGGTATTAATCACTTACTCTGGGTTAATTAATAAACAAAAGTGATTTTATTAAGTATAAAAAGTAGGATTTAAGTGGTTTCAAGTAATAACAGAAAGAACAAGTAATTTACCAAGCAAAATAAAACAAAACACACAAGTCTAAGCCTAATACATTAAGAAACTGAATACAGATAAAATCTCACTGTCACAAATGTTCCAATACGCTTCTTTCACAGACTGTACTCCTTCCTAATCTGGGCCAAATCCTTTTCCTGGTACAGTTCTTGTTGGTTCCAGCTCAGGTGGTAACTAGGGGATTTCTCATGACTGGCACGCCCCTTTGTTCTGTTTCACCCCCTTTTATATCTTTGGCACAAGGCGGGTGGGCAAAATACAGCCCAAGGGGATCCGGCCCATTTAACATTTCTGTCCAGCCCACCAGGCTCTTTGGCTTCCCCATCACGATCTCCGGGCTGCTAAAAGTCCCATGGCATAGCGGGGTGCTCAGGCAGGCTGTCTGCCTGCCATGGCCCCACGCTGCTCCTGGAAGTGGATGGCTGCTGCTGGTATGTCTTTGCACGCCTCCTCCATTAATATAGTAGAAATGTACAGCCCGTGATGATGTACCAAAATCCATGGAGTGGCCCCCCTTCAGAAATTATTGCCCACCCCTGGTGTACGCTATGCAGTTGGTCTCTGCTGTCTATGTGGCTGTCCAGGAGCATAAGGGGAGTAAATCAGTCAACCCACTATCCCCTTTCTCAGCCTCTCCACACCCTGGGACTGAATAAGTAGTGTGTACTGCTACTTCCCCATCTCCTAAAGCAACTAGACAGTGTGTCAAATGGCAGTGGGTGTAGCCTTGGCTTCCTACGTGCCCGTGTGGGCCAGTCAGTGCATCTGAGCCAGCAGAGGGGAAATAGGAAACTGTTACTGGTAAGGGGAGGTAGCAAATTACTACAACTCTGGAGCAAGAAGGGGAAGCAAGGAAGGAATTGCAGCTCTCAGGCCACACCATAGGTAGCAGAATGGCTAGTGAAAACCAGAGAAACCAGGAATTACTAGAAATCTTCAGAGGAATGTTTATTCTCCAGAAATATTCTGTCCTACTTCTAGAACAAGGAAGTTCAGAGGACTGAAAAAGTATCCAAATTTCTGCATGCTTCTCTGAACCAAACCTACAAAAAACTGGCTCTCACCCAGCAAAGAACTTAACTTAAACCTAACTTACGTCTGCTTAACTTAAACATGGGAGTAGTTCCATTCACTTCCATATGACTCCATATTTATGTACTTAATAAGCACCTGCATCAATTCTTTGCTGGATCAGGTTCTCCAGTAACTGATTCCAGCCTGCTTTGTAACAGAAAGTCAGCTGCCCTTACTGGGCGACCTCCTTCCACTGTCCTTACAATGCATAGGGTCAGTGAAATCCCCATTCTGGGGAGTGACTGCTGGGCAATAAATCTCCATTTGCTAAAGATTTCTACACATCACTGCACTCCTTCATTTTAGGATCAAGTTCAATAATGAATACATCTGATTTCTGCACCACATCTTTTTCCCAGAGTATCTGCCTGACTCCTTGCTCAGAAGCCAGGCATACATATTTATTACTGGGATGGAACAGTAATTAGGGAATTTTTCATCTGAATTGAGCTTTCATGCTGCTGTCTGAAGTTGTGCACAAATATACTGTAGCATGAAACACAACATGTCTGCTTAAAAAAAGTCTTTTTCTTCAAAATGAATTTAGAATCTATAAACTGATCATAATGATCATTTTTATCATTCTAGTTCTTCAGTCCTTTTCCCATAGGTCGACTCTCAAGTCATTGATGCTGCATCCCAGAAAGAACATTTCAGTTCATTCCCATATGGCATCTCAGCTGCATATTTGTAGCCACTTGTACATAAATTACAGGGGGAAAAAGCTTACAGAAGTGTAAAATATTTTAAGTAAAACTTAAAACCTTTGACCTTTAAGCTTGCTCATGACAAACACCCCAGCTACATTAAAAACTGGAGCACATCCGCAGAGAACAGGCTTCTAGGCTTCATAATAATTTAAAGAGACAAAGATGCCACAAATGAAATGAACACTCTTCTGAATCTCATTAGATCTCAGCATTCACCCTAGCAGTTAATTTAAATCATAATAACCACCATCCTTTTATAGCATCTTTAATGAAACCGCCAGGGTCAATACATGGATTTTATAAATAAAACTGCCTACAGAGATTTCTCATACAATGTGTGTTTTCAAATTGATCCTAAAGGTCTTAAGCAAAAGAGCCTGCATGTCTACTAAGAGTAAGATTTCCAAAAGAGCCCAGCTCCCATTTCACCACCTAAATGATGTGGCCAGATTTTCAAAGTTGCTCATAACCCAGAAGCCTCATTTGTTCTCACAGAAACACTACTGGATGTCTGAGTTCATGTGACAATCTGACCGCGTTTCAGTTAAGTGCCCAACCAGGAACTGAGCTTTCTTGGGAATCTGGCCCCAGTTGTGGATGTTGAGCACTTTTGAAAAAAAATAATCTGGCCCTAAAAGCAAACATTTGGTCACTGAAAGAGGTGATGGGGGCATTTGGAACAACCAACATCCTGCCAGAATGAGATCACTAAGGAGACATGTGAGGGAATTAATGATTAGTGTCATGCCATAGCCTTCAGAATAACAGGACTTTTTCACTTGTATAGCACCCAAACAGGTTTGTTTAATTAACAGCAGAAATTGACCATATATGCTCTGAATTTGAGGGTGGTTTGGAGAACAATAATTTCTCTTTCACAAACTTCAGTAAAAAGAAACAAAATTTCTTTGCAACTTTGCAGGGCACGACTCAAATTGTACTTCCCCTCTCTTGACAAGATTGCATTAAAGTCACACTGTGCACACACATCCACACAGACCGCATTTACAACTCCTTTGTGTATAGGTGTGGGAGCCTTCCTGGTAGCCATGACATTTTGCCCAATTAACTAAAAACCAGAAAAACAAAATGGAGCTGGCATCTTAACAGAATGATGGCCTAGCATAAAAATGCTAAACTCCAGCCACCAGTTTCACAGAATGGCTATCTTATATGTATGGAAGGGAGTTGCTTTTTGCTGAAGCAATCTGATGGCAAGGCAAAGGAAAGCAAAGCAGTCTGCATGACTGGCAAAGAAAATCAAATCCTTGAGAGTCACAAGTCACCCAATGACTGGTTCCTTTTCTCATTACATTTCTCTTCTTTCCTCAAACAAGGAAAAATCAATCACAGAAGAACCCTTTACTGCGAGTTAAAGGCTGCTTGGCATCCTTGTCCCCCGGCTCAAATCCCAAAACTCAACTCCAAGTAGTCCCATTAAATGCAATGCGACTGCTCATGTATGTCATACCTCACTACTGTGAGTAAGGGACGGCACAATCTAGCCTAAGTGACTAAATAATGTCATATAGCACCACAAATGTATTCAGCTCATTGCCAAAAGCAAAAGCTAATGCCCGAAGAGCTTATTCAGGGGACAAGCAAGGACATTCGGTCCACAGTCTAAGTGCTTTGGGAGTCTGGATGAAAGGCACTAAAAATATTTATAAAGATACTGGTTCCAATTCCTGTCATTCTGGCCCACAGTCTCTCTCCGGAAGAGAAGCTGGTAGCCTTCTCTCCGATATGCATTATCACCACTGAACCAGGCCTTTCCCCATGAGAGTATACAGAGGGGACACACACAGATATACACATACATACAAACACACACACATACACAGAGTTGTGCCCATCAAAGAAAGGGTATTCTCATGATGAGTTGGCATTTCTGGGTGCCGGAATGTCCCCAATAAACCCTGAGACACACATCAGGCAGAAGGGACACTCAGCTATGTCCTATCAATTACCCCAATAAGCACATTCGGCGCCTCTTAATATTTACTGAATATTCATGAAGTCAGTAAATGAATAATTGGGATACATTTAGAGTTTATAACTGTTATGGGATAGCAGGGGCACCTTAATAAGATGATAATGATTCATTTTGACACAACAGTAAGAAGGTGCAGAGGGAATTTAACAGTACAATTTGCTAATGCAAAAATAATTATTCCATTTTGCAACTTCAATATCAGGAAAGACATTGGAATGTTTAAAAGTGAATACACCTCATAGCACATTTTACTGTGTTAGCAATTTATGTAATACAAATATTCAGTATTTGATGGTTTCTCTTTCCAAAATTAAAGGAACAACTGGGAAGTAGAAGACAGGAAATTCACCCCAAAACTCAGTAATGGCTATATAAGTGTTCTTTCATGTTGCAAGTGTCAATTTTGATATGCTTAATAAATGAGATAGATCAGTCAATTGAAATGTAACAACAGAAAGACCTTTTCATCACATCATGGCCAGCATCTTGGAAACTAAATTAAGTGTTTAAAAGTCATATTATATATAATGACCTTGAAGGAAAGGTATATTCCTACTTAGCAGATGTCCTGTGTGCGTGTATTCTGTGTATAGTTGATACAAATATTTCAAAAACACAATCATTTCCAGCCAGCTGTAATTCAGAATCATGCCTGCTTACTTAAGTGCTCTAAGGTCCTAATCCAACTTCCATTGAGTGTCTTTCATTTTTGTGAATGGATTGGGCCCAAGAATGGTTTAGGGAGGTTCCAATAGTAGTTCTAGCTTGACGGGCACAGGCCAGCATTCAGAAACATGTAAAATGGGTGTAGCAGGGGCTAATCTGGCCTACGCTCCCCTACAGCCTCAAGAAAAGTGGGGTTCTATGCCCCTGAACCCCACACTTTGGGGCTGCGCCCTATATGCACCAGGAAGCAGAGGGACCACATGAATAATATTGCCTTAGTTCATCTTGCTTTATTAAGTTCTATTGTCAGAGAGCGGTGAACCTGGCTGATATAAGATACACATAGAGGAAGATGCTATACTTTCAGTTTACTTTGTGTGTGACAACTTCCAGGCCATCTCTATATCAGTCAGGCTGTTCACATTGTAAAGCTTTGATAGCGTTATTAAAGAGTAAGAAATTTCATCGTCCCTAAAGAAGTCAAGTTATATATATTTTCAATCTTTAAATCAAATGAAAAAGTTCCCCATTCAGCCCTCCCTGTGATGAGCCTCCAGTCAAGATTTTCTTGAAGTACATAAATTCTTAATTTGCTGTAGATAATGCTTACCAGATGATAGGACCACAAGCACACTGGAAATTAAAGAACAACAGATTTAGAACAGATGTCATTAAGCACTTCTTCATGCAGAGAATCATTAACAGGTTGACTTCAGGCAAGGTTGTTGAGGCAAAAGAATGCCAATTGAGGTCATCCAAAAAGCTATTAGATGGCATCCTTCTGGAGCAGGTCAATCGTAAGAATGTCTATAGAGATGGGTTAAGAGTCTCATTTTGACTCGGTCTTGAAATGCATTGTGTGGTGGTGTAATTAAACATCCTGACACACAATGGAAGCACACATTGCATTGTATCACATCCTCAGAGAAATATCACTTCTTTTCAGGAAGAGGTAGCTCACCATTCTTGGCTCCCCCCGGGTGGCAATCTTATCAAGCACATCCCTCTTAATCTGAAGCACAGTATGAATTGCCTGTGAGGTAGCTGCAGAGATGCAGAATGTGACTTGTGCATTGAATTACTCTAGTTAAAAATGATAAAGCCTAAAACACAGGGTCTTTTTGTTTCCTCCAACTTCCACCTTTCCTCGTCTTAATATTGGAAGATCCCATGTGCCAAACAACGTGCTCCATGGAGATCTCTCTCTAATACAGTGATGAATATGCATCAGCTAAACCCAAGTTTTCAGAAGTGGCCACTAATTGTTATGCTCTTAACTTATTTTTATAATTTTTGCTATCATTCAAAGACAAGATGTTGTGGTTTGTTTGTTTTTTAAATAAGCCTTAAACTAAACTAAAAAGGAAGACAATGATTGCAGAAAAGACAGTAATTAACATTTTGACAGTTGGAATATGTGAATATATACTTTTAAGCCCTTTGTTACGCTCTTGATGTTCCTGATACATATTTAATTTTTCAGAGGCTGATCTTTACTATGATGTTTTTTTCACCTCCCTCAGGAAAATTAGCTTAAAAAGTGAAAGAAATTCCCCAGAGAGAAGCAAATTTGTTACAAAATAGATCAGGTTTCTTAGCCCCACACAGCACCCCACTTTCACCGGTGGTCCCCACCCTTCTAATAAGTCACCCCTTTACCCCTCCAGCCTTTACAGTAGCACAACACAACACAAAACTTTCATTCTGAACTTTCACTTTTCCATGGGAAAAGGACACATCTTACAGTCTGCAAGTGCTCCGATGTCAGAGATACACATATTGACACCGCTGAGGTAGGAGTTAAGGTTGATTTCAGTCTAAAATGTAACGTGCAGCACCTGAATTCTTCAATACCAAAGCCATCTCCTCTTCTGACGTCACATAGTGAACTGATGTGAACGTATTAGTGCCCTGTGCAGGCATGTCAGACCCGATTAGAAGTAATTATTCTTCCTCCCAAGCTTGTAGAGTTGCCCCTTCAACATCTTCCATTTAAAACCTTTACACGAGCCTCCTATTAAATTTTGTATTGATTTTAAAGATCTTACTTACCCATCAGGCATGTAATGATTGTGGGTCCAACATACTTGACAGATCTGCTGTTTTTTTCAGTCATTCAGAGGTCAGAATCAGCTGGTTACTTAGTTGCTCTAAGTTTGACATTGGGAGCTACAGCATTCTATAATTATGCACTTGGATTGTAGAATTTACTTCCTGTTGCTGTTCAAAATGCCTATTGAAGTATCATTATTCTGCTGAAGTTTTAATGGTCCTTAAATATTATTTTGAATATGACTGATTGTGAAGTGCCTTCTGTATCCTGAGGGGAGGTATTTTGTTGTTGATAGCATGCCAGGAAGGTGTATAGAGCCTGCCGTTTCCAATTTCTGGTAGTGTTTCATATGTGATTGCTTAATAAACTGGGCTGAGATCTTCAAAGCTGCCGAAACAATCTGGAAACCCAATACCTGTTCATTTAAGTAGCAACTGAACAGCCAAATTCCCGAGGCACTTCTGACAATCCCTCTGAGTATGTATTCATGAGTTAGAATGGCAATTGTATAAACCAGTGTCTGTGCACCAAATGACAATAATGTTGTCCCCTTTTCTGTCCCATTCTGACATCAATTTTGTGCCTCCACTGAGTAGTAGCAGTTATCTGGGGCCTTGCAGGTTGGTGTCTCATTGAAGGAGGAATCAGTGACATAGAATCTGGGTTTATTCTAAGTGTAACCTGCTTTATTTATACACACATATACCAGTCCTGGAATGAGATGATCAAACAGCATATTGAGTATTCCTTTCTCCTAGGAATCTCAGTCCACCACCAATGCCCAGTTTCTACAGAGCAACTCTGCCTCCAGAATTGAGTAATCGGAGCACAAGGCAGAAAGCAAGCTCTCCTGCTGCTCACATCACTCCTTCTCTCCCAAAAGTCCTGTATACAGAAAACTTGCATAACCCAGAGCCAGCAACCACACAGAATGTCTCCCCAGGAGTCAATACTTGCTTGCATACTAAGAAAAAGGACTTGGATGACTATTTGTAAGTGCACTGCCTACTGACACTGCTATAACAATAAATATCTATTTTGAATAATAGTAAAGTTGAGCTATCTATAATGTCTGTCTAGAAGAACAGGAACAATTCATTCCGAAGGGGATAAAACTAGGCCTGATCCAATAACCCTAAAGTTTGGATGCTGCTCCAGATCTTGTCTAGGATGTCTCAGTCCTCTCGAGTCTACAAAACTAGATGCAGCTCTTATGAAAGCAGCCCTCCTTGTGGCATTTGCTGCATTTGAGGTCAGCCAGAAGTGGATTATATTACTATTTTATAATACGATATACATCACAGCAACTTCCCTGGGCTGCTTCTGCAATTGCACTGTCCCTCGCTGACTCTTCCTCAGGGCAAGATGTACAGTCTCAGCTTTGCCCATAATATGTATTATACTATGTTTTACAGCATTCAGGGGCAATTTTAGTTTAAATCATAACTCTTGTTTCTCGGAGGGGAGGAAAGGAAAAGCAGGTTGCACAGGTGGGCCCTCATGAGCATAACCTAAGCACCTCACCATCATTTAATGGATTTTGTCCTCGCAGCACCCCTGGCAGGTAGAGAAGTATTTCCCCTGTTTTTACAGAGCGGACACTGAGGCACAAGGCAGATTAAGTGACTTGCACCATGGCACATGGGGAGTCTGTGTCCAAGCCAGAGATTGAGCCCAGGTCTCCCAGCTGAGTGCTCTACCCCACCCACTAGACCATCCTGCCACTGAATTTAATCTCTCAAGGCAACCTTCAAAAGAAAATCTTTGTATTCTCTAAACTTCATTTATTGACCCAGTCATATACAGTGAAACTCTTGCATGAATTCCCAATAAAGCAATAAAACTTATTCAATGGCAAAGATTATGTTAACACAAAGATCAGGTAGCTTGGTGGTACATTGTCCCCTGGAAGAATGGTGAGTTGAGCAAAACTCAAACTTCTGAAAACCAGGAAATGCACAGATAAGGTTTCCCATGCAACCTTAACTCTGCCCTCTTTCAGTAATGCCCCAATACACCCCATTAACATACACACCTTTGCTCTGCCAACCCAAGTGTTGCTGAAATGTACAAGCTTTTCACCTCCTCTTACAGCCCATTAACTCTTACCCACAGGATTCCAGGTTATACTATAAAAGGAGAAAAAGAAAAAAAGACAAGAAGAAAGGCTGCTCATGCCACATTCCCTGGAAGTTGGCAGTAACCAGTGGAAGTTAATTGGATACACACCAGGTGCTGTCAGTGTTGGATGTACTGACACTAACTGGTGGAGGCCGTAGCTGGGCCTACTTGGTAAAGGTGTGTTTGTGATATGAAGGCACATGTGAATTACTTGGAGGTGTGTGACAGAGCTGTGATTGTGATATGAGGTTTCGCAGTGTTTTTGTGAGCAAAGGGAGGAGATACATCAGCGCCTTCAGGATGCAGCATGCATCACTTCTGCGCAGAACTGCGTAGGGTATGTCAGTAACAGTGCATGGGGCTTTTGTTAAAAAGTACATTGTCAGCAGTGAATAGGGTTGTCTCACTCACTCGCTCATTTTCACCAGGCTGGGGCAGAGGGTTGGGGTGCCGGGAGGTGAGGGCTTGGCTGGGGGTGTGGGCTCTGGTGTGGGGGCTGGGATGAGGTATTTGGGGTGCAGGAGGGGGCTCCGGGCTGGTACTGAGGGGTTTGGAGTGCAGGAGGGGGCTCTGAGCTGGGGCAGGGAGTTGGGATGTGGGGGGAGGGAGGGTCAGGGCTCTGGCTGGAGGTGCAGCCTCTGGGCTGGGGCTCAAGATGAGGGGTTTAGGGTTCAGGATGGTGCTCCAGGCTGGGATTAAGAGGTTCGGAGGGCAGGGGTTGGGGCATGGGAGGGGGTCAGGGGTTTAGGCTATAGACAGTGCTTACCTCAAAAAGCTCCCGGAAGCAGCGACGTGTCTCTCCCCACTCCACGGCTTCTATGCGGAGGTGCAGTCAGACCGCTCTGCGTGATGTCCCATCTGCAGGCACCACCTCGCAGCTCCCATTGGCGATGGTTCCCAACCAATTGGCGCTGCAGAGCCGGCGCAGCGTGCAAGCCCCCTGGCTGCCCCTATGTATAGGACCCGGAGGGGGAACATACTGCTGCTTCCAGGAGCCTTGTGGAGCCATGGAAGGCAGGTAGCCTTCATTAACCCCCGCTGTACCACCTACTGGACTTTTAACAGCCTGAGCAGTATGCTGACCGGAGCCACCAGGGTCCCTTTTTGACCGGCCATTCTGGTTGAAAACCAGACACCTGGAACCCTAGCAGGTGGAATATGAGAGGATTCTAATGCTTTAACGATGGTTAAGTGAAAATGTAGGTTGGCACGCCAATCAGTGAGTAAGTGAAAGGGAGCTGTAAACAGCTGTGAAGTGGTTCTTAAATTGTACCTGTGCTATTCTTCTTTAGAAGATGGCTAAGTGTGTGAGTGTACACCAGGGTCTGGAATCTCTTGAATCTGACAGTGCCAAGGCCAATGTGAGTATCTGCTATGCACATATTAAGGCATTGCTCAAAGTGTGTAGAGGGAAGGTGGTATGGGCATCCTCTCTTCCCCCACCCCTTTTTTATCCTTTAAGAGTGTTAACTGGAATCCTGTGGGTGAAGGTGAATGGGTTGTAAAAGGAGGAGAAGAAGGAGTTTGTACTGTGGGATTGGCAAAATAAAGGTACATGTGTTAAAGGCGCAGATTGGGGCATTTCTGAAAGAGAGCCGAGTTAAAGTTGCATAGGCAACCTTAACTGTGCATTTCCTGGGTTTCAAAAGCTTGAAGTTTGCTCAGCTCAGCATTCTGCCAGGGGGCGACATGACACCACTCATCCTGAACTGTGTATTGTCATGTAGATTTGTGCCACTGAATTTCCTAGTTTTTAAAAACAAAAAGAAAAAAAGGGAAGAGATATGTTATAGGTAGTAGCTAATAGTCATTTAGGAAGCTGTACATCTCATGTCCTTCAATTTGCATACCCAGCCAGCCAACCCTCTCCCCTCACATCATTGGCACCACTAGCCCTGCTTCGGTCTACCTCAACAGGCATGCCCCGATGTATTCACTGTGTTCCCCCCACAACATGGCCCTGACCCCACCATAGTCCGCAGGCCACCCCACCACAAGCAAAGAATGCATTTCCCTTAAGTCTTCACTCACTGGTATGCAATCATTTCTGGTGCTGTTACATCCTCTCCTCCTACAACCTGCCTCACACACAGTGTCAAGAGCAAAGAACAACTTTGTTGCAATGGAACGGTGTTCCTGGTCATTCTTCAGAATGGTTGGAAGGTAGGGGCAGTGGCTGGGCCAGCAAGAGAAGTCACGAACAGGATTTCTATTCCAAAATACTGATTTTTATGTTTGAGAGAAAGATCTTCTGAGCCCTGTCCAATGGTGTACCAAGGAACACTGCACCGTCTGCTTGTAGTTAGGGTTGTTAATTAGTCACAGTTAACTCACGCGATTAACTCAAATAAATTAATCATGATTAATTGCACTGTTAAACAATAGAATACCAACTGAAATTTGTTAAATATTTTTGGATGTTTTTCAACATTTTCAAATATATTGATTTTTATTACAAAACAGAATACAAAGTGTACAGTGCTCACTTTATATTCTTTTATTACATATATTTCCATTGTAAAAAGATAAAAAATAGTATTTTTCAATTCACCTCATATACGTTCTGTAGTGCAATCACTTTATTGTGAAAGTATAACTTACAAATGTAGATTTTTTTGTAACATAACTGCACTCAAAAATAAAACAACGTAAAACTTTAGAGCCTACAAGTCCACTCAGTCCTACTTGTTGTTCAGCCAATCACTAAGACAAACAATTTTGTTTACATTTATGGGAGATACTGCTGCCTGCTTCTTATTTACGTCACCTGAAAGTGAGAACAGGCATTTGCATGGCACTTTTGTAGCTGGTGTTGCAAAGTATTTACATGCCAGATATGCTAAACATTCATATGCCCCTTCATGCTTCAGCCACCTTGCCAGAGGACATGCTTCCATGCTGATGATGGTCATTAAAAAAATAGTGTGTTAATTAAATTTGTCACTGAATTCTTTTGGGGGAGAATTGTATGTATCCTGTTCTGTTTTACCCACATTCTGCCATATATTCCACGTTATAACAATCTTGGATGATCCAGCACATGTTGTTCATTTTAACACCACTTTCACAGCAGTTTTGACAAAATGCAAAGAAGGCACCAATATGAGATTTCTAAAAATAGCTACAGCATTCAACCCAAGGTTTAAGAATCCGAAGGGCCTTCCAAAATCTGATCAGGACAGGGTGTGGAGCATGCTTTCAGAAGTCTTAAAAGAGCAGCACTCTGATGAGGAAACTAGACCTGCTGGTGGCAGCTGACTTAGATGGTGAAAATGAACATAAGTCGGTCCGCACTGCTTTGGATTTTTATCGAGCAAAACCCATCAGCAGCATGGACGCATGTGCCCTGGAATGGTGGCTGAAGCACGAAGGGGCATATGACTCTTTAGTGCATCTGGCACGTAAATTTCTTGTGACGCCGACTACAACATCATGCGAACTCAGGTGACATTGTAAACAAGAAGCGGCCAACATTATCTCCTGCAAATTGTAACCATACTTGTTTGTCTGAGTGACTGGCTGAAGTACGACTGAATGGACTTGTAGGATCTAAAATTTTACATTGTTTTATTTTTGAATGAAGTTTTTTTTGTACATAATTCTACATTTGTAAGTTCAACTTTCATGATAAAGAGATTGCACTACAGTACTTGTATTAGATGAATTGAAAAATACTTTTTCTTTTGTTTTTTACTGTGAAAATATTTTTAATCAAAAATAAATATAAAGTGAGCACTGTACACTTTGTATTCTGTGTTGTAATTGAAATCAATATATTTGAAAATATAGAAAACATCCAAAAATATTTAAATAAATGGTATTCTATTATTAAGAGCGCGATTAATTATGCAATTAATTTTTTTTAATTACTTAAACAGCCCTACTTGTAATGTTTCTATACCACACATCTTGGGGTCACTCATACACCCTCCAATTTCCCCATTAATGTGCTCCCAACACTGAATAGTTTCCATATTGTGGCTTTAGCAATTATTCAGTCACAGTATAAGAATCATAGAATATGAGGGTTGGAAGAGACCTCAGGAGGTCATCTAGTCCAATCTCTGCTCAAAGCAGAACCAACACCAACTCTCCACTGTGAAAACTGACCACTTATTCCTACCCCTTGTTTCCTGTCTTTTAACCAGGCACAGATCCATGAGAGGATCTTCCCTCTTATCCCAGGACTGCTTACTTTGTATCTCTAATATCTCTCTCTCTGTGAAAAAAGCTTTGTAGCCAGTCCATATCTGATACAGAAGCCTGACCTGCTAGTAGCAGCCCAGTGATCTACCATGCACAAAGTCTATACAAAAAAACCCATCCTAGACCCTCCTTATGCACACCAAGTTTTAAAGGGATCTGACTAAGCATGTCGATTTTTGGCGGACTTAGAAAGGTCACCCTTTAAACAGAAGTCATGATGCAATCTTAACTATAGCGATGGCTTGTGCACACACCACTATAATTAAAAGAATAACTTTGCAGTGCAAAACTCATTCCACAGTGTAATAAAATATTAGCTCAGTAACAGAGATCTGCTAAATGAATGCATTTCTCTCCCTCTTTCAGAAACTACAGCACCAGCTTAGATGAAACCCTGTGCAAACAATACAATTTTTCTGCAACAAGGTTATCCATTTAACAAATCACCATTGTGGGTTCTACAAACATTTATTCTTGCTAGACTGAGTAACAGTTATTTCTATTGTAATTTCATAATGTGGCAGGAAGCTGCTACATTGCAAAACCCAGTAGATGGACTGAGATTGAATTCAATAAGAAAAGACGTACCTTAATAACTGACTTGATTGTCTAGAAAACTTGTCTTTGCAAACAATGTATTTTTATGTTAGGTGGGGAAAGTTTTTCCCCCTTTAGAAAACTCATTAACATCTGGAATTTTCTACCAAAATATGCATAAAGCCAGGCCAGAATTTTTAAAAGAAAAATAGCCTGTATATTCTAAAGTAATATATTTTCCCATCTCATTAAAAGGCAGAAATCTATCTTGGTTTTATATGCTCTTCCTCATTACAAGACTGTTTATATAACAACCTCTGCTAGATGTTGGCTCTGCTTGCACTTACAGCTATTGAAAAATCATATAAAATCCTTTCCTTACACTTTTAGGCTATGTATCTAATTTTTCATTATTTATGACAACAGCTCAACTCTTAACATCAGATGCCAAAGAAGGCAAAACATCTGTTTTATTTTTTTAAACAAAATAAAAAGCTTTGTTTTACCTCAGAATTTCAATCAGCTAAGGAACCAACAGGGCTGGCTGGGGGGCAGGGGGAGGGGCAAGTGGGGCAATTTGCCCCAGGCCCTGAAGCCTGCAGGGGCCCCCACAAGAATATAGTATTCTATAGTATTGTAACTTTTTTTTTATGGAAGGGGCTGTCATAAGTAGATAGGTAAGGGTTAATTTTCTTTTACCTGTAAAGGGTGGACAAAGGGGGAACCAAACACCTGACCAGAGGACCAATCAGAGACCTGGATTTTTTTTTTAGACGTCTGGGAGGAACTGAAATCTGGTGGTCTTTTGTTTTCCTCGGCTGTGAGTAAACAAGCTTTTCTTCTAACTCCATCTTCTTTCAAATATGCTACTGTAAGGATAGCTGTGAGTACAAAGGAAACAAAGTAATCGGCTGTGATGTGCTTTGATTTGTATTTACATGGTGTTGATTTGCTGGACTGGTTTAATTGGGCTATCTTTTATAATCAGACTGTTTATATTCCTTTCTATGATGCCATATTCCTGTATTGATTTCTTAATGCAGTATTGTTGTCTGTATTTCTTTCTTTTATATTAAGTTTCTTTTTAAAACTTGTGGGATTTCTTTTCCTAGTGAGGCAGAGGGAGAGGAATTTCTGTGCCAGGCTAGGGGGGGAGGAAAAGCCCAAGCTCTGTGTCTTCCTTTCCTATTGTCCCAGGGCGGGAAAAGGCTACGGACAAAGGGAGGGTGATATCTTGTGTGAGCTGACTAAGTTGAATGCATAGCTCTGGGGAAGCTAGATTGCCTCTCGGTGTATTCAAGGGAATAGGACAGCATCGCACGGCTAACCCAGAAGAGGGGGGAAGGCTGGGGATGAAGAGATAGAGGAGACCCAGGGGCTCTGGGTCTTGGAGGGGTCCCCCAAGAAAAGTTTGGGGAACTCCCGAAGCTTAGGTGCTGGTGAACGGGCCGAAACCCTGGAAAACTTCGGCTGGTGGCAGCGAAATAAGATCCAAGCTGGGTATAAGCTTGGAAAGGTTCACAGTAAGCACCCAGGTTTTGTACGCTAAAGTCCAGATCTGGGACAGATGTTTACCACAGGGCCCCTGGAAATTGCTTTGCCCCAGGCCCCCTGAATCCTCTGGCAGCCCTGGGAACCAATACCAGAGCAAATACAGTGCAGGCAATGAAGCACATAATATAGTTTCAGCAAATGCTTTCAAGGGTGGAAAGCTACTGAGGAGCTTTTCAAGCTAACAGTTCATGTTAATGGTACATTTAACTAATGCCATATTGCGGGGGAGTTCCAATGAAAGCCCGTATAACACAAACATAAATACCAAACAAATTCATTTTCATGGGTGTTGTTACACAGAATACAGGAGGAGATTTTAAATTCTTATAGCTTTTTTCTTTTGATGCCTGCTTTCCCAAATACGCCTTTGCACACCCAATTGTTAATCTCACAAAGGATTCCAGTTTAATGTCTCATATAAGGCCATGTATTCTGCTGCCCTTGCGCATGGTGAGCAATGCACTGATCTTAACAGTACTGATTGCAGAATAAGGCGCTTCTCTATGCAAGGGCAGCAGAATCTGGCCCACAATTAATATGGGATGCAAATGTTTTGCCAGGATTGATTACCTCTTAATGGAGAAAGTGCCTCATATATACCTCCCTTCACACTGACAGTTGCATTCCATGGCATCTGCAATGGTGGATTAAATGCAAAAGTACAAGTGGGAAGGCATTTATAATATTGTTAATTGGATGTTAATGTAGTTTAATGGAAACGAGGAGGAGGAGGTAGCAGTGGTAGCAGTATCATGTTACTAGGCCCCAGACCATGGTTTGAGAATCTTTGATGTACAATATTTTACATCTCAAATTCAATATTAGAAGAAACATACAGCACTGTTGATTTTTGAAAGAATATTATATTTCATATTATATTTTCTTAGACTATAAGCGCTTTTGAGGCTTTTTGTTCTGTGGATGTACAGCTCCTAGCACCCTGGGGCTTTGGTCCACAACTGGAGCTCCTAGACGCTACCACAATACAAATAATAAATAAAGAATAATATACTGAAGGACCAAACATAATGCTGATATGAGGCTGGGATAACTGAGCCTTTGTCTGTTAGTGCCCCCTTGTGGTGTCATGGACAACTACACCAACCTGCTTCCATTCCCCTTCGGTTGTCTGGCCCCATTCTGCGTTTCTCAAGCCCTTGTTGGTCTGGGAAAGGTCCAAGAATGATACTTTAAAAAGATGGTGTCCCTTCTTGATCTGGGGGATCAGTTTCTCTGAGCTCAGGCTATAATATTGGGCTGGGTCTGCTCTCACTGCAGTGTAGATCTGAAGTAGCTATAAAAACTTCAGTGGAATTACACCAGATGTACACTGGTATAAGCAAGAATTTGCCTTATTGTGATTAATTACAGCATATCTGGCTTTTCTCATTTAGTAAATGGTATTAATTATTATTAATGGGGAGTGTGTTGCAATCAACAACTTATCTTTGGAGAGATTTCTTGAATTTCTCACCACACCACAATTATGTACTACTGATGGCCATAATTAAGCTAAACCTGTGTTACATATCCCATTAAATGCCAAGAGATTAGGTCACTTTCACTTTAAATTTGAAACAGGCCCTTTACCTCTATGTCCTGTCATGAATAACCCTGATTTTTACCCAGGGAAAAACGAAGTTTCTCCTCTGGGAAAAACAAGGTATATGTTGCCAGGTCCATGATTTTTCATTAACTCATTTCTACATACCAATTACTGCTTGTTTCCTCTGTGTGTATGTTCACTTCATTCTCTTTCTATGAGCTCTTCTTGGAAAGGAGATGGAATCTCTCACTCCATACATTATTGGCTTCATTTATTAGAGATTCAGGCCAATCCTAATCCTTGATTTTAATATTTTATGTACTTAATCAGCATGCAACACCTAGGAATCCTTTAGACTTGCTTGGAGAAAAGCTACACAGCATAATACACAACTTGATGTCTGGAAGGGATAGTTTTCAATCCATTATGTTTGTCAGTGGTCTGTGAGACCTCATATGAGTATGCCATCATGTGCCAGCAGTGCCTGTCTGACATGCACATTGGACAAACCAGACAGTCTCTACGCAAAAGAATAAATGGACACAAATCTGACATCAAGAATTACAACATTCAAAAATCAGTAGAACACTTCAACCTCCCTGGATACGCAATAGAAGACTTAAAAGTGGCAATTCTTCAAAAAAAAAAACAACTTCAAAAACAGACTCCAACGAGAAACTGCAGAACTGAAATTAATTTGCAAACTGGACACCATCAAATTAGGCCTGAATAAAGACTGGGAGTGGATGGGTCACTACAAAAACTGATTTCCCCCTGCTGATACTCACACCTTCTTTTCAACTGGTTGAAATGGGCCTCATTGATTACACTGAACCCATTAGCACTACAAAAGTGATTTTCCTCCCTTCTTATTAGCTGTTGAGACTAGCCCACTTTCACTTTAATTGAATTGGCTCATTAGCACTGACCCCCCACACACACTTGGTAAAGCAACTTACATCTTTTCATGTGCTGTGTATTTATACCTGCCTCTGTATTTTCCACTCCATGCATCTGATTAAGTGGATTATAGCCCACGAAAGCTTATGCCCAAAAAAATGTTTAGTCTCTCAGGTGCCCCAAGGACTCCTCGTCAAAACCCTTATTTCATATGATAAAGGCTTTATATTGGGTGCTCTCCAGTCAAAGCTATGTTCCACTGTTATATCCAAGGACAGAACTTGCTCCCATTGTTTCTGGGATTGGTCCCACATTTTTGAGCATTGACTCCAGAGGTGCAAAAAAGTGACCAACCAGCCAAATCCTGTTCCCAGTGAAACACTTTTTGTGTTTATGTGACAGTCACTCTCTTGGACAGCACATTGGGGGTTGAACAAGGGACATCTAAAGCTAAACACCTAGGCTCTGTAACCGGAGCTGTAACAACTCACCCTCTGTGGACTGGCCCAGAGGGGAACTTGTAAGAAACACTCACCTGGGGATTACCTTTACAACAGCTGCATCCTGTCTCTTTGCTTTACCCTCCCTTAAGAGCTTTCCTTGCTGAGAGTGTGAGCACTGATGATCATGTGTTTATTGATTCTACCCATGAAAATATTTACTCTCTAGTCTCCAGTTGTCCCCTTCCCGTGACACACACTGGCAAAAGGATTGATCTGTGCTTGATTTAACAAAGCCAGCTGTTGCCAGGTTGTGTCAGATCCATAACCTTTGCACAACTCTACCAATGAAATATTGCTTGGCTTATGGAATGAAACTACCTGGAAAACCATGCAAAAGAGTGTGACACACTCTAACAGGTAAATTAACATAGTATCTTAGAACTATAATATTTCAGTAATTATGTTATTGGTAACGTCTCCATGCACCATATGTTCCTGAATGCGGATAAACCAAGTGCATTTAACTCAGGGCATTTATGAACTATTTGGACTGACATCATAGGATTACAACAGAAAGAAATTCAGCATCACTGTTTCTGGCATCAACATGTTTTTGAAGACAAAACGGAATCAGTTCCAATTTATTACAAAATGACACTCACAACATCTTGCTAGCTCTCACTTACAGGCGCCTTAACTCCCAGGTAGCACAAGACTGACTTAGCAAGCTTTCCATTGCTGCAGAGGAGGGTTTGTCATCTATATGTCTTTTCCTACTATCACCTAAATAATGAGAGTTTGCACTCTCCGGTACCTTCCATCTGAGAATTTCAAAGCACTTTTACAAACATGAATTAACGAAAACCAATAGGTAAAAGTAAATATTTTACAGATGGGAAAGCCGAGGCACTGATAAATTAAGCCACTTGCCATGGTCAAATGGGAAATCAGAGTTAGAGCAGGAAACAGAACCTAGGGCTCTAATCACTAGACAGCACTCCCTCCCAATACTATGGCCTGAGGTTTGAAGGAAGGACTGAGAGCTCTGAAAACAAAGCTCTTCTTACTGATGGCATTCAAAGCACAGAACTGACGCGTGATCCCTGCAGTACGATTGTTAGCATTTTGCAACATGGGCACCTAAGGTATCTTGTTTCACTTTCTTTTATACCAGGCAGCTTAAACACTGTTCCAGCTGTGATTCGTAACTGGCAGCTGCTCTTAGGAGAGGGACTGTAAGAGAAAGAAGCAGCAGTCATCCTCCTGCATATTCAGTCTCTCTGAAGGTGCACATACCATTGAGATAAAACAGCCTCCTGAGCTGCACAGTAGCAGACAGTTTGCCCAGAGTTGCCCTGCCACATGGAGCCAATGTTGATTGAAGCCCAAGAAACTTTAAAGAGAAATAAATGGACAGCAAAGACGTTTTGTTAAAATAATGTTTTTAAAAGAGCTTAGAAGGCAGTGATTTGTGAGAAGAGCTCTGACAGGGAAGAAGTAGTAAGGTTACCCTGAAAAATTTAAGGACTTTGAAGCAGGTTTTAATTTGTACAAAAGGATCTGCAGTGTACCTTCAGGCAATGGAGCTGTAAATCATCCCTTGTCAGGGCTCATTTATCACCACAACTTGCCCCTGGGTATGGAAAAGGAGATAGAAGCATTCCAGCCATTTCGCTCAGAACATGTCATTGATAGAACACAAATCTCCAAAGTCAACAATAAAATATCAATTATAAGCGACGCAAAGCTTACCCACAGACAATAAAAATAAGACAGTGGCAAAGGCATTAAGAATTGGGTTCCTTTGCAATGCAGAATTATTCAGATAATCCCAAAGAAGACTGTTGGAGAAGTGGGGGGGGGGGGGTCTTTACTCAGTGGTAGCTCACTTCTTGCCCAGGCACTAACTTCTCTGGGAGTTTGAGTATGGAATGAATAGACACTGAGGCCTGGTCTGCACTACAAAGTTTTGCCAGCATAGCTATGTCAGCTAGGAGTGTGAAAATAACTTCACCCCCTTAACAGACATAGCTATGCTGACTAAACTATCTTTGTAGACACAGCTATGCAAACGGAAGAGTACTTTTGTCAGCAATTTGTTAGGGGAGGTGGTGTTACTACACAGACAGAAAAACTCCTTCTGTTGGTATATGCTACATCTCCACTAGGAGGCTCTGCTGACATAGCTATGCCACCATACGGTTTATTTACACTACAAAGCCTAAGGGTTAGACTGCAACTGGGACCACACACGCACGCAAGGCATGGAGAACCCCCTAACAGCCCTGCACAGGCTACCTGGACCTTGCAGCCAGTTACGCCCCTTAGAGCAGATGGGCAGGGAGTAGGCAGACAGGGCAGTTAACAGACATTGCCTTTGCTGAGTCCTCCCAATGCACCAGCCAGCACAGCTAAGCCAACACAGGGAGTGTGGTAATTTGCGACTGGTACTGGCTGCTCCTCTGACGCATGTCTCTGGGGTTACTCACCATCCCTTGCTCAGGGACCTGTATATGTGAAACGAACAGTGGTGAAATGAATTCAAAATCAAATTCTTAATTATAGCCATCTAATAGCGATGGTATGCACAGTGCTAAGCAGCTGCCTAAATGATGTAGCACTTCTAATTCTGCTATGCTGACATAGTTCAGCTCAGTCCGAAACTATAAAGACCAACTTGGTGTGATGATCAAAGAGTTCTGATCCATCCCTGGTGTAACATCACTGAACTCAATGGACTCTACCTGGAATAAATTTGGCCCCATGTGTTTATTCTACCATATGTTTTTGTGAACCATCTGTTATCTGTTGATCACGTTGCCTGACACAATCAGCCATTAATCATTTTCTGTGCTGTTCCTGATTACCCTGGCAGCAGTCATGGGGAGAGCAAAGCAGCAGTTTGAAGTCATTTGTTGTCGTATTGTAAATTAACAGGAAAAACCTCCACCAGGATAAATTTTCAAAGCAACGCACAGGGATTTAGCCGCACAATGAATACAACTGACATTAATGGGATCTCATGTGGCTAAGTTACTGCACAGTGCTTGGAAAAAGTACCTCTCTTTTTCCATCTGACAAAACAATGTCTGGGTCAAATTCTCTACTTGCATAATTTCACTGAAGTCAATATTTGTACAGCACCTAGCATAACGAGGTCCCAATCCTACTACCTCAATACAAATTATTCATAATAATAATCTTAAGTATAAGTTCTGTCAGTTCAGTCTGTGACATCTGTGAACTCCTATTCTATTCTGAGAAGTGTATTGGCTACGGTCATCGCCCTTTAATAGCTTGCAAAATCCCATGACGTATTTAATTTACAATGCTATGCAAACAATATGGGCAGAGAGAATATTTGTGGTGTGATATACAGGTTTAATGGGCCTGAGGTTGCTGCATTAATCATGAGTAGTAAAGCTATTGGAATTCTCCTGCCCTCTGGGAGCATCTGGAGGAAGGCAATGAGGAGAGAGAGAATCCAGCAGTTAGAGCCCCAACAGGGGACCTGAGCAACCCAGCTTCAGTTTCCTGCTCTACAATAGCCATCCTGTGAGGCCTTGAGCAAACCAGGCCGCAGTTCCCATCTGTAACATGGGATAAGAGCCCTTCCCTACCTCAAAGGCCTGTGGTGAGATAAATACATTGATGATTGCGAGACCTTCTGATACTAGGAGAATGGGGGAGGGGGCTAAGAGAGAGGCATGTCCCTGTGGGTCTGCCCCTTGCGCAGTCATTCACACCAGTGAGTGTGGGTGAAAATCATGACTTTCTGATTTAGCAGCATTTTACACTCCAGTGAGTGTGCTAGTCTGAATGGAGAATCTGATCCTGTGAGTTTAAATTCACCCTTTGCTGGCCCTTTCATAGACTGTTCCTCACGGCAAGGATGACTTGACCCTTAATAAATTTACCAAACTTAACATCCATGTGTGTCTCTAGTGCTTGAAAAGTGCCATATTAACAGCCCTAAAAGACTGACCCCACAATACAAAAGAACATATCAACTCAACTGCATCCTCTCATAGCTCCTTCATTCCTGCCCTGTCTCTTATCATCTATTGTTCTCTATCCTCTGGCTCCTTCCCCTGTGCTTTCACAGATGCCATTTTTCCCTAGCCCAAAGATACCTTTTACACAATCATATTCTCTGTACCTATTGTGCCATCCCTTTCTTGTATTTGCCTGCAGCCTCTTGAGCAAGTTTCTATTCCCAGTTCTCTCGTCCACCTCCTTCCTCAGGCCCTTCCAATCTGTCTCTCTTCTTCTCCAGCCTATGGAAATTGCCCTCACGAGAAGTCACTAAGGGCTTCTTCATTTCCAAATTTAGGGGTATGTCTACACTGCAGTTAAAAACCCGCTGCTGGTCCATGCCAACTGACTCGAGCTCACGGGGCTGTTTAATTGTGATGTAGATGTCTGGGCCCTCGCTCTAGGACCTTGCGAGGTGAGAGAGTCCCAGAACTTGGCCTGAAGCCTGAATCCAAATGTCTACACTGCAATTAAACAGCCCCTTAGCCCAAGCCTGGAGAGCCCAAGTCAGCTGGCCCGGGTCAGCAACAGGTCTCTAACTGCAGTGTAGACATACTCTAAGGATCTCCACTATGTACTCATTCTCCTCAGCATTTTTGCTCTCTTTGGTAGCAAAGACCACCTTCTTTTAGGGGTTTCCATGACTCTGTCAATTTCTGGCTCTCCTCCTAACTTGCTGACTTCAGCGTTATCATTGGTTGGTCCACTTCCTCTTTCATTCTCCTTTCTGTAGGTGTTCCTCAGAAATCTGTCTTCAGTGTCCTTTTTTCCCTGGATAACCTCTATGGTGATAAGACTCAGACCTGCATCTCCACCACACCTCTATTGCTCCTTACAGTAAATATGGGGGGAAAGATAACTTCTCCTCTCTCTTCAAACATTTCCTTCATCAACATTGACCATTCCAGTATTCTCCCTGTTATTCAATAGTTAAATAAAATAAATAAAGCCAGCCAAACTTTCTTAACTTCAAGTTAAGGTTTGGTTCTTATTGAGTTTGGGACAAAAAGCTGGCTTTAATTCTCTGTTTATCCGAAAACCCCAAAATGTTCATATAATTGAAACAAACTCTTTCAGAAAGCAATATGGCTTTGTTCGGTTGGGTTTATTTTGAAATTATGAGATCAGTGAATTGAATATAAAATTCTATCTACAGGGGACCTGACCCGCATAGAAATCACCATTAATCAAAAAGTGTGTTATTCATAACTGGAAAATCTCCCGTGTGGAAATGAATATTTTTTCAGTAAGAAAGCTGATAAATAAAGGGCAAATTTGTGCCTTCTCTGTCTCACTCAGTCAATCAGGGGAGTACTGTCTTGCTCACCCTACCCAGATCTTGGATCTGGTGTGCAGCAAAGACTCCTCTCCACTGTAAACAAGTGGGCATGGAGAGGTCAAAATCTTGGTAACCCCTCCCAAGACACACACTACTCCCCCTCCAACCCAACACCACCCACCCACCCATGTGCAAGGGAAGAAGTAAACAGCATGTATTCCAGGCCTGCATTAATTCACTTCCCCCACATGAAGCAAGAGGAAATACAGTCAAAATTCCTGGTCCTAGAGCAAAACCATTATGCACCATCCTCAGTCCAACAAATTTAATAGCAAACTACCCCCGACATACCTCAAACGACCCTTTATAAGACATGGTAATGCCTTTAACCCAGATAATATCTGGGTTCAATAGCCAAACCACTTCTCCTCTCCCTGCATCCTTTTTGAAGAGAAAGAACTGCATTCTGTCCCCCTCTGTTACACTGGTGTAAAACCAGAGTAACTTCCTTGAGGCCAAAACTCTGAATTTACACAGTGCAACAAAGTAGAATGTAATTAAGACTGAACAACAAGGACATATTCAACAAAGTCAGTTTAATTAAAAACGGAGCCATGTATTTGTCTTCACGAGATAACACAGTGCTGTAGACTTGGCTCCATAGCTATTTGCCGTGAGGCCTCAAATTATGAGTGATTTTCTATTTACAAAGATTTACGATAAAAAATTACAGTGGCTTCATTTTAATTGCTCCAAAATACATGATTACTACTAACTGGATTCATTTTTCAAAACACTTTGGGTTATTATTTTTGTTATTAACTTGTACCATGGGGCAATTAACATTTTGCCAGCAATCAGGTTACAGCATCACTAGCTAAATCCATTAGAGCGAGGTACTCCATGCTGCCCTCTATACTAGGGAGGACTCTTCTGTCACCATGGAACAATCTACACTAGACTGTCTTAATCAAGTTTATACTGGATGTCAGCTGGTGATAAAATGATATTGGCACATTTTTCTTACTGTTTTCACAATGCATCTATTTTCACAGTGCTACTAAAAATCTATGAAAATTTACATAATTAATTGTATTACTTAAACTTTTCAGTAGCATTTTGGTCTACAGATACTGAATTACAGTCAGATTCTTGCATGGTGTCAAGTATCAGGAGGTAGCCGTGTTAGTCTGTATCCACAAAAACAACAAGGAGTCCGGTGACACCTTAAAGACTAACAGATTTATTTGGGCATAAGATTTCATGGGTAAAAACACCCCACTTCTTCAGATGCTGCAATTGTTATGGAGCATTCATATTACAGTAATGCTTATTGGCACCAACTGAAATCAGGGATCTATTGTGCAGGGCACTGCACATACATATCATAACAGCATACAGCCTAAATCAACAGGACAAAGGGTATGAGTGGAAAGAGGCTTCCCTAACAACACACAGCAGTTTAATAGCTGAACTGGGAACAGAACCCAAGTCTCCTCGGTCCCAAATCTACCCACTGGTCCATGCAGTTTAGGGAGGTAAAAAGTGTGGAACTGGGCTCTTTAATTTATTGGATGAACTTATTACCCAGAAGATCAAAGGAAATCATCATTGCAGCCCCTTAAAATCTATGAATGAGTAATTCACTACAGAGTACTAATGTATCAGTACTTCCAGAGTCAAATATGTCTGATACAAAAGCCATACTCCTGGGGCAATCATAGTGACATTCTGGTTAGAAATTTAGCTACATTTTTCAGAGAGGGAAAAACATCTCAAAATCACCCCAAAATGGAAATATTTAGATCTGAATTGAATTAACTGCCTGGGTGAACCTGAAAGTATTTTTTTTCTTTTTTTCATTTCAGTGAGAAAAAATAAAAACAATTCAGTTTCGGTTCAAACCAAACGAAATATGTTTTTTGGTTCAGCCTCCTAACTGAAAAAAAATCAATTCTTTCACAGCGGCTAGTGACTACTTCAAGAGGCCTAAGTTTCAGTGGACTGAGTGCAGAGGATCTCCTGAAAAATCAGACTCCTTTTTAAGATATCCCAATTGGGCATCCAACAACTGATGCACCGGAAATCGCTAGCACTTCTGAAAATCTGAATTAAAAAGAACCTACTGATCTACAGTGCTGGGCAAGAGATGAACAGGTGGGATGTCATCTCTTCACTAGCCTGCCAAGACGTTCTAGGGCTTTGCAACATGAACCCTCCAGGCTAACTTAGTCCTGTCTCTTTTCTAAGTAGACATTATGGTTTATGCAACTGCCTTCAGGAATACCTGTCCCAGCCTTCTAGATTCCCAGCTTCATTCACTACAGAGCAGTATAAACACGATTCCAGAGTCAAAGGGTAGCTCTTCATCCACTAAAACAGTGCCTGATTTTGGACAAAATGTTGTCTAAAAAAAATTGCTTGCCTGCTTCTAAATGGTGACTTTCAGAATATATCCTACAAATCATAGCAGAGATCTTGGATATTTGATATATAATTCCTAGATTAATACAGAAATGTATCCCTGAGCTCAAGGAGACTTTAATCAATCCCTAATCTCCCTGAGAAGCATTTGACTTTACCTGACAGAACAGTGAAAGATGATCCACTGCTATATGATCAGTATAGCAATAGCAAACACTGCCTCCTTTTTATAAATAACCTCCAATCATTTAGGACCTGATCCAAAGCCCACTGGTGTCAATGGAAACACTCCAATGAAGTACAGTAGGCTTTGGGTTAGGTTCTAGGATACTTTACCACCTAAAGGCTAGACCTAAGAGAACTGGAGACAACCCACCAAATAAGCAGACTATTAAGTTATGTCTACACTACAAGTGCTACAGTGGCACAAATGCAGCTGCGCTGCTGTAGTGTATATACTTTCTACAGCAACAAACTGTTTTTTTCTGCCACTGTAATAAATCTGCCTCTCCAAGATGCACTAGTTAGGTCGACTGAAGAATTCTTCTGTCAGCCTAGCTGTGTCTACAGTAGGAGCTAGTTTGATCTAACTACATCACACAGGGAGTGAAATTTTTCACAGCCTTGGGGGATGTAATTAAATCAGGGATCAGCAATCTTTGGCATGCGGCCCATCAGAGAAATCCACTGGCGAGCGGGGCAGTTTATTTACCTGCAGCATCCGCAGGTTCAGCCTATCACAGCTCCCACTGGCCGCAGTTTGCAGCTCCAGGCCAATGGGGGCTGCGGGAAGTGGCGGCCAATGGGAGCTGTGATCGGCCGAACCTGCGGATGCTGCAGGTAAACAAACCGGCCTGGGCTGCCAGCAGATTTCCCTGACAGGCCACATGCCACAGGCTGCTGATCCTTGACCTACATCAACTTAAGTTTTAAGTGTAGACCAGGCCTCAAAGGTCTCTGCCCAAAGAATAACTTCATGAAAGCTAGTGCAGAGCTTAGAATACACTTAAGAAAACAAAATGAGAGCAGCAAGATAATTAGCCATAAGCATTCTGGAAAAGCTCTACCTCCAAGATCATTTCTTGGTTGCTTTCATGTCTTCTTCTGCACTCCCATTATTCAGAAAGCAACTGTCTTCAGGTTCAATTCATTCATTTCTAAATGGTCTCTAGCCCACAATATTTAATTAGCCCTCAGTGATTTTTGCTTACAGACCATATGCAGGTTAATATAAGACAAATTGTTCTCATATAGCCTGTTTATGCAGCGTCCAAAAGAGATTTACAGCCAACCAAACCAAACCCTTATTGAAACAGACCAGAGAACACATCTATACCAAGCATAGCCTTACTGCCTAAGGCCTCAGTCCTGCATGGAGACAGCTGGAGGCAGGAGACATAGTTAATGGGGACAGTGGTCCTCCTGGACAGTTCTCAGTGCAGGATCAGGGAACAAAATAGCAGCTGCCTCAACTAAAAAGAGAATTCCTGATCCAGGTGATTGCAGTTGAGTTATACACACACCACGTACCCCCTTTCCCACCAAGACAGGCATACTCCTTTAAGCCCAGACCACATGAAGTAGGATAGTGAATTGTGTCTGGTTCTCCTGCGTGGCACTATTTTGCTGTTGGGCTAGCCCACAGCAAACGGTTTGCTTGACTACCTACCTAATCAGAATGGAAGTTCACAAAAAATAATTCTGTACACTGACAAAAATATCATTGTTAAGCAGATCTGTGAACAATGACGATATAAAATTCCAGCACGTGCTGACTGACAGGCATCATCAATAACACAGGGAGAGACTAAACATTTCCTGTGGTGCTGGTCCATGGCATGCTGTTGATAATCAGAGTAGATATCTATTAATAAGAGCTTTCACTCGGTCAATGTAGACTTTCTATGGACTTGGCTGTGAAACATGAGATGGGTCCACTGCATCCCAAGCCGAGGTAATGGATATTTTTACTTTGGCTCCAGTCATGCAAAGGCTTAACTTTACGTGCTGTACACCCTTGCATTGCAGTCCATGGGACTTACTTACAGTGTGTAATTGAAGCACTTGCATAAATTGTTGCTGAATTGGGGCCTTAGAATGTAAGCTCCTATTATTTATCGTGTTTATTATGGTAGCACCTAGCAGCCAATCGAGTTGCAGCCCCACTGTGCTAGACACTGTACAAACTCGGAGACTGTCCCTCCCACAAGGAGTTTGCAATCTAAAAATAGACAAGACAGACAAAGGGCAGGGAAAAGGCAGAGCCTGACAAAGACTGAAGCTGGCTCAGCAGCTACAGAAAGCACCTCAAGCAGGCACTCCTGCACTGAGGAATGGGGGACAAGAGGGTGGTAAAATGAGTACCCTGATGGGGCCACCTTAGGCCACCTTTAGGACAGGGACCATCTTTTCATTGCTTGTGGTTACAATGCCTCGGGCCCCTGATACCTGACCAGATTTTAGATGCTGCTGCAATACAAATTATAATAATCATAATTTAAAAACATTCTTTGGAGAGTAATACAAGGAGCCCAATCTAGCAACTTTTATCTGATTAATCCTTATTAGTGTGATTTCAAAGAGATCTCTGGCATAAATCTAGGAACTGGGCCCTAAACCATGGCATAGTTTGATGAAAACAAGGATCTCTAAAGTTACATCCTAATGTTTTACTTTTAAACAAATACTGATGGCTCAATTTTAAGCCGCAAATGTAGGTGTTATGAAAACAGGGACTTAATATTTCAGAAATTAGATTAACAGTTTTGTTTGTTTGTTTTTCTTTTCAATTTAAATGTCTAGATTTCTGGTCTGAGAACAAGCCTGGGAAATTTAATCTCTTGAGAAGTCTTTAAGTGGCTGAAAGTAGTGTTTTCAAATCAAAGTGCCATGATCTCAAACTTATAGCATCACCACCATAACAATGGCATGAGAACACTTGCTACAAGACTAAAATAACATGAAGATTTTCAACCCATAGGGAATTTGTACCGCTTACCTATAAATCTGTGAATAAAAACATCTAATGAGGAATCAAATCCAACTTCAGCTATGGTGTTGCTTTAAAAATACAAGCCCGTTATGCCTTGATAGTTTCTATTCAGTGTTGAGATTGGACAACCCCTGTTCCAGCTCTTTACAGCATCATCCCCAGTGGGAAACATAAATAAAGAAATCTTCCTCTGTCTGTGTGTCCATGACATCAGATGATGAAATATAAATGAAACTTCTCTCCTTTCTCCTCTTTCAATATTTATTCCTTGGATTTATTGTTTTTCTTCTTTTTTGATAGATCATACCATGCAGGTACATTTATCATGTACTACAGGCAGTGCCTCTCAGCTTATTTCAAAACGTAGTTGGAACTATTAAAACATAAATAATGTGCAAAGCTCTTCATTTTTCTTTGCTTCCTATACTGAAGGATCATGGGTATACTTTCACTGAGGAGTCAAACTCATTGGTAAGCTAAATATTCACAGCTTTTTGAGGTGATCTCACTGATGTAAAAATCAGTGCACGCCCCCAGCATTACCGGTGCTTACAAGAAAACAGTGGTCTGCTCTTGTTACAGTCACATACTCCATCCTGAACACTATGGGCCAAATCCTTAGGTGGTGTAAATAGACACAGCTCCACTGACTTCAATGGAGATATACTGATTTATACCAACTGAGGAACTGTTCTTATGATGAGAACACTGTAAGGCTGCGTGGTCCAGCATTCAAAAGGGAAAAGCTTTAATTGTATGCACTGTCAGGAATCCTCTGGAAGTCAATGAAATTTTTCAGTGCATAAAGTGCATAAGTTTGCAGGAATGGGCCACAGTACAGACAATAAAATACAAAATCCCCCAGCAGGGGATAGATTAAATTACCTCATTGGTCATCTCCATTTCTAACCCTCAGACAATTCCATGACATTAAAATGTATTTACCAAACCCAGGTATTTTCAAAACTGTTTCCACTGAATAGACCATTGGCTACCAGACAAAAAGGGGGAGCAGTGGATTGTGGATACTGCTCTGTAGAGAAAGGAAAGCGCTGTGCACTGGAGCCAAGCACCCCAGAGAACGGAGCAGTGGTTTTCAAAGTGCAGGTGGGTCTAGGGTGACCGTATGTCCCGATTTCATAGGGACGGTCCCGATTTTTGGGTCTTTTTCTTATATAGGCTCCTATTACCCCCACCCCCTGTCCCGTTTTTCACACTTGCTGTCTGGTCACCCTAGGTGAGTCGCGGAATGTAAGGCATTGGGTCACGGCAGCTCTGGTCAGCACTTCCAACCGGGCGGTTAAAAGTCCCATCAGCAGGCTAGTCCCTACCTGTTCTGACACCGTGCTGTGCCCCAGAAGCAGCCAGCAGGTCCGGTTCCTAGACTGGGGGGCTATGGGGCTTCATGCGCTGCTCCCACCCTGAGCACTGGCTCCACCTCCCCGCCAATGGGAGCTGGGCTGAGGGGGGCAGTGCCTGCAGGCAAGAGCAGCACGGAACCGCTTGCATGCCTCTGCCTAGGAGCTGGACCTGCTGCTGGCTGCTTCTAGGGCGCAGCGTGGTCCGTGGTGCCAGAACAGGCAGGAAGCCTGCCTTAGCATCCCTGCTATGCTGCAGACCAGGAACCGCCCAAAATAAGCCCGTGCCCCAACCCTGTGCCCCAATCCCTTGAGCCCCCCCCAGTTCTGGAGCCCCTCCCTACATCCCAAACCTCTCATCCCCGGCCCCATCCCAGAGCCTACACCCCCACTCCAGAGCCCTGACTCCCTCCTGCACCCCAACCCTCTGCCCCAGCCCAGAGCCTCCTCCCACACTCTAAACCCTGTATTCCCGGTCCCACCCTGCGGCCCTCACCCCCACACCCCAACGCTCTGCCCCAGCCCTGAGCCCTGGGTCACAGCCATCAACAATTTTCTTCAACTGGGTCACCAGAAAAAAAGCTTGAAAACTACTGGAATAGAGTACCCCCAGGGGCAGGTTAATGGTGGCTGCTGTTTGCATTGGAACCCCTTATTGAGCTATTAGACAAGACTAGGGAGGAGGATCTAAGTGCAAGGAACATACTGCAGGGCTAGCTTCTCCTTTCTCACTTTTGCAAGGTAAGGAGGATTAAAAGAAGGGCTTAGCTATTCCTGCCTTAGGACAGTGTTCTCTCTAGAACCAGAGAAAGACACAGATGTACTGCAGACTCCATATTATCTCCTGGAGTCTGCAGTACATACTCTTTATAACTTCATACAGGACCTTCTGGTGATAGGCAGGAGTTACAAAAAAGGCAGTATTGCAGCTTCCCACTAAACTTCCTGGAGAGAGGGAGATGGCTGATTGGCTAAAACCAATAAGGGGGTGGAGCCTAAGATCTATATAGTTCCTCCCCAAAGACTTCTGCTAGGACACTCTCAGGCTAGGTATTGTTAAAGGGTTTATCCACATGGGGATATCTGGGAGAGTTAAGAGGTGGGGGGTTGTGTTCAAATAAAGGGGTTTCATGACTATAGCTTATGAAGCTCTTATCTGCTGAAATACATTTTAAGAAATCTCCTGTAAAAGTGCTGCTGCCACATTTACTAAGATCTTCAAGGTAAGCCCAACAGCCATTAAAAGTAAAAGTCTATTACTATATAATCAGCAATTTATGCTAGAGCTATTATGTCTTTTTGCAGGGGGGAGGGGGAAAGGGAGTATATATACCATGGCTTTGAGAATTTTAAAACAGCAGCATGTACAGAGGGAGAATTCTTGTTTTAGAGCGTTTGAAAACAAATTGGCTTAAATTAATTTTGCATCACTACTGTGTTGACTTTCTAGGAATAACCTTGTGAATGCATTTACTGGACTATGCCACAATGCAATACATTATTAGTGAATATTCGAGAGTATTAACTAAAAACAAATTTCTAGTTTGTAACTGCACATTGTCACACCAGGAACCTGATTCCAAAAGTCATGCTTATCCGATCAGGAAAGAAATATATCTCAGGACCTCTGTATTCAATCAACACGGCTCAAATTTTGAATATGAACAAGCAACAAACCAACAGGTATTCAGTGAATAACTTGAAATAATAAATTAAAGACAATCATAATTTGTTGGTGGACAATTCAAAGAAAAATAGGTGAAATTCATCAAATAGAATTTTTACCAAGAATTGCATGAATTGTCATCCAACAGTTTGCATCATCTCCTAATTTAAAATTGATGCTGGATAGAACACACCAGAGGTAGGAATGAAAATGGCTTTTACAAGTCACATAACCAAAGATTAAATTTACAAATATTCCTCCAAAATTGCTGTATTTAGAAACATCACCAGGTGTTGAAACACTTACTTTTCAAGTAGTCATTTATTGCAATCAGCAATTAAGAAACTTGGAAGCATGCTGTCTTCAAGAACAACTCGCAGATTAAATTGGTCGTCACCATTACTCCAAAGCTTCTAATTCTGATTTACAAAGAAAGCATAGATCTGAATGTTACCTTTTGGCATACAAATGGAGATGATTTTCAGAAGAACAAACTGTTATACATGTCATTTACAAAGTCAAGTTTACAGTGAGTGAGACTTGCAGAATCCACAGTTGTACAGAGTAAAAATGACACACTCTAGAGGTGAACACGCCACCACATTAGCACTGGCATATGGCAAGCAGACAACTTGTCTGTGCTTATACCAGATGTACTATGTAAGGCTAAGATTCAGTCATGGATATTTTTAGTAAAAATCATGGACAGGTCACAGGCAATAAACAAAAATTCACGGCCTGTGATCTGTCCATGACAATTACTATAAATACCCCTGACTAAATCTTAGGTGCTCTGGGGGGGATCCAGGGTGCCACTGCTATGAGGGGACCTGGGGACCAATGGCTGGCCCCTGTTTCAGCTGCAGGGGCTGACTGCTCCCAGCCACCCACCGCTCTGAGGTCCCCCGAGAACTGCTGCTCCAACGGCCTCCAGGGTGGCCCCAAGGACTGCTGCTGCTCCGGGACCATTGCTTCAGGGCCACCTGTAGAACTGCTGCTGCTCCATGGCTGCCCCCGTAACTCCTGCTTCTCTGGTGGCCCCTGGGGCCAGCCGTACTGGCTGCTGCTGAAGCAGCCCTTGGGCCAGCTGTTGGGACTACCCTGGGGCCATCTGCCCTGGGCCGCCCACACAGCTGGCCCCGGGGCTGCTCCAGCAGCAGCCGGAGTGGCTCCCCCAGGCTAGCTGCTTGGGCAGCCCTGGAGTCAGCCACACCAGCCACCACAGAAGTCACAGAGGTCCCGGAAAGTCTGTGACTTCTGTAACCTCCATGACAGACTCATAGCCTTAGTAATACACTCTCACATGTGCATAATTGTGTGTTTGCAGTGTTGTTGTAGCCTTGTTGGTCCTAGGATATTATAGAGACAAGGTGGATGAGGTGATATCTGCTGTTGGTGAAGGAGACAAGCTTTGAGTTCCATGGAGCTCTTCTTCTGCTCTGAGCTCTTCCCAGAGCTTGACTTGGGCCATTTGTTGTTGCACTATGAACTTCACTCCAGGAAGTGAGTGAAAAAGGTCATTATCTCCAGGAATATTTCTAATTAAACCTTATAAACATTAAAAGAGTTATTAATAAATAGGGTAATCAGTGACAACACAGGAAACTGTTTCCTTTTTGCATATTGTTAAGAATGACGAGTTTAACATATTGAAACTGGTAAAAAAGCACGAGCATCATTGACCTTGATTTATGTGCTCTTGACTTTGGTACTGAATCCATGATTTCCATTATTGGATTTTGGCAGCCACATCAGCGTCATCTGTCAGTAGCATTCATAACCACCAGCACTAGACTGAAATATGACTAACTCATGGCTGCTAAGTGTGCAACTTTTTATTGTTTTTCAACTGAAAAGAGGAAACATGGGGGGAAAGTCCTCTCAACATCACAGAAAAGTGAAAGGGGAGAGGGGGAATATGAAATTAAAGCTATTCAGCTTGCTCCAAAGCCTTCTGAAGTCAATGGGAATCTTTCAGTGGTCTTCAAAGAGCTTTGGATCAGGCTCATGGAAAACTACAAAAAGACTCATCTCATGTCATCCCAGATCTTTGGCTTACAGAGTTTTCATTGTAATGTCGCATCAGTACATGTTGATGAGCCAAGATGACACATCATCATGATGGCCCAAAGCGCTGCAGTGCAACCATTGTTTTGCAGTTTTTGTACTGCAGTTGGTGATCCAATGAAGTTGAGAGTCTTCTTTATGTCCGGAATGAGGAAGTGATTCTTCATCTCATCAAGGTGAAGCATTGTTTAATGTGGCTTTTGCAGGACATTTCACAAGGTAATGGATGAAAAGGGAAGGAAATACAGTAATAAAGGATGGACTTTTCAGAAATGCTGACTGAGCATGACTTAACTCCACTCTCATTGAAGTCACTGGAAGTTTACCACAGGCTGTAGTGAAAACAGAGTCAAGCCAATCCCGAGCGCTCTTGAAAATCCCTCTCTGTCTTTTTATTATTATTATTTAACATAAATCCTGCAATAGATAAGAAATGCTTCTTTCTACACAAATCTTTTAATTTTGTGACACACTACTGTATTCTGCCTTTCAACTCATTTCTCCTACTATTTGTAAATCAAGGGCTTAAACTGCAGTGCTTTAGTGAATACAGTGACAAGAGAATGACTGCATTCTCCTCTACATCCATAACACTGATTTAGTATTTCAATTAATCTTTGCTAGACCGTCTCCAAAATTAATGGGAATACTTTCAAAGTAAGTCATCTCAGGATGTCACTGAATACTAACATAAACATCATTTATTTGTTCTCACTAACATTCCTTTATATCACTCGTGTAGTCAAATACAAGTATATTTCCTGCCAACTAAAAACACAGGGGTATCATTGCTGGATTGTCTATACAATGAAGACATTCATAGTGTTTTCATTTTAAATACCTTCAGTAAACATAAATCTGGTTACTGTATCCCAGCCAGAGAGTTGTTAGAGCTATGTGGAGGATGGAAATTCCATTTTGTGAAGAATTTTGAGATTTCAAAATTTTTGTTCCTTCTGATTCAAAATGAAACTTGAAATTTTTTAAATTCTCCACACAATATTTTTCCTAAATTGTTTCACATCAATTTAAATGTTTTGACGTTTACTTTACTTTATTATATAATATATCTATCTATTTATCTCCTGGCTGTCTTCTGAGCACCAGTTTGTGGCCCAAAGACCACATCTACTCTGATTATCTTTTGAAAGTACTAAAGGCCCAAGCCCTTCAATGAAACGTGGCAAGGGCGTCTACATGCACAGAGCTCATTAAGGAAGCAAATTTTTGGAAAATAGTTTATTCACTGAAAAATACAGTTCTGGTTTTTTGACCTATAGGGTTTGCCAAAAATTTTTCAAAAAGTTCCAGTTTCAGTTCAACCTGGATTTCTCACACACATACACTTTTTTTTGGAATTGCCACTGCATTGAAAAATCCATTATTTGTCCAGTTTTACTCATTGCACCATCAGAGCCTTTGGATCCCAATTTAGTTCTTCAGCAGAGGGAGTTAAAAGTGGTCATTAGGTCACAAGGTTCAGGCCATGCTGTAAGGCTTGTTTCCCTCGGGTTTTGAGTAGAGAGTTGATTGGAAGGGGAGGCATGTTGGTTTAAGGGACTTACTGTTGATAATCCTGTTTATAGATGGTCTCGGTTGGATAACTGAGTAAGAAGATGTTTAGAATTTCTTCTTGGTTTATTGTGCAAGATTTGTAATTTTTTTCTCCATGTGCCTAAAATATATAAGTAGGCAAAAACATTGAAAATTGACAGGAAAAAGCTGCTGCTGATAGGATAGTTGGGATTTAAGGGGTTCTCTCTCTTTCATCTGCCACAATTTTCCCCTCTCCTCAACTTTGCAGTTTAAGAACTTGAATTAGGGCTTGTCTACACAGGAAATTTAGTTCAGATTAAGGCAGGATGTGAATTTAAAGAAGAACAGATAGTCCTGATTAGCACACTGTGTAAATGCTCTTATTCACGAATAAAGGTGCCTTATGCCAAATTAGCTTAATCCATTTTGGAAATGAATTGAGATAGATAAACCAGATTAAGACTACTTTAAATCTCAGTGAGGCTTTGTGCACACTATAAGTGCTCTGCCCGCATAGCTGTATCAGTACAGCCCTCTAGTATACACACAGCATATGCCTACAAAAAGGAGTTCCACTGGTTTATTAGCACCATTTTCCATGAACCAAGCATAGCTGTGTCTACACTGGATTTTAATGGCATAGCTATGTCATCTGGGAGGGTTGGGGAGGGTGGCTTTTTCATACCCCTAACCAACATAGCAATGCCAACAAATCTTTGTAGTCTAGATGGCCTGAGAGTCTCCACACACAGGGGTTTAATCTGATTTAACTAATCCACTTTAAATTAACATTTAATTAATTTGAACTAACTTCCCTGAGTGTCCCCATGTAGACAAACACTACGGATCCTTAAACTAACTCTCAATTCAGCTTTGTGAGCTCAATTTTAATTGAGAAGCCAGCTGCTATAAGAGGGAAAGCAGAAGATTCCCTTTGAAGAGCCATTGCGAGGAGGGAGGAGATAAAGTTTGTAAACTGGGCAAGACACCTGGAAGACATGGCAGCATTTCTACCTGTCTCCTTCATAGTGTGTGCGCCATTTGTTACTCAGCTGTACAACTTGGAGTCATATGAGACCCTAAGATGTTTATGGAAGCAGCTAGTAGGTGTGGCTAAGACGGTTTTTTTCATCCAATGCTTGGTGAAAAGGGAAAGAACCTTTTCTTAGAGACTGCTATAGTTGCTTCTCCCTTTGGATTCATTAGACGACAAGTGAGGCTCTAGAAGGGGTTATTTCTTGGGTCCATCTGCCAACTTCAGTTAATGCACAACATGGCTGCCCGCTTATTCCGTAGTGCTTTAGTATTGTGCTGCTTGGGCTGCACTTGCCCCCTGTTGGTACCTAGGTGGAATGTAAATCTTGCTTTATTCATCCCCAAATGGTTTGGGACATGGCTGCCTCTCTTTCCCTGTGAGGTCACCAAAGTTGCAGCCAACAAAAGAATCTGAGCTATCGGTCCCCAAATTTAAAACAGATAGGGATGGCTTCAGGGTGTTTTTCATGAGAGGTCCTCTGTTCTCTCCTCCATCGCAACACTAAGCCAAGTTTGTTGACCTTATGGACACAATGCAATGCCCATCTATTTTCACAGGCATCTGAGGAAGGGCTATGCTGAGGTAGGTTATGGCTGATTGGATATGGTGGGTCTTGCCACAAAGGGAGACCTGGCAAAGCATTGTTGGGAAGAGAAGTTGGTACACAAGGCCATGACTTTGTATTTTGGGATTTGTATCTTTGACTCTGTATACTTTAAAGTGCAATCAGAGTGTAGGCATAAATGGAAGGAAACAAGATTCCCAGAAGAGAGTAAGTCTTATTTAAAAATGCCACTAAAATATTTTGGAAATGGAGGACCAAAATTGATATTGACATAGTGGCCTAACAGAGTTGAGGCAAATTGTACCGTACTGCTGCTACCAAGCTCTGTGTACAAATTACAGTGGTCCAGAATAATTAGCGTCAACCAAATTAGGTTAAAAAAGTCAATAAGATACAGTTTTTTATGTCAGTTCAAATCACTGAGATTTTTCTTTTTAATAAATCTTACTGCAAAAACAAATAGTCAGGTTCCCCCTTTGGGTTCACACAGTGATACACACAGATGTCTGGCTTTCTTCTGGGTCTTGTTTTGCCTATGGGATCCTAGTGCCATGCTATGTTGTGCCAAGCTAGAACTCTAGTATTTCTCTCCCTCTCAGGGTTCAGAGCTGTTCTATAAGATGAAATATTCACTCTAACCTTTTCTCATCTACCAGCACACCTTGGAGGGAAGGGGGCAGTTGTAGGACAGAGGTGCAATGATCCTATTTTTAAAAAAATATCTGTGATCTCTTTCTTTTTCACACAGAACTGGAGCATGTGATGGACCTTGAGTTCCTGTTGAAATATATAAATCCAAAGTCTGCTCCTGTGCAAGCCTAATGATATTAGGTGAACATTAGGCCTGGGTTGGAAGGCAGACTGCAGGTGTGGCCCCTTGCGTTCACTACACCCTGCAGTCTTGGAGGGCTGTGTCTTTTCTGGAAGCTCTCTTAGCCTCCTTGGTGCTAACGTGGATTCCACTGCACAAGCCCTGCTTTGTGGCATGACAGCAAGAAGGCAGCACATGTGTAATCGCAGCGCTGGGGTGGTAAGCAGAGACTGCAAGGAAGCTGCATTGGAAGTGGAAGCAAAGGGAGAATTCAGCCCACGGCATGTACAGCATGGAAAGTTTGGAACTGTCAAACGTGGGGAAATATGATGCTACTTCCCTGCCACCAGTGCTTGGTCTCTGTTCCTCCCTTAGGGCTAGCTACTCTAGGCCTGACTAAGGAGTGGCATGTAATTGCCCTGTTCCAGGAAGGAACTGTGACTCCGCCTCAAATTTCCCCCTTGCTCCAGAGGGAAGTAAGTTATTGCAGCTCTTAAAAGGATTCAGTTTACTCCCTCCATCCCCCCCCCGCCCCCAGCTACTCTGGGCAGTGAGTAAGAGAGTTGTGCACGAGAGGAGTATCCATTGAGAAGGGGCTGTGCACCGCACCAGGCTTGTATCCAGGGTCTGGCTATGTTGTGCAAGGAAAGGAGTTTACTATTTTATCAAGGTCCCTAACCATTTAAAGGGATGTTACCCAATTCATATACACTGCCCTTAGTCCTCCTTCTCTCTCTCTCCTACTTGTGCCCTTATCTTCTGCAGTCAATCTAACCCTTAATTATCGGTCTCTTAAGGGAATCTTAGAAGGAAGGAACCCAGGAGGGGAAAGGACAGAAAGGAGTGCAGGAGAGAAGAGACTGTATCAGGTCCTGCATTATTCCTCTAATTTTACAAATAAATAACTTCCCAGCCCCCTTCCCCATCCCCTTCCCCTCCCTTGTGCACCTATACACAGGCTACCCACAATCTGACCCTGGGCATTAAAGGTACCAGCAACATTTCCTTGATGTTTTTCAGTCAATTATATTTTGTGCAAGGTGTCATTAAGAGAGAATAGAACACTGAAGCCCTTTCTCTCAGAAAGACACTGGCCGCATCAGTGCAAGCTGCCCCACACTGCTCTGCCAATACATCTCTATGAGAAGAAATGTCTCCCACCTTTGGGCTGAGGAAATAATTCATGGACCATTCAATCCTCAGCCGAGGCTGCCAGCAAGGAAGCCAATAAGTCCCAGCTGTGATGGCCACTAAGATCCTATCCTCTAGAAACTGGCACATGACCCTCAGCTCACTTTGGAGAGGCTACCAAACAGCTGGCATATGAGAAACTCATTTTTAACTGACAGGAAAACGTGGTGTCATGGGTATTTTTGTATATATCCTGTTTCCCAAGACCTGTTCCTTCTCCCAGTGACATCCATGGAAAATCCCCCATAGACCAATGGGGTGGGATCAAACCCCAAATGTAAAGTGTAAATTCATGAATTTCCTTTTAAATAATTGGGTGATCTTAAGCCCCATTTAGGTGTCATTTAGGGAGTCAGGCCATACTTTCTCCTTTCTTCACTTTTCCTTGTTGTGCAGCCAGCACCCACCCCTCCTTCATGAGCTGAAGTCCACAAAGAAATGACAGTATGGCTACTGCAGCTTGGCACAACCTCAGCTGTCCCTCTGCAGTCTGTTACCCCATCAGAATGGTCACAGAGTATGACTAATGGCAACTCCGGCCCAGGAGCCAGGCATGCTGTCATTGACAGACACAGAGAGGCATGTGAGTGGTGGTCCAGTCAGGGACCCAAGAGTTCGAGAATGAGATTTGCACAGCTTCATGACCTGAGCAGCACAAACCAAACTCTTGTACATTTCAGGTGGCCTCATGCAGGAAAAAGGATGCTGCACTGCAAATACTTCTTCCTTATCCCCACCTATTCATAGGGTCAACATTCCCCCTCCTACACTTCCCTACCATCGCAGGTCTCTAGGAGAACAGAAACTTTGGTCTTTCTGATGCTCAAGTCTTGATTCACGCATCCCCAAGTACTGAGACAAATTAAACCTTTGTTGTAAGTACAGAAAGTTACCCTGGGGACCCATGGGCTCCAATACCTGTACAAATAACCTCTCCATTTACATCAATAACATTCCTTTTATAAGTCTTTTCATATCCAGACCCCTCCCCTGCCCAAAGAGATTACTTGGAGCTTGTTCAGAGCCTGACTGAATGCCCACGCATGGAAGCAAGACTCACCTCCATGGGCTACCACCAATGATGGACCCTGCAGGGTGGTGAAGAGATCAGTTGCCAGTAGGCTGCTACTCTTCCCCCCAGCCAAGTCACTGCAGAGGAGGAAGTAGTCCAGACTAAGGAAAAAGCTGGCACAGTTTGCTTGCCACAGGAAGCAAGGGGGAAGCAGAGACTAGACTGTACATCTGGGGGTACTGCCCCTTTTTTGGGCTTGAGGGTCAAGGTTCTAATCCAGTGAGGGACACCAGCAGCTGTGGCTCATTTTAGCTAGATGGATGCATGAACTTAGTTAGAGACTGCAGACTAGTGGGGTATCCATTAGGGTACAGCTAATCAAACTACAGGTAATCATTAAGTGCTTGATCCAAAGGGCACTGAAATCAAAAGAAAGATTCTCATCTACTTCAATGTGCTGTGGCTCAGGGCTGTCTACAGCCAGTTAATCGCTGTCAGCCAGTCTGCTATGGTCGTTATTTGTTACTTGTGTAGGTTTATCTGCCTCCATACATGTTATTGAAGGAGAAATAGCATCTGTTTTTCTGTACTGAAGTGTCCAGTGCTCCCCAGTGATTCTGGTAGCTTTCTCAAAGACTTGGAAGCAAAGGAAGCAAAACAGTCCTTGTTTTACAGACATAGAAAGAAGTGTCAGTATCTCCCTGTGGACTGGATTTTTCTCCCCTTTGATTAAACTATGTTGTAGCCACAGGAGTCATTACAGGTCCAAATACTTTGCAATTAATCATGAAAAGAGTGAATGAATCATTGATTTAACATTAAGAAATCTTTTTTTCCTCTTCTGCAGAGTATTCACCTGTCAGCTTACATCACCAGTAACTATTCAATACAGAATAAAACACTTAGATTTAGTCCCTCTGTCTATTTTATACTACCTCATGAACATCTTTACATACACCCCAACAAACCAGTGTGATAGCTTTGAATTCAAGCTGACAAACACACCTGTGAAGAATATAGCTTCCCAGACTAGTCTATTTGTACAGATTTGACCTTTGCCTGTTTATTTGCATAGTTTGCAGGCAAAGTTACGGTTGAGTGGGAGGCATAATTGGGAAGAGCTGGAGGGTGTTAGCTGTGCTCTGCTGAAATACCATTTTATATTAGTTCATTTTCAGTAATTTTTTTTTGTTTGGAAATCTACATATTTACATGTTTCCAAAGAACTGCTATTTACGATGGCCTTTATGGGATGTCATGCCCTAGCTACAACTCATTGATGCTGCGCAAGGGAACTCACACTTACGCATATTCAATAAACTATTAATAATTTGTAGGGCACCTTTCATCCCAAAGGACATTCAAAGAACTTTATAAATTATATTTTAAATTTTAAAAAAACCCACTACATTAAAAGAACATTAAGGTTGCAATGTCAAGCACTCAAAAGTTAGGGAATGCCAGAATTAAGGTAGCTTGTGCACTTTAATTCAGCCTCATGCGGATATGGAGTATGAAACAGTCTTTAATTACATGGTCAAATACTATTTTTTCTACAGGATCTCTGCCACATGCCAGTGGAAAATATAGTATGTGATCATGTGATTAAAGACTATCATAAAACGTACACACAAGGGGGGCATATTAAGGTTGTGCAATATAAGCATGTGTCCTCACCTCTAGAGTACTCCCTTGTGCCTAGAGGCAGCATTGCAGGGGACTTCACCTTTGTACCCCCACTAGCAGCCAATTCCTTGGCCTGCAATGGCCTCTCTCAGTCTCTGTCTATAAAATTCTAAATCCCTTCCAGGGTAGCATTTAAAACAAACAAAAAGAAGTATTTCTTCACACAATGCACATTCAATTTGTGGAACTCCTTGCCAGAGGATGTTGTGAAGGCCAAGACTATAACAGGGTTCAAAAAAGAACTAGATAAATTCATGGAGGATAGATTAATCAATGGCTACTAGCCAGGATGGGCAGGGATGGTGTCCCTAGCCTCTGTTTGCCAGAAGCTGAGAATGAGCAACAGGGGATGGATCACTTGATGATTACCTGTTCTGTTCATTCCCTCTCAGGCACCTGGCACTGGCCATTGTAGGAAGACAAGATACTGGGATAGATGGACCTTTGGTCTGACCCAGTAGGGCCATTCTTATGTTCTTAAATTCTTATGAACAAGTCCAAATTAATAGCCCTCCCATCCCGCTCAGGCTTCA